>NC_036838.1:35210923-35226575 GCF_002910315.2 Salvelinus sp. IW2-2015
GAACTCTCCAAACCTCTGTTAATAAAGCCCTACATTTTGAATGAGAAGACACCTGAACTTTCTGACTATTTTAGGAAGGCAGAGGTCATCTTCTCTCTGACTTTGGTAAGGATCTTATAAATTTTGGTGTTTTACTCATAACAAAGCTATGAATGCCAGAAACTTGATTTGTACTTGTCACTCTCAAAATGATGTAGAAGTGAAATAATAATGCATATATTTTGTATGGACTGATTTATACATAGTTATATAGTTTCTGAGTACACACTGTTGGTATAACTCTGTACATGAAAAGAACTGCAGTGAGACCACCAGAGCACCACCATTGTCCAGGTCATCATGGGAGTCATAACTGTGCTGTTCTTTTCTGTGCCTCCTCACCTTCCTGGGGACCGAGGTGACTGGTGAGTGACAGCCATGCTTGAGCTCAATCCCATCTCCACTCCAGATACATAGAAACGTTTTTCCGTAATTTACTCTCAGGATTTTTTTGTTTGGTTTAATCTGTTATTGTGGTACTTATTCATGCAACATACAGCTTGCAGGATGTGAAATATCTGTCTTCTTCTCAGGATGTAGGTCTCACTGCAGTTCTTTTCATGTACAGAGTTATACCAACAGTGTGTACTCAGAAACTATATAACTATGTATAAATCAGTCCATACAAAATATATGCATTATTATTTCACTTCTACATCATTTTGAGAGTGACAAGTACAAATCAAGTTTCTGGCATTCATAGCTTTGTTATGAGTAAAACACCAAAATTATAAAGATCCTTACCAAAGTCAGAGAGAAGATGACCTCTGCCTTCCTAAAATAGWCAGAAARTTCAGGTGTCTTCTCATTCAAAATGTAGGGCCTTATTAACAGAGGTTTGGAGAAGTTCTGCTCGAGATATCATCTGCAAGTCATGTCAAGTCATGTTTGTGTTAATTTCCATCAGATTTTGCAACACTAAGCAGTCATTGGGATCTGTAATGTCATTGTGTACAATGTGACTTTAATGTTTAGAATGCAATGTGTTACTTGACTGAACAAAGCATTTTGTATCTATACTGCCTGCACAAATGATCTCTGCTTCTTATGAAAATGATCACGTTTAATGGGTATTATATAGTGGGTATTAAGGCCCAAGATGTTTGACAATATAACATATTTTGTTCTTGTTATTGTTGTGAAAACTGAGCCCATAAACTCAACGGAATTAATAATCGATAATCATTCAATAATTAGCAAGGTTCACAGATTTCAAATAGTAAGCACCCATCAGTTTTCTGTTCTTACATTGTTCCTCCCATTTTTCACCTGCATTTGTGCTGTAGCACCTTACCAGACTTGCATGGATAGTTATGTAATATTACACAGAATGAACAGTAGCCTAAGAGACCAAATATGACCACTAGTGTCCCGGAAAACTTCTTCAAAGTTAAAACATTAGTTTTTGTAACGGCAGCCTTCCTCCTCTTCAAGAGAAGAGAAGGTGTAGCAGGGATCGGACCAACACGCAGCGTAGCCAGTGCTCAACTTGTTTAATAGATGAAAACAGTGAACACTTACAACAATACAAAATAAAAAAGAATATACAGCCCTATCTGGTGCAGAGAAAACACAAAGACGGGAAACAACCACCCACAAACCCCAACACAAAACAAGCCACCTAAATATGATTCCCAATCAGAGACAACACAAAACACCTGCTTCTGATTGGGAACCATATTAGGCYAAACATAGAAACAGACAAACTAGACACACAACATAGAATGCCCACCCAGCTCACGTCCTGACCAACACTAAAACAAGCAAAACACACAAGAACTATGGTCAGAACGTGACAGTTTTACCTGCCTTAATGAACAAATGTAGGACGATACATTGAATAATTTTCAAAGATGATAAAGAGTAATACAGATATAGTAATGCTGTTCGAAACTAAAGTCGTAGCAACCAATGTCCTTAACTGACCTGTGATCAGGTCCAGATAAGGTTCTGAAGTTAAGCAACCCTGTAATGTTGACATGCACACTGTGACTATTGGAAATGTACAGTAAAACCCCTGGCACAATTCTTACATTTTGTTGCCTTTTATGGAATTTAACCTTTTTCCACTGATCTACTACAAAACCTAGCCTCCACTGATCATACTTCCCAATTTCAAGGTGAAGAAAATAATATGTTGAAATAAATACTAGTTAAAGATGACCATGAGTAAGCAGATTTGACCCCATAAAATGAACAATAGGCCTATTTATAAACTGGTTGGTTCAAGCCCTGAATGCTGATTGCCTGAAAGTATACCACAGGTATGACATTTACATTGGTAATCAGTTTATAATAGCAATAAGGTATCTCTGGGGTTTGTGGTATATGGACAATATACCACGGCTAAGAGCTGTATCCAGGCACTCCGCATTACATTGTGTATAAGAACAGCCCTTAGTCATGGTTTATTGGCCATATACCACACCCCCTCGGGCCCTATGACCCATAGTGAACCCCAAAAAATAGTGGTCACTCTCACATGCACATTATTTGAAATTATGACATCATTACACAAGAAAGAATTTCAAGTGGCATCTATCATCATTTACTGAGTCAGATGTGTCCAACTGTCTACATTCCCCTATAAAAGTCAATACTCTCTCAAAATAAATGGATTATCTGATTTACTGTAGGATTCCTTGTTACAGTTGTCTTAATCAGTCATTACATTCTATATTTGCTTGTTGCATAAACAAGACCATAGATACATTATGATGATATGGAAAATAGGGAGGAAGATGAGGAGGGAAAGAAGAGGAAGCTAAGCAAGTAACAGTAATAGCAGATTATCACTATTGTAAACCTGTTGCTATTTATCTACATAACAGACACTGTCCAGTAATATGCAAAAAAGACTGCATGGATGAAGTGTGACTTTACAGCAGAGCAGTGGCTTGATAATGTTCCCTGCCCCAGTTCCCTTTGGACAGAGAGACAGAGAGAGGGAGAGAAGGAGCGAGAGTGGTAGAATGGGATCAGAGTGCGTGTGAGCAGGAGCCAACCCAATTAGAAGAGTATATTCTCAGCATGGTGTGAGAGGAGGAGTGGGGCTGGGGGCCGGGGTCTGGGGGTCGAGGCACATAGGAATAGACGGGACAGAAATAGATCCCTGAGTGTCACAGTGCACACGTCTGTGTCTCCTGTGTGTCAATACTGTAAACTGACTGCAGCAGGTCCTGCCCGACAGACAGATAGACAACTGGCACACAACACAGACCAACAGGCAGGCAGACAAGCGACAGACAGACAGGCGACAGACAGACAAGCGACAGACAGACAGACAGACAGACAGACAGACAGACAGACAGACAGACAGACAGACAGACAGACAGACAGACAGACAGACAGACAGACANATTTTGTTGCCTTTTATGGAATTTAACCTTTTTCCACTGATCTACTACAAAACCTAGCCTCCACTGATCATACTTCCCAATTTCAAGGTGAAGAATAGCATATGAATATGTAGAAATAAATACATTTTTTTTATTAAAACTAGTTAAAAATGAAACATTTAAAAGTATTTATTTTACTAGCTAACATGAGTAAGCAGATTTGACACTGAACAAAAATATAAATGTAAAATCCCAGAAATGTTCCATACACAMAAAAACGTATTTATCTCAAATTGTATGCACAAATGTGTTCATATCCCTGTTAGTGAGCATTTTTCCTAAACCAAGATAATCCATCCACCTGACAGGTGTGGCATATCAAGAAGCTGATTAAACAGCATGATCATTACACAGTTGCACCTTGTGCTGGGGACAATAAAAGGCCACTCTAAAATGTGCAGCTCTGTCACACAACACAATGCCACAGATATCTCAAGTTTTATGAGGAGATTCAAACAYGCAACAAATGAGTACCTAGGTGAATGCTATCATTAAAATGTAACTCTACAACATTACAATACATATATCATCCGAACTTACGTTGATGACCTCATTTTACCCTACCGCAGTGGTTTTAGGAAACTCCTGCTTTACAGGCCACATCAGGCCTGCAAGTCACATTATACTGGCTTGCAAAGAGAAGTGTAATTCCTATTGGAATCCGGCCAAGGTTAGGACATCCAATAGTTTGAATTTTTATTAACCTGCAACCTGCATTTGGAATGACTGTCAGGGTTAGGAAAGTTGATAAGAAGACTACCTAAACCATTTAAACTGGAACAACCATTTCAGTAACAGGTGCAATAAATCTAACTAACTGATTGGATTTGTTTAGAAAAATGTATGCTATTTATCTCTGTGTAGCATAAGATTAATCAATCAATCAATCAATGTACATGCAACAACACCGACATTAAAAACAATCATAACACTTTATAATAATGTTAACAAATATGATCAATAAAATATGAATAGATAGTGCACATACTATTTATGTAAGTGCTGCTGGTTGAGATGACCCTATTGATTGATGTTGTTTATTTTACAGTGATATAAGTTGATCATGCTGAGACAGGGTGATGCTGAATGTTTTTATTCAAAAAGATATGCAAGGAAGCAAGGAGGGATGTACATGACACAACAATTTCACAAATTCAATAGATATTCCAGATATAATGGATATAGACTATTTCCACTGTTAGAGTAAGTATTGAGAATAACTGTATGTGTTCGTAATTATATAATTCATCTTGAAATGGGATTGTAAGGGAACCAAACCTTTTTGTATGTACCCACATGTTTGGKACAGTATCTTAAAGATAGCTTCCAGAATACTACAGTGACAATTCCATTGCAAAACCAGACTATTATTTTCAGTAGAAAGAAAGGCCACGTGAAATACAATTGAATCAATGTATCATTATGTATGAATCTGTAGCCATTACATCACTTTTCATGATATTGTCTCTAAGTATTAGACTTAAAGTCAATTCAGAAAAATTTGGTGCGATAGTAGAAAAAGAAAATCAGAGAGTATTGTCAAAATGCACTCTCTGTTTGGCCTTCTTTACACTAAGAATGAAGAAGTTTCTATCTCGCAGAGAGTGAACGCGGTGTTGTCCATTCTGGAACAGCTGATATCATCAAAACCTGTTTTTTCTGTAAAGGAGAATGTCCTTGTGAGTTTCAGGGCAAGGCAGAACAGAAGAACAATGACCATAGACAACAGGTACGGCTGTTGACCCTTCACTRAATGGGACTGATGAAAATGACAGAACTTTCTCATTCTGTATTTAACCAGAGGAGCTCCTCTACCGCTATAAAAACCCACTATGGAGTGAATCGACATTGCACTCCTGCYCACCGAACACCTACTTACAACTTAGGGATGGATTCAATCCGTATCRTGGAAGTATCGTGGAACGTATCGCAGAACATCCGAGTTAAAATGTAAMGGTAATTYCTGATTGAGATGACATATGAAGCATTTACCATGAATGCATTCTCCGCGAACAAGGGAACATTGAGTTTACATTTAAATTGAGCTTTAACGCAGATGTTCCTCGGTACTTCTGCGATAYGGATTGAATCCAGYCCTTAGATCATTCTACTTGGGGTTCCACGAAGTGGGGTTCCACAGCACATTTGTTCAGACAGTTGTGGCACAACTATATGAATACAGTTMATCTGTGGTCCCTATAAAAGTAATTTTACCGGACCCCTATTGTTTAGTGTCACCAAATTAAGAATATGTTTGCGATACTGACCACCAAATTTCACCAATGCCAAGCAGCCCTCATGCTTTCCATTCTGGTCACGCACAGAGCCTTTCAACCAGTTCTTATCGGGAAATCCAGACTGCCAGGGAGAAAAGRGAAAAGTTAACATCAGTATTTAATTAGTAGTCAGTAGTAACCAAAATAAATATTAAATTAGAGTGCTTTGGGGACTAGGAATAGGGTATTTTACCTCATGGCTCCCCTGAACCCAGATATATCCATCTTCTACCAGGGAAAGAGCATACTCGTACACGTTACTGTTGGTGATAGAAGCAAGGGATCCACCTCTTTGACGGCATGCATTCTGTACGAGGAAGCAAGAGCATGACATTGACTTCTCATATTCATTCATTATCTTTATTTGTATCATCCATAAAGTTGAATTGATATAGGCGTTCCATCTCATTCATATTCATATATTGAGGATGAACAATACAACAAACTATCTTCCACCTCACGTATCATCACTCTAAATGGGATGCATGTCAGTTAACATCAGTCATGAAACTTACATTTGCCGCAGACATTGACTTCAAACTGCTGTCGAAACGGTAACAAGTGCTCCAGAAATGGTTGGGTCGAGAAAACCCAGATGGACACTGGTACRGATCTGTAATTGGTTCAGATCTTTTTGCAAATCTCTCCACTGGTTGGGATAATTTGGGATACCATGGGGGAGACCTCCCTGAGAAGACAAATATTTCAGATCCCTGCAAGCTGTATGTTCCATGCATAATTACCACAATAACAGATTGAACCAAACAAAAAAATCCTGAGAGTAAATTACGGAAAAACGTTTCTATGTATCTGGAGTGGAGATGGGATTGAGCTCAAGCATGGCTGTCACTCACCAGTCACCTCGGTCCCCAGGAAGGTGAGGAGGGCACAGAAAAGAACAGACACAGTCATGACTCCCATGATGACCTGGACAATGGTGGTGYTCTGGTGGTCTCACTGCAGTTMTTTTCATGTACAGAGTTATACCAACACAKTGTGTTACTCAGAATATACAGTATATCACAGATTTATGCACAATAAAATAAGTCCATACAAAAGATATGCATTATTATTTCACTTCTACAATGTTTATAGAGCGACAGGTACAAATCAATTTGATCTATTTGTGGCATACATAGCTTTGTTATGAGTAAAACACCAAAATCATAAATATCCTTACCAAAGTCAGCAGAGAGAAGATGACCTCTGCCTTCCTAAAAAAGTATTCAGAAAGTTCAGGTGTCTTCTCAGTGAAAATGTARGGCCTTATAAACAGAGATGTTGAGAAGTTCTGCTTGAGATATCATCTGCAAGTCATGTCAAGTCATGTTTGTGTTAATTTCCATCAGATTTTGCAACACTGATCAGTCATTGGGATCTGTAATGTCATTGTGTGCAATGTRAGATTACTGTTTAGAACGCAACGTGTTACTTAAGTGAACCAAGCATTTTGTATCTATACTGTATTATAATCCTGCACAAATTATCTCTGCTTTCCTATGACAATTATGGGTGCATATGAGAGATGCTACAGTACAGTTAATGTGTCACGACCRTTATATGACGAATGAGTGGACCAAGGCGCAGCGTGAAAGAAAGCCATCTTCTTTTAATGAAGAAAAACAAACACTTACTAAACGAACAAAAAAAAGTGAAGCTAAAACGAACTAAGTGCACACATGCAACATAGAACATAGACAATTACCCACAATCACCTAAAGCCTATGGCTGCCTTAAATATGGCTCCCAATCAGAGACAACAATAAACAGCTGTCTCTGATTGAGAACCAAACCAGGCAACCATAGACTTTCCTAAACCTCTCGACTGAACACAACCCCATACACTATACAAAACCCCCTAAACAATACACACACCCTAAACTAGACAAAACACACAAACATCCCATGTCACACCCTGACCTAACTAAACTAATAAAGAAAATCAATATAACAGAGGCCAGGGTGTGACATAATGTCATTATATTAYATAAACTGAATGAAAATATAAACGCAACATACAATAATYTCAAAGATTTTACTGGTTACAGTTCATATAAAGAAATCCGTCAATTGAAATAAATAAATTATGCCCTAATCTATGTATTTCACAAAACTTGGAATAMAGACATGCATCTGTTGGTCACAGATCCCTGAATAAAATTGATCAGAAAACCAGTTAGTATCAGCTGTAACCACCATTTGCCACATGCAGCACKACACATCTCCTTCGTATAGCGTTGATCAGGCTGTTGATTGTGGCCTGTAGATTGCAAAACTTGAAATATCTGTGGCATTGTGTTGTGTGACAAAACTGCACATGTTAGAGTGGCCTTTAATTGTCCCCAGCGTAAGGTGCACCTGTGTGATGATCATGCTGTTTAATCAGCTTGTTGATAGGCCACACCTGTCAGGTAGATGGATTATCTTGGCAAAGGAAAAATAATCCCTAACATGGATGTAAACAAATTTGTTCACAAAATGTCAGATAAATAMGCTTTTTGTGCATATGGAACATTTCTGGGATCTTTTATTYCAGCTCATGAAACATGGGACCATCAATTTACATGTTGCGTTTATATTTTTGTTTCGTGCATATTATATACAGTACCAGTCAAAGGTTTGGACACACCTACTCATTACAGGGTTTTTCTTTATTTGTACTATTTTCTACATTGTAGAATAGTGGTGAAGACATCAAAACTATGAAATAGCACATATGGAATCATGTAKTAAACAAATCAGAATATATGTTATATTTGAGATTCTTCAAAGTAGCCAYCCTTTGCCTTGATGACAGCTTTGCACACACTTGGCATTCTCTCAACCAGCTTCATGAGGTAGTCATCTGGAATGCATTTCAATTAACAGGTGTGCCTTGTTAAAAGTATATTTGTGGAATTTCTATCCTTCTTAATGCATTTGAGACAATCAGTTGTGTTGTGACAAGGTAGGGGTGGTATACAGAAGATAGCCCTACTTGATAAAAGGCCAAGTCCATATTATGGCAAGAACAGCTCAAATAAGCAAAGAGAAATGACAGTCTATCATTACTTTAAGACATGAAGGTCAGTCAATACGGAAAATTTCAAGAACTTTGAAAGTTTCTTCAAGTGCAGTCGCAAAAACCATCAAGCGCTATGAGGAAACTGGCTCTCATAAGGACTGTCACCGGAAAGGAAGACCCAGAGTTACCTGTGCTGCAGAGGATTAGTCAATTAGAGTTACCAGCCTCAGAAATTGCAGCCCAAATAAATCCTTCACAGAGTTCAAGTAACAGACACATCTCAACATCAACTGTTCAGGAGACTGCGTGAATCAGGCCTTCATGGTTGAATTGATGCAAAGAAACCACTACTAAAGGACACCAATAATAAGAAGAGACTTGCTTGGGCCAAGAAATACGAGCAATGGACATTAGACCGGTGGAAATCTGTCCTTTGGTTTGATGAGTYCACATTTGAGATTTTTGGTTCCAACCGTCTTGTCTTTGGGAGACGCTAAGTAGGTGAACGGATGATCTCTGCATGTGTGGTTCCCACCTTGAAGCATGGAGGAGGAGGTGTGATGGTGTGGGGGTGCTTTGCTCGTGACRCTGTTGGTGATTTATTTAGAATTCAAGGGACACTTAACCAGAATGGCTACCACAGCATTCTGCAGCGWTTTGAGCTTAGTGGGACTATCATTTGTTTTTCAACAGGACAATGACCCAACACACCTCCAGGCTGTGTAAGGGSTATTTGACCAAAAAAGAGAGTGATGGAGTGCTGCATCAGATGACCTGGCCTCCACAATCACCCGACCTCAACCCAATTGAGATGGTTTGGGATGAGTTGGACGGCAGAGTGAAGGAAAAGCATTCCAGGTGAAACTGGTTGAGATAATTCCAAGAGCTTGCCACGCTGTCATCAAGGCAAAGGGTGGCTACTTTGAAGAATATAAAATCTAAAATATATTTTCATTTGTTTAGCGTTTTTTGGTTACTACATGATTCCGTATGTGTTATTTCATAGTTTTGATGTCTTCACTATTGTTATACAATATAGCAAATAGTAAAAATAAAGAAAAACTCTTGAATGAGTAGGTGTGTCCAGACTTTTCACTGGTGTGTATTATGGCCTCGAGATGTTTGACAATATAGCATATTTTGTTGTTGTAGTTGTTGTGAAAAGTGGGCCCATAAACTCAACCGGACCAATCATTTTGATWATCATTCAATGATTGGCAATGGTTACGAAATCAAATAGTAACCAATTGGATGTTAATCTGATGTCCGCCTGATGAGGTGTTCCAATAACTATTTATTGACCCTTGTGTGGTGTTCGGGTCTGTGGGACCCATTTTCAATGTATATTAGAAGAAAATGATACAATTAATACTTTTTTCAACCTGAGACTCATTGGCCTTGGCTAATTTTCTGTGAAGAACATGTAAAAKAACACATTTTCATTGAGTGCACAGTGTGCACCCCTCTACATATTTATATTACATAGGTGGTGTTCGAGTCCACTGAACCCGAGGGTAATAAAAGTGTGGAAAAGTGTGTGTAGGTGTAAACAAGTAMAAATTTAACAAAAAGGTTTGCTGTGTGCCTTCACTGTCTTCCTCCTCCCTGGGCCTGCTGTTTCAACATAGCACCAAGAACCTGTCTGTCTCCYTGCCTGTCTACCTGTCTCCTGCTTTTCTCACACTCTTTACCCTTCGTAGTGTGTGAAACTACGCAATGTCTTGCGGGAACCTGCACAATGTTATTACAATACATTATTTTGATACATTATTTCAATACATTTTAAAAAATCAGTATTCACCACCCCAGCCAGGAACAAATTGAGGGACACAACAAATATATAGCTTTGCATGTGTGGCTCCTTACCACAATAAATTAGTATGTCAAAAATAATCTCTGCTCAGAGAGCTTTAGAAATCATTTTTGCAGAGAGAGAAACTAGTGTGGAAGGAACGTCTTCCACTTTGGAAGATGAAGAATCTTCCAAATATGAGGATCATGTCTGTCAATTCGGAGTCTGACAGTGAGGTGGAAGAAGAGGATGAGATTGACCCTCAGCCAGCCCCAAGACCAGCCCGTCAGAACCAGCTAATCAGCAGCCTGCAGGAGAAATATGGATGTCAACATTTTTTTAAATTTGATGGTCTTCTTGCCCAAGGAAGGAGCAACCCTGCATGGCTGCCAATGTGATAAGGATGCAACCAGGGCCGACGCGGATGTTACTCATGTGCAGGACATAAAGTCTTCTTTTGAACTGTTCGCCCCAGACACCATCCAGAAAATAATTCTGGACTGCACTAATCTGGAGGGAAGGTGTGTTTTTGGAGAGAGATTGAAGGAGATGGACAAAACTAATTTACATGCATACTTTGGGGTTCTTATCCTTGCTGGTGTTTTCAGATCCAATGGGGAATCCACAGAATCCTTGTGGGATGCAGAAACTGGCAGAGAACTTTTCCGTGCAACAATGTCTCTGGAACACTTTCACATTATTTCCAGGATTATCTGCTTCTATAACTGAGATACCAGACCAGCTCGGCGGCAGAGAGACAAGCTAGCTGCAATCAGGTCAGTGTGGGACAAGTGGGTGGACCGCCTTCCCCTGTTTTACAACCCTGGGCCCAACGTTACTGTTGATGAGCAGCTTATGCCATTTAGGGGCCGCTGCCCCTTCAGGCAGTACATACCGTCTAAATCCACAAAATATGGAATATAGATCTGGGCTGCCTGTGATGCTGCTTCATCATATGCATGAAACTTGCAAGTGTATATGGGGAAGCCAGATGGAGGAGCCCCTTACAAGAATCAAGGGATGCGGGTTGTCCTGAACGTGACACAGGGACCCAGTGGCCACAACATCACATGCGATAACTTTTTTTACTTCGCACAAGCTGGGACAGGAGCTCCTCAAGAGGAAGCTGACGATGGTTGGAACAGTACGAAAAAACAAGCCAGAGCTCCCACCTCAACTGTTGTCTTCTTGCAATCTTCCTCCCATTGCTTCTCTTATTCACCTGCATTTGTACTGCAGCACTTTACCAGACTTACATGGATAGTTACGTAATACTATACAGAATGAACAGTAGGCTAAGAGACCAAATATGACAACTAGTGTCCCCGAAAACATGCTGGTTACTCTCCTCACTACAAACACTTGTATAGTCACTTCTTCAAAGTTAAAACCTTAGTTTTACCTGCCTTAATCAACAAATGTAGGAAGATACATTGAATAACTTTCAAAGATGATAAATAATAAAGATACAGTAATGTTGTTCGAAAAACAAGCAACTAATGTCATAGCAACCACCGTCCTTAACTGACCTGTGATAAGGTTCTGAAGTGAAACAACCCTGTGATGTTGACATACACACTGTGACTATTGGAAATGTACAGTACAACCCCTGGCACAAGTCTCACATTTTGCTGCCTTATATGGAATTGAAATGCATGACTACGTTTTTTCTCACTGATCTACTACAAAACCTAGCCTAGCCACAATTGTAACTACTTCCCAATTTCAAGGTGAAGAAAATAATATGTTGAAATAAATACTAGTTAAAGATGACCATGAGTAAGCAGATTTGACCCCATAAAATGAACAATAGGCCTATTTATAAACTGGTTGGTTCAAGCCCTGAATGCTGATTGCCTGAAAGTATACCACAGGTATGACATTTACATTGGTAATCAGTTTATAATAGCAATAAGGTATCTCTGGGGTTTGTGGTATATGGACAATATACCACGGCTAAGAGCTGTATCCAGGCACTCCGCATTACATTGTGTATAAGAACAGCCCTTAGTCATGGTTTATTGGCCATATACCACACCCCCTCGGGCCCTATGACCCATAGTGAACCCCAAAAAATAGTGGTCACTCTCACATGCACATTATTTGAAATTATGACATCATTACACAAGAAAGAATTTCAAGTGGCATCTATCATCATTTACTGAGTCAGATGTGTCCAACTGTCTACATTCCCCTATAAAAGTCAATACTCTCTCAAAATAAATGGATTATCTGATTTACTGTAGGATTCCTTGTTACAGTTGTCTTAATCAGTCATTACATTCTATATTTGCTTGTTGCATAAACAAGACCATAGATACATTATGATGATATGGAAAATAGGGAGGAAGATGAGGAGGGAAAGAAGAGGAAGCTAAGCAAGTAACAGTAATAGCAGATTATCACTATTGTAAACCTGTTGCTATTTATCTACATAACAGACACTGTCCAGTAATATGCAAAAAAGACTGCATGGATGAAGTGTGACTTTACAGCAGAGCAGTGGCTTGATAATGTTCCCTGCCCCAGTTCCCTTTGGACAGAGAGACAGAGAGAGGGAGAGAAGGAGCGAGAGTGGTAGAATGGGATCAGAGTGCGTGTGAGCAGGAGCCAACCCAATTAGAAGAGTATATTCTCAGCATGGTGTGAGAGGAGGAGTGGGGCTGGGGGCCGGGGTCTGGGGGTCGAGGCACATAGGAATAGACGGGACAGAAATAGATCCCTGAGTGTCACAGTGCACACGTCTGTGTCTCCTGTGTGTCAATACTGTAAACTGACTGCAGCAGGTCCTGCCCGACAGACAGATAGACAACTGGCACACAACACAGACCAACAGGCAGGCAGACAAGCGACAGACAGACAGGCGACAGACAGACAAGCGACAGACAGACAGACAGACAGACAGACAGACAGACAGACAGACAGACAGACAGACAGACAGACAGACAGACAGACAGACAGACAGACAAGACAGACAGACAGACAGACAGACAGACAGACAGACACGACAGACAGACAGACAGACAGCAAGCGACAGACAGACAGACAAGCGACAGACAGGCAGGCAGGCAGGCAGGCAGGCAGGCAGGCAGGCAGGCAGGCAGGCAGGCAGGCAGGCAGGCAGATAGATAGATAGAGACTCCATAGACTCTAACCAATTCTGGGAAAATTGGAAAACACTAAACAAACAACAACACGAAGAATTATCTATCCAAAATGGAGATGTATGGGTAAACCACTTCTCCAATCTTTTTGGCTCTATAACAAAGAATAAAGAACAAAAACATATACATGATCAAATACAAATCCTAGAATCAACTATTAAAGACTACCAGAACCATTGGATTCTCCAATTACCTTGAATGAGTTACAGGACAAAATAAAAACCCTCCAACCCAAAAAGGAGTTTGATGGTATCCTTAATGAAAATGATCAAATATCAGACAACACAATTCCAATTGGCTATACTAACTCTTTAACATCGTCTTAGCTCTGGCATCTTCCCAATATTTGGAACAAGGACTGATCACCCCAATCCACAAAAGTGGAGACAAATTTGACCCCAATAACTACCGTGGAATATGCGTCAACAGTAACCTTGGGAAAATCCTCTGCATTATCATTAACAGCAAGACTCGTACATTTCCTCAATGAAAACAATGTACTGAGCAAATGTCAAATTGGCTTTTTTACCAAATTACCGTACAACAGACCATGTATTCACCCTACACACCCTAATTGACAACCAAACAAACCAAAACAAAGGCAAAGTCTTCTCATGCTTTGTTGATTTCAAAAAAAGCCTTCGACTCAATTTGCATGAGGGGTCTGCTATACAAATTGATGGAAAGTGGTGTTGGGGTAAAACATACGACATTATAAAATCCATGTACACAAACAACAAGTGTGGCGGTTAAAATTGGCAAAAAAACACACACATTTCTTCACACAGGGTCGTGGGGTGAGACAGGGATGCAGCTTAAGCCCCACCCTCTTCAACATATATATCAACGAATTGGCGCGGGCAACTAGAACAGTCTGCAGCACCGCGGTCTCACCCTACTAGAATCCGAAGTTCAAATGTCTACTGTTTGCTGATGATCTGGTGCTTCTGTCACCAACCAAGGAGGGCCTACAGCAGCACCTAGATCTTCTGCACAGATTCTGTCAGACCTGGGCCCTGACAGTAAATTCTCAGTAGACCACATAATGGTGTTCCAAAAAAGGTCCAGTCAACCAGGACCACCAAATTCCATCTAGACACCGTTGCCCTAGAGCACACAAAAAACTATACCATACCTCGGCCTAAACATCAGCACCACAAGGTAACTTCACAAAGCTGTGAACGATCTGAGAGACAAGGCAAGAAGGGCCTTCTATGCCATCAAAAGGAACATATAATTTCAACATACCAATTAGGATCTGGCTAAAAATACTTGAATCAGTCATAGACCCATTTGCCCTTTATGGTGTGAGGTCTGGGGTCCGCTCACCAACCAAGATTTCACAAAATGGGACAAACACCAAATTGAGACTCTGCATGCAGAATTCTGCAAAAATATCCTCCGTGTACAACGTAGAACACCAAATAATGCATGCAGAGCAGAATTAGGCCGATACCCACTAATTATCAAAAATCCAGAAAAGAGCCGTTAAATTCTCAACCCCTAAAAGGAAGCGATTCCCAAACTTCCATAACAAAGCCACACCTACAGAGAGATGAACCTGGAGAAGAGTCCCCTAAGCAAGCTGGTCCTAGGGCTCTGTTCACAAACACAAAACACACCCCACAGAGCCCCAGGACAACAGCACAATTAGACCCAACCAAATCATGAGAAAACAAAAAGATAATTACTTGACACAGTTGGAAAGAATTAACAAAAAACGAGGCAAACTAGAATGCTATTTGGCCTAAACAGAGAGTACACAGTGGCAGATACCTGACCACTGTGACTGACCCAAACTTAAGGAAAGCTTTGACTATGTACAGACTCAGTGAGCATAGCCTTGCTATTGAGAAAGGCGCGTTAGCAGACATGGCTCTCAAGAGAAGACAGGCATTGGTGCACACTGCCCACAAAATGAGGTGCGAAACTGGCTGCACTTCCTAACCTCTGGCCCAATGTATGACCATTATTAAAGA
>NC_036838.1:35226600-35282378 GCF_002910315.2 Salvelinus sp. IW2-2015
TCTGAAAACAATGATGAAAATAATCATGGCCTCTAAACCTTCAAGCTGCATACTGGATCCTATTCCTACCAAACTACTGAAGGCTGCTTCCTGTGCTTGGCCTCCTATGTTGAACATAATAAACGGCTCTCTATCCACCGGATGTGTACCAAACTCACTAAAAGTGGCAGTAATAAAGCCTCTCTTGAAAAAGCCAAAACCCCGGAAAATATAAAAAACTATCGGCCTATATCGAATCTTCCATTCCTCTCAAAAAAAAATGAAAAAGCTGTTGCGCAGCAACTCACTGCCTTCCTGAAGACAAACAATGTATACGAAATGCTTCAGTCTGGTTTTAGACCCCATCATAGCACTGAGACTGCACTTGTGAAGGTGGTAAATGACCTTTTAATGGCGTCAGACCGAGGCTCTGCATCTGTCCTCGTGCTCTAGACCTTAGTGCTGCCTTTGACACCATCGATCACCACATTCTTTGGAGAGACTGGAAACCCCAAATTGGTCTACACGGACAAGTTCTGGCCTGGTTTAGATCTACCTGTCGGAAAGATATCAGTTTGTCTCTGTGAATGGTTTGTCCTCTGACAAATCAACTGTACATTTCGGTTGTTCCACAAGGTTCCGTTTTAGGACCACTATTGTTTTCACTATATATTTTTAACCTCTTGTGGATGTTATTCGAAAAACATAATGTTAACTTTCATGCACTATGCGGATGACACACAGCTGTACATTTCAATGAAAACATGTGGTGAAGCCCCAAAATTGCCCTCGCTAGAAGCCTGTGTTTCAGACATAAGGAAGTGGATGGCTGCAAACTTTCTACTTTAAAACTCGGACACAAAAGAGATGCTTGTTCTAGGTCCCAAAGAAACAAAGAGATCTTCTGTTAAATCTGACAATTAATCTTGATGCGTTGTAAAGTCGTCTCAAAAAAAACTGTGAAGGACCTCGGCGTTACTCTTGACCTGATCTCTCTTTTGAACAAACATATCAAGACTGTTTCAAGGACAGCTTTTTTTCAATCTACGTAATATTGCAAAAATCAGAAATTTCTGTCCAAAAAATGATGCGAAAAATTAATCCATGCATTTTTTCTTCTAGGTTAGACTACTGCAATGCTCTACTTTCCGGCTACCCGGATAAAGCACTAAATAAACTTCAGTTAGTGCTAAATACGGCTGCTAGAATCCTGACTAGAACCAAGAATTTGATCATATTACTCCAGTGCTAGCTTCCCTACACTGGCTTCCTGTTAAGGCAAGGCTGATTTCAAGGTTTTCTGTTAACCTATAAAGCGTTACATGGGCTGCTCCTACCTATCTTTCCGAGTTGGTCCTGCCGTACATACCTATACGTACGCTACGGTCACAAGACGCAGGCCTCCTAATTGTCCCTAAGAATTTCTAAGCAAACAGCGGGAGGCAGGGCTTTCTCCTATAGATCTCCATTTTTATGGAATGGTCTGCCTACCCATGTGAGAGACGCAGACTCGGTCTCAACCTTTAAGTCTTTACTGAAGACTTATCTCTTCAGTAGGTCATATGATTGAGTGTAGTCTGGCCCAGGAGTGTGAAGGTGAACGGAAAGGCTCTGGAGCAACGAACCGCCCTTGCTGTCTCTGCCTGGCCGGTTCCCCTCTCTCCACTGGGATTCTCTGCCTTAACCCTATTACAGGGGCTGAGTCACTGGCTTACTGGTGCTCTTTCATGCCGTCCCTGGGAGGGGTGCGTCACTTGAGTGGGTTGAGTTACTGACGTGATCTTCCTGTCTGGGTTGGCCGCCCCCTTGGTTTGTGCTGTGGTGGAGATCTTTGTGGGCTATACTCGGCCTGTCTCAGGATTGTAAGTTGGTGGTTGAAGATATCCCTCCAGTGGTGTGGGGGCTGTGCTTTGGCAAAGTGGGTGGGGTTATATCCTTCCTGTTTGGCCCTGTCCGGGGGTTTCTTCTGATGGGGCCACAGTGTCTCCTGACCCCTCCTGTCTCAGCCTCCATATTTATGCTGCAGTAGTTTATGTGTCGGGGGCTAGGGTCAGTTGGTTATACCTGGAGTACTTCTCCTATCTTATCCAGTGTCCTGTGTGAATTTAAGTATGCTCTCTCTAATTCTCTCGTTCTCTCTTTCTTTCTCTCTCTCGGAGGACCTGAGCCCTAGGACCATACGTCACGCGCAACCGGGCATGATGACTCCTTGCTGTCCCCAGTCCGCCTGGCCTTGCTGCTATTCCAGTTTCAGCTGTTCTGCCTGCGGTTATGGAACCCCTACCTGTCCCAGACCTGCTGTTTTCAACTCTTAATGATCGGCTTGAAAAGCCAACTGATATTTATTCCTGATTATTATTTGACCATGCTTGTCATTTATGAACATTTTTGAAAATCTTGGCTCTCTCTAATTCTCTCTTTCTTTCTCTTCTCTCGGAGGACCTGGGCCCTAGGACCATACGTCAGGACTACCAGGCATGATGACTCCTTGCTGTCCCCAGTCCACCTGGCCTTGCTGCTATTCCAGTTTCAACTGTTCTGCCTGCGGTTATGGAACCGCCACCTGTCCCAGACCTGCTATTTTCAACTCTTAATGATCGGCTATGAAAAGCCAACTGAAATGATTCATGATTATTATTTGACCATGCTTGTCACTTATGAATATTTTGAAAACTTGGCATAGTTCTGTTATAATCTCCACCCGGCACAGCCAGAAGAGGACTGGCCACCCCTCATAGCCTGGTTCCTCTCTAGGTTTCTTCCTAGGTTTTGGCCTTTCTAGGGAGTTTTTCCTAGCCACCGTGCTTCTACACCTGCATTGCTTGCTGTTTGGGGTTTTAGGCTGGGTTTCTGTACAGCASTTCGAGATATTAGCTGATGTACGAAGGGCTATATAAAATAAACTTGATTTGATTTGATTTGAACAGTACAGTCCATCAGATAACTAAAGTTTTTTATTGCAATCCCAGTTGAAGTTGAAGAATGTATTCCTGGGGTATATGTACGGGTCACAGCAATTTCCCTTGAAAATGAACCAAATGTATCACAAAAGGAGTTGCTTCACAAGTTTGGCCCTTTCGCCTACTGTATCTCCGAACAGATCCATGCTCCAGAGAATTGCAGTGTTTGCGAAAGGCTAGAAATCCCAATGAGGCATTTGCATAATTTGAACTGCTAGGGCAGTTTGTAGGTATAATTGCCTAAGCCGATACTGTAGGTCCAGAAACAAATTAGTAGCTCAGTTTGAGCCAAGTTTAGAACCTGCAGCTATGCTCTTACTTCTGTTCTACCAAACATGGGCAGATAGATTTTAATCTCAAACTGAGTTTTGAATCGACCTGGATTCTAAATTCTAACAGGCACAACTAGATGACACAACCAGTAATTACGGCACCTCAGTTAAGAGGATGCATCAGATCAGCAGAATTTACACAATCTCTTGACAACATCACTCTGGAACAAAGAAATCGCATTCATTTTTAAACCCTGAACCATTATTTTCCTGAGACAGAAAAATAATTGGCCAGTCAGTGGAGGAAATGTAATTCCATACCCCTATTTTACTGGGGATATACATGCATCACTGGCCACATAATCTGTGCTGTCAGGAGAAATTTTTCCTTTACACCAGCATATGGAATTTGTGTGTGTGTGTGTGGTGTGGTGTGGTGTGGTGTGGTGTGGTGTGGTGTGGTGTGTGTGTGTGTGTGTGTGCTGCATTATGTTTAATCTAAATTTCTAACAACTTTCTTTCAAGTTGTGGTTTAGAGATTAAATTGAGTCCGATAGTCCGTTACCAATAATAGTTCTGAATGTACTAAGCAAAATAGAAAACACATAAATTACATTTTTAGATACTGTCTAATTCATGTAACTTCATTTCACATATTTACAAAAAAATGACATGTTCTACTTTTTTCAATTTGTTCTTTGAAGAGTAGAAGGCAGCAACATTATTTTTCTTAGAGATTGAGACATGATTGCAAACAACCAGTTCATATGTAGTGTGCATCAACCCAACCCAGCCCACTCCATCCACACTCCCTCCACACTCCCATAGAAGGTGGCAGAGCCCAACATCAGTCCCTGGCCAGTCGGACATTGATGCGACTGCAGCACTTCCCCATACTCTTAAAGAAGGGAGCGATGGCGATGTCCAATACACTGCCCCACACAGTCTGAACCCAGTGCATGTTGATCAGGAAGAGCTGAATAAAGGGCATGATCAGCCTGGAAACAGACAAACAGACAAAGAGTGAGCACAAACAGGCTAGGTCAATGTCACTTTAAGATAATTTAGGGCTCTATTCAATCTGTAAAGCTGAATCGTTACAGATTCCACGATAGAAATGTAAAGGTTTACATTTGATTGAGCCGACATACTGTATGCAGCGTTTACCATGAATGCAGTCTCTGCTAAAGTGGCAACATTGCCCTATAAATTTAGATCTCGCTGTAAAGCTGAACTTCCACAATACGGATTGAATAGAGCCCTTGTACTATACACCATGCATTGAAACCATAAGCACATTGTTCAACTCCATCAAGCACTAACTGAAAACATTGAGCAGATCACGTCAAAGGAGTTCAAAGGTGAGAGGACCCACCAGATATGTAGGCAGCTGAAGACAGCGAAGAGGATCCCTGCTACCAGAGAGACGGGCACGGCCAGGAGGAGGGAGATGAGCCGGTAGCACCAGAGACGGGACACCTCAAATAGGGCGTGGCTCCACAGCCACACCTTATCGAAGCTCCGCACCGAGGGGGGCTCTGCTATCACGTCCTCAAAGGTCACCTCAGGAGACACAGAGTCTACAGTCAGTCTGGGCACGACCTGGTGGAAGCTCTCTTTAGCATGGGGCTTTAGTGAAGGTCTATGTATAGGTATGGTCAGAAAAAGGAGATTCTCCATAAAAAATGTATTTTCTCACCAATAACATTCAGAACTTGGATGCAGGGGAACCATAGAACCATTGTAGCACTTACTGAAGTAACCACATTACAATGAGACTTAAGGCTCTATTCAATCTGTATCACTGAAGGTCAGCATTACTGTGTGATTCAAATATAAAGTCAACGCTCCCGTTTTAGCAGAGACTGCATTCACAGTAAACGCTGCATATGTCAGCTCAATCGGCAATTACCTTTACATTTCTATTGCCCAATCTGTAACACTTCAGCGATACAGATTAAATAGAGCCTTGAAGTGGGAAAGGAGTACTGATCTTTGAGATGACACACAAGGCACAGTTCGAACTGTGTCCACACGAGGTCAGCATCGCTCAACACACTGCTTTCCAACATCAGATTCCACTTCGTTGGATGGCAGATCTCCCTTCCTATTGCCTTCAGATGTATGTTCAGTGTACCATTAAAGATATGGGCATTAAGATAAATGAGTTCTCATCTCAATAAAATCCTAGGCAGTTAATCCATACCACTGAACAATGTATACATTGTACAGACATTACATAACAAGTTTACCATTAATGGCTCATGGTGTACACAGCACTATGTATGCGACCGAAATCTTTCCAGATTAGTTCCTATCTCAACTATAACATTTCCAGAGTATGTCAGAACATCATTATGTGATTGTTTCCATAGTGTCTCTCTTACTTCGTCCCTGTGTTTAAACCTCCCCTTCCGTTATCTGGAGTCAACAGACAGGGGATGTGTGGTACTGTATGTGGAGTATGTGCAAACACACGTAGTGCTTTTATGTCTCACAGAGTACTGTCTGTCTAAACCTCCACTTTACAGTGGCTTGCGAAAGTATTCACCCCCTTGGCATTTTTCCTATTTTGTTGCCTTACAACCTGGAATTAACATAGATTTTTGGGGGGTTTGTATCATTTGATTTACACAACATGCCTAACACTTTGAAGATGCAAAATATTTTTCATTGTGAAACAAACAAGATATAAGACAAAAAAACAGAAAACTTGAGCGTGCATAACTATTCACCCCCCCAAAGTCAATACTTTGTAGAGCCACCTTTTGCAGCAAATACAGTTGCAAGTCTCTTGGGGTATGTCTCTATAAGCTTGGCACATCTAGCCACTGGGATTTTTGCCCAATCTTCAAGGCAAAACTGCTCCAGCTCCTTCAAGTTGGATGGGTTCCGCTGGTGTACAGCAATCTTTAAGTCATACCACAGATTCTCAATTGGATTGAGGTCTGAGCTTTGACTAGGCTATTCCAAAACATTTAAATGTTTCCCCTTAAACCACTCGAGTGTTGCTTTAGCAGTATGCTTAGGGTCATTGTACTGCTGGAAGTTGAACCTCCGTCCCAGTCTTAAATCTCTGGAAGACTGAAACAGGTTTCCCTCAAGATTTTCCCTGTATTCAGCGCCATCCATCAATCCTTCTATTCCGACCAGTTTCCCAGTCCCTGCCGATGAAAAACATCCCCACAGCATGACTGATGCTGCCACCACCATGCATCACTGTGTGGATGGTGTTCTCGGGGTGATGAGAGATGTTTGGTTTGCGCCTGACATAGCGTTTTCCTTGATGGACAAAAAGCTACATTTTAGTCTCATCTGACCAGAGTACCTTCTTCCATATGTTTGGGGAGTCTCCCACATGCCTTTTGGCGAACACCAAACGTGTTTGCTTATTTTTTTAAGCCATGGCTTTTTTCTGGCCACTCTTTCATAAAGCCCAGCTCTGTGGAGTGTGTGGCTTAAAGTGCTCCAATCTCTGCTGTGGAGCTTTGCAGCTCCTTCAGGGTTATCATTTGTCTCTTTGTTGCCTCTCTGATTAATGCACTTCTTGCCTGGTCCATGAGTTTTGGTGAGCGGCCCTCTCTTGGCAGGTTTGTTGCGGTGCCATATTCTTWAAAAAAAAATCTAATAGAGTAAATGGTGCTCTGTGGGATGATCAAAGTTGTAGATATTTTTTTATAACCCAACCCTGATCTATACTTCTCCACAACTTTGTCCCTGACCTGTTTAGAGAGCACCTTGGTCTTCATGGTGCCGCTAGCTTAGTGTGCCCCTTGCTTACTGTTGTTGCAGACTCTGGGGCCTTTCAGAACAGCTGTATATATACTGAGATCATGTGACACTTAGATTGCACACAGGTGGACTGTATTTAACTAATTATGTGACTTCTGAAGGTAATTGGTTGCACCAGATCTTATTTAGGGGCTTCATAGCAAAGGGAGTGAAAGAATATGCACGTCCCACTTTTCCATTTATTTACTTTTTTACTTTTTTGAACCAAGTTATTTTTTTCATTTCACTTCACCAATTTGGACTATTTTGTGCATGTCCAATACATGAAATCCAGATAAATGATAAATCTATTTAAATTACAGGTTGTAATGCAACAAAATAGGAAAAAAATGCTAAAGGGGATAAATACTTTTGCAAGGCACTGTACCTCACTGTTTACCGGGCTGTGCTGCTGTGTGTGTCAGTTACCTTTAGATACTTGTTGACTCCCCTTGGGTCCCTGTTCTTGACCAGAGACCTGGTATCACTGTGGGTGGAGTCCTCCTCCTGAGCTGGTTCCTCTGCCTCTACCTCCACTACTTCCTCCAGTAGTCCCTCTGCAGTGTGTCTGCCTGGAGGGATCCCCTGCTCCTCTATGTCCTCCAGGTCTAGCCTGGTCTCAGCTGGTGTACGCCCCGTGGTCATGGTGTGTGTGCCTCAGTGGCATGCACCCTCACTGGGCTGGGAGAGCAGATGAAAGGGGTTCGACCACCATAGACCAATCCCACTCCTCTCGCCTCAGCAGCCCAGTCACTGGCACCTCGGTGGCACATAGTGGATGGGTGACTGCATCAGTGCATACTCCCTCAGTGTGGAAATCCCAAATTGGCTTTCACAGGCCCATAACTTATGACATTCTACAGCTAATTTGACCTGTGTGATAACTTTCCTGAACAAGGAGCTATTCACCACATTGTAAAATTTGCGAATGATATACCAAAAATATCTGAGGCATACGTGTTGATATGAGTGAGTCCATTGACAGCTCTGCGCTAATCATAAACCTGTTTTGACCTGTAAATCATTACAAGATACAAAATACATAGTGAGACAATGATGTCTTATGGGCATAAACAAATGTCAGTCAATGAATTGGTTCAATAGATCCACACCCAGCAGGTTTCATATGGATGTGCTGTTATTGTGTTGTCAGTGGCAGATGTCATGCCGGGGGTGTAATCCGCATCACCTGGTTGAACAGCACAGGAGACAGAGCTGACGCAGTTTGTCCATCAGTCTGCAGCTAGAAATGGAGCGCCAGCAAGCAACCTGTTCAGAGCCTTGTGATAGAGCTGTTTTATGGCTCCATAGCGCTCTCTGTTGGCCAAGACTTTGTACTCCGTATTTTCTATTTAGAGGCCTATGAAACATGATTGTCAAAAATGCAAGCTGACAGGGTGAATTATAATTTATGCACATCAATATTTTTTAAACTGTATGACTACCAATTGCTAGTTACTGTAAAGACTGCTCAAAGAGCAGCTAAATATACAGACAGCAATAATCATCAAATAAGCTTTGACTTGATGATTTAGTGTACTGAATTCTCCCCCTGGTATTGATGGGTGGATCGGTTTTACAGCAGCCATTCTGGAGGAGGGTATTGAGACTGGATGTGATGATTGATGTCTGGGGAAACCATGGTGATGGAGCGCACCAGGCAGCTTGGTGGGTGAGCAGCACAGACAGAGGCTTTGCTTTCAGTGCCTGCTATTTCTCTCTGCGCCAGAGAAAAATGATGTAGCCTAACTCAATCTGTCGTGGCTTGGTTTATCTGTCATATTATATAATCAAATCATGTGTTTAGCATGATAGAAACATTGAATTACTATTAACCAAGCAGGAGACCCTTTGTGGCCCACACCTTTGCCAGACACTACTCCATATTATCTATGTAGATCGTCAAAGAGAGGGGCTATGGGTAAGTTCCCCCAGGTGGCTACAGGGCTAAATAGACAACTGTCTGAATTCTCTCTGAGCACATGTTCCCCTACCAGCTCTAGATTCCCAGGGTGCTTTAAGGGGAAAATCTGTTTTCTCCGACCTTTGGACCCATTAGCAGATCATCTTTGTGTGTGTGTGTGTGTGTGTGTGTGTGTGTGTGTGTGTGTGTGTGTGTGTGTGTGTGTGTGTGTGTGTGTGTGTGTGTGTGTGCGTGCGTGCGTGCGTGCGTGCGTGCGTGCGTGCGTGCGTGCGTGCGTGCGTGCGTGCGTAAGGGTGTGTGTGCACGTCCGTCTGTCCATGCATCAGTCTGTGATTCTACATCTAATGACCTGTTAACCGTTGTTTTCTACATGCCTCCTCACGACTCAGGCCTGATTGGCTAGCGATCAACTCTAACAGAACCACTCTGAGGTCAAACTCCCTCCTCCCTGTGACCCCTCCATGGGGTTATGGATTAATACCCTTTGACCTTATAGAGACCCACATGAAAAAATACTATAGTATACTATGGTATAAATACTATAGCATTCACTGTAGTGTTTTTTCCGCAGACTTTACCGTAATATACTGTAGTATTTGTTTTTGCAGACTGTAATGTTTTTGCAGACATTACTGTAGTATTTACTATTGTGTTTTTATTTTATTTGACCTAGAAGTGGAGGCTTTCTCCTTGGAGAAATAATGAAAGAGCACATTTTCCATAACTTGTAGGTAGTACTGTTGCCTAAACAGATAGTTCAGCACTTCTGCTCTTTTCTATAACTTGTATGGAAAACAATATGGTCTTTACATGGCATGTAGGTTACTCACAAATTTGGATTTTGGGGAGGGGAATGGGCAGGGTATATGCAAATTAAATACTGTTGTATTTATTATAGTAAAAAAAGTGTTGTGTTTTGGATATTTACTATAGTATACTACACTATACGACAATATTCTATAGTATGCACTACACTTGATCGAGGGATACTACAGTGTGTAGTATAGTATTATACAGTATACTACAGTTTACTATATATAGTAAGTACTGTAGTATTTTATAGTGAACTTTAATGTGGGAAAGCTGCTCAAATCAGAGATGGCAGATCTTTGCCAATCCAACTGATGAGCGAGGGTCTAATTGTTGCGTATCAGGACAGGGAAATAGCCTGGCAGCCAGACAGTGAGATGACAACGCAAGCCTGATACAYTGCACTGCAGATCTGTTTCAATCAGCTCAGAGAAACAGTTGTCTCAAAAGGGTTCCCAAACTGTAACAGATACTGTATCTTGGGCCAGCTGTTCTGGCTGTCTAAATGGACTCCATTAAGTGTGTCTGTAAAAGGACAGGCAAATCCACACTGTCCTGTAAATCTGTCCCAAAAACCAGCCAGCTCACCACTTCATCCGACCCCAGATTAAGTGGATTGGAGCGACAAATTCAGAGCACAGGGTCCTGCACTTCACACCTGTGTCTCCAGCTGGTGTGCACTTTATACACCCAGGCACCCACATGCACCACACCGTTATCCCTGAGGGTATGCCCACGTCATACTTTGCCAACCCATCTGCTCAGGCACAAGCTCACGTTAAGCAAACACTACACAACTTAGGTTGCCTACTGTACAGAGAGTTTCTGTTGTTGTGTTGTTGTGTTGTAACCAGAAGACAGGGATGGACCTGTTTAGTCTGACAAGCTCCATTGTGTCTCTTCTATTTCCCCAGCCACCTTGGACCTCTCATGCGGAGACTAGAGCTGCATGGTGGAGGAGAGGACTGGCCTTAAGCTCCATCCCACTCTCTGTCTCGACATCCACTCACATTCTATTTCTAGTCTGACCCTGTTTTCATCCTGCCTGCCTGTGACTCTCTGGTTCATAAATCACAAATCACAACAACACCGCCTATGGCGGCCTTCTGCATCTGCGGTGGAAGATAGCTGAGCTACAGGAGTGTTTGTCAGACCATGAGACGTCCTGAAAATCAGTCTTCTCACAAAAGGTTCTGTAGCATCCTGTTTGGCCTACAAACTATGACCACTCTAAGGAAAGCGGAGATTGTCACGAACCCAATGGTGTCTCGGAACTTGTCTGAAGGTAACACATGCAAACTAATTAAAGTATGGAGGCAGTTTTTTCGCAGCAAAAATAAGGGGTTAAATATGTGTAAAATAATATATATATTTCCTGAGCTTTCTTATGCAATGCTTCGGAAAGTATTCAGACCCCTTGACTTTTTCCACATTTTGTTATGTTACAGCCTTATTCTAAAATGTATGAAATATTATTCTCCCTTATCAATCTACACACAACCCCCAAAATGACAAAGTGAAAACAGGTTTTTAGAAATTGTTGCAAATGTATAAAAAAAGTATTAAATACCTTATTTACGTAAGTATTCAGACCCTTTGCTATGAGACTCGAAATTAAGGTAAACTGCATCCTGTTTCCATTGATCATCCTTGAGATGATTCTACAACTTGATTGGAGTACACCTATGGTAAATTAAATGGATTGTACATGATTTGGAAAGGCACACAACTGTCTATTTAAGGTCCTAGAGTTGGCAGTGCATGTCAGAGCAAAAACCAAGCCATGAGGTCGAAGGAATTGTCCGTAGAGCTCCRAGACAGGATTGTGTCGAGGGACACAGATCTGGGGAAGGGTACCAAAACATTTCTGCAGCATTGAACGTCCCCAAGAATACAGAGGCCTCCATCATTCTTAAATGGAAGAAGTTTGGAACCACCAAGACTCTTCCTAGAGCTGGCCGCTCGATGGTCACTCTGACAGAGCTACAGAGTTCCAGCGTTCCTCTGTGGAGAATAGTGAACCTTCCAGAAGAAAAACCATCTCTGCAGCACTCCACCAATCAGGCCTTTATGATAGAGTGGCCAGACGGAAGTTACTCCTCAGTAAAAGGCACATGTCAACCTGCTTGGAGTTTTCCAAAAGGCACCTAAAGACTCTCAGACCATGAGAAACAAGATTCTCTGGTCTGATGAAACCAAGATTGAACTCTTTGGCCTGAATGCCAAGCCTCACATCTGGAGGAAACGGTGAGGAATGGTGGTGGCAGCATCATGCTGTGGGGATGTTTTTCAGTGGCAGGGACTGGGAGACTAGTCAGGATCGAGGGAAAGATGAACAGAGCAAAGTACAGAGAGATCCTTGATGAAAACCTGCTCCAGAGCGTTCAGGACCTCAGACTGGGGCGAAGGTTCACCTTCCAACAGAACAATGACCCTAAGCACACAGCCAAGACAACGCAGGAGTGGCTTCGGGACAAGTATCTGAATGTCCTTGAGTGGCTCAGCCAGAGCCCGGACTTGAACCCGATCTAACATCTCTGGAGAGACCTGAAAATATCTGTGCAGTGACGCTCCCCATCCAACCTAACAGAGCTTGAGAGGATCTGCAGAGAAGAACGGTATTAACTCCCCGAATACAGGTGTGCCAAGCTTGTAGCGTCATACCCAATTAGACTCAAGGCTTTAATCACTGCAAAAGGTGCTTCAACAAAGTACTGAGTAAAGGGTTTGAATACTTATGTAAATGTCATATTTCAGTTTTTTTTTTTACTGTTTTTGCTTTGTCATGGGGTATTGTGTGTAGATTGATGAGGAGAAAAACAATGTAATCAATTTTAGAATTAGGCTGTAATGTAACAAAATGTGGAACAAGTCAAGGGGTCTGAATACTTTACAAATGCACTGTATCTTTTAGATATAGAACAGACACTTCAAAACCTATTAATTTTTTAACTGTCTTTTTTGTCATTTATGAATGTGTTATTCAATGCATTTGTATGGGCTATAGTAGTAAAGGCCAAATTCATATAATTTTTAAAAGATATGTATACCTAAAGGTGTACTAAAGTCAAATACCTAAATGATCCTTGAGATGACCATCTTAAAACAATTACAGTTGAAATCGGAAGTTTACATACACCTTATACCCCGACTACACCGCTAGAGTCGCGTGCGCGAGCGTTGCGAAATACATTTAGAAATCTATATTATTAAATTATTGCACCCAGACAGCTCGCACGCCAACGAGAGTCTGCATTGCCAAGGGCTAAAACAGAAGCCAGTTCTATTTGTGACGCAGATCGCGCTGCAATTCCTGCCTCTCCCATCTCCTCATTGGTTTATAGAAGCAGGTATCCACGTGCCATCTCTTCATTGGTTATACCCACAAACAAGGTCGGTGGCGGTAATGCACCTAATATTTGAAAGTTGCCAATCGCAATAAAAAGTCAAGAGAAGAAAATGCTTGGAAGGAAGAGAAATGACTAGAAACGATTCGGTTGACTGTTTTATGTGTGTATTAATTATCGGAGTAGAGGACATTGTGCATTTCAGGTAAAATAAGAACTCAATTGCTAGTTAGCAACAGCAAGCTAACTAAATAGGACAAATTAGCTAGCAAGTGCAAGCTAGCTAGCTAAATTGCCATACATGTGTAATGCTTTTCGACCTGTCCCCAAATTAATGTAATTGGTTCAGAGTTTTTTTTGATATTTTAACCTGCGTGTCGTGATCGCGTTTGGTGTGCATAAATGTATGCATGATGGTGCACGCGCACAGCCGGTTTGGTTTCCGTGCTAGCCAAATACATTTAAACTCAGATATTCACAATTCCTGACATTTAACCCTAGTAAAAATTCCCTGTCTTAGGTCAGTTAAGATCACCACTTTATTTTAAGATTGTGAAATGTCAGAATAATAGTAGAGAGAATGATTTATTTCAGCTTTTCTTTCTTTCATCACATTCCCAGTGGGTCAGAAGTTTACATACACTCAATTAGTATTTGGTAGCATTGCCTTTAAATTGTTTAACTTGGGTCAAACGTTTCGGGTAGACTTCTGCAAGCTTCCCGCAATAAGTTGGATGAATTTTGGCCCATTCCTCCTGACAGAGCTGGTGTAACTGAGTCAGGTTTGTAGGCCTCCTTGCTCGCACATGCTTTTTCAGTTCTGCCAACAAATTTTCTATAGGATTGAGGTCAGGGCTTTGTGATGGCCACTTCAATACCTTGACTTTGTTGTCCTTAAGCCATTTTGCCACAACTTTGGAAGATGCTTGGGGTCATTGTCCATTTGGAAGACCCATTTGCGACCAAGCTTTAACTTCCTGACTGCCGTCTTGAGATGTTGCTTATATCCACATAATTTTCCAGCCTCATGATGCCATCTATTTTGTGAAGTGCACCAGTCACTCCTGCAGCAAAGCACCCCCACAACATGATGCTGCCACCTCCGTGCATCACGTTTGGATGGTGTTCTTCAGCATGCAAGCCTCCCCCTTTTTCCTCCAAACATAACGATGGTCATTATGGCCAAACAGTTATATTTTTGTTTCATCAGACCAGAGGAAAAAAAAGTATGATCTCCAAAAAGTATGATCTTTGTCCCCATGTGCAGTTGCAAACCATAGACTGGCTTTTTTATGGCGGTTTTGGAGCGGTGGCTTCTTCCTTGCTGAGCGGCCTTTCAGGTTATGTCGATATAGGACTCGTTTTACTGTGGATATAGATACTTTTGTACCTGTTTCCTCCAGCATCTTCACAAGGTCCTTTGCTGTTGTTCTGGGATTAATTTGTACTTTTCGCACCAAAGTACTTTCATCTCTAGGAGACAGAACACGTTTCCTTCCTGAGCRGTATGACAGCTGCGTGGTCCCATGGTGTTTATACTTGCGTACTATTGTTTGTACAGATGAACGTGGTACCTTCAGGCGTTTGGAAATTGCTCCCAAGGATGAACCAGACTTGTGGAGGTCTACAATTTTTTTTCTGAGGTCTTGAATTCTTTTGATTTTCCCATGATGTCAAGCAAAGAGGCACTGGGTTTGAAGGTAGGCTTTGAAATACATACACAGGTATACCGCCAATTGACTCACATTATGTCAATTAGCCTAACAGAATCTTCTAAAGCCATAACATAATTTTCTGGAATTTTCCAAGCTGTTTAAAGGCACAGTCATTAAAGTGTTTGTAAACTTCTGACCCACTGGAATTGTGATACAGTGAATTATAAGTGAAATAATCTGTCTGTAAACAATTGTTGGAAAAATTACTTGTGCCATTCACAAAGTAGATGTCATAACCGACTTCAAAAGCTATAGTTTGTTAACAAGAAATGTGTGGAGTGGTTGAAAACTAGTTTAAATGACTCCAACCTAAGTGTATGTAAACTTCCGACTTCAACTGTATATACTTGCACATGACACATTGTTTTTCACTGTAAGATGGAAAGAATTATTAGAAAAGATTAATTGATTTTGTTACTATTGTACACATGCTTGTCACTTTATTTAAATAATGTATTATCGATAGAACGTTAATAAGAATCTTTACATGGCCGCTGTAAAAGGTGAAAATATAAGTATTCCTACAGCATTCCTCACTGTTCATTGGAAACATTAGTAAACTCAAATAAATGTTATTTCAGAACATATAATTCATACAAAGTAAACATTAAATAATCATATTTTTACATAAAGTTTTGTAATGAAACAATAGTAAAAGGTAATGTCAATTAAATTCTGGCACAATAATTTTATATTTCACATTAAAACAACAACACTATGATCTTGTGTTGGAGACCTTACCTGAATAAATCCCATTATACCAATAAATAATAAGCCCCTACTCAGAGGCATACATGAAGTATAGTATTTTTTCTGACCATGTAACCGGACCAGAAAAACCACAGGGCCATATTGACGTTAACTAGGCCCCAGAGTTTGTCTTGGTCAGGTCACAAACTCTGGAGGATAGAGGGCTGCCAATATTAATAGTCCATATTGAAGTGTGTTGTCCATTGTGTTTAGCCATGCTCCTCTGGTATCTGTCCAGGGATCCTGACCCCCTGGTCCAGAGTGTTCCTGGGGCTGGAGTTGGCGCAGCTGGAGCGCGTGTCGGCCGTGCTGGTGGTCCTCTGAATGAACTGGAGGAAGTTCTCCTGCAGGGAGCCCTCGTGGCTGGAGGTACCCAGCTCCACCGGCCTGGAGTAGCAGCAGCGCCGGAACTTGACCAGCTCCTCCCTGATCTGCCTGTTGAGCAGGCCATAGAAGAAAGGGTTGACAGCAAAGGAGGAGTAGGCCAGCCAGGTAACAGCCTCCTCCACATCTCCGGGGCTCTGCAGAGATGAGCTGAAGGACAGGTGCAAGTGGAAGGAGAAGTAAGGCAGCCAGCAGAGCAGGAACTGACCCACGATGATCACCAGGGTGAGGGCAGCCTTACCCCCGCTGAAGGCCATCTCGGGGGATAGTCTCTGGGGCAGGCTGCGGGTGGTTGTGATGATGGTTGTCTGGCTGTTGATGGAGTCAGAACGGTTGGGACGTTTGGCCGGGTTGGACGAGGCCCATGTGGTAGGTGCGGGTGTGTGTTGCAGGGCGGCCGAGCGTGCCACCTTGTACACGTTACAGTAGACTGCGAAGATGACCACGGCGGGTAGCAGGAAACACATCACGCTGAAGAGCACAGCGAACACTTTCCTCAGCCGACTGTGGCTCCAGTGGAGGGAGCAGTGGTTGGCAGCGATGGAGCTGTGGGCCCCATAGGCAGGCCAGCCAAACAGGGTGACCAGGGCCAGCAGGATGGACTTTACCCAGATGAAGAGCATGACGCCAATGGCCAGGTTGATGCTCATCTTCACCTCGTAGCGCATAGGATGGACGATGTAGTAGTAACGCTCCACACTGATGGCGGTGATGGTGAGGATGGAGGCACAGATGAGGAACACGTTGAGGAAGATGTAGACCTGGCACTCCAGCACGGTGAACACCACAGTGCCAAAGAAGGGCGAGTTAGAGATGATACCCAGAGGCATGAGGAGGATGGCACACAGCAGGTCCACTGCACACAGGTGGCACACAAAGGCAAACCTCTTCAGGTGAGGGGCGCGGGCTATGGCCACCATGACTCCAGTGTTGGCCAATAGGGCGATGAGGTTAAGGGTCACCATTGCAAACAGCCCAATCAGATCCTTGATCTGAGACTGGGAGCTGGTGACCACTCCCACCTCTGCAGGAACTGTGGGGTTTGGTCCCCATAGGCTGGTTGTGAGGTTGGCCCCTGTGCGATTGGGAATAGAAGCCAGCATCGGACCAGACTTCTCCATAGTTCACAGAAGACTAGTCATCATTACAGCAGCAGGCCCCATTGCAATGTTTACTTTCTCCTCTTTTTAGTATATGTCCTGTTAGACAGACAAAAACACAATTACAAAAATGATATGATCTTGAAATGTCATGCTGATGCAGCTTAACTTATGGTTTACATCTACCCAGCTAACAAAAAACGTTCCCACAACTTTAGAGAACGTTCCCTTAAAAGTCTCATTAGGTCATTACCTAATTTTTTCAAAGGAATTTTCCAGTGTTACTGTTTCCAAGAGACCATTCCTTTAATGTCAAACAGAAATTACCTAGAACATGGTTATCATGTTCTCAGAACATTCAATATTGCCTCCCAAGTGGCGCAGCGGTCTAAGGCAGTGCATCACAGTGCTAGCTGTGTCACTACAGATCCTGTTTCAATCCCAGGCTGTTTCGCAGCCGGCCATAACCAAGAGACCCATGAGGCGGTGCACAATTGGCCCAGCGTCATCCGGGTTAGGGAAGGGTTTGGTCAGCTGGATTGTCCTTGTCCTCTAGTGACTCCAGTGGCGGGCCGGGCACAATGCACTCTGACACTAAAAAAATATCCAATATTAATATTCTAGACACGTTTYATGGGAATGTTGCAAGAATATTCCTGTGTATCAGGCATCAGGACGTCGCCTGACGGTCCCAAAGAAACATTCTCCCCCAAAAATAAAATTCATCATTACACCTTGTTACTGTGGCTGAGCCAATCAACACTCTGATTGGTGAGCCACTGATCCAGTCAAAGCAACTTTATCTCCCATCCAGGCCAACCCTACACTACACGACAGTATGTGTGTGTACTGAAGATAAGAGAGGGGAAACAAAGACTTTTGGTAAGCCTGAGGGTGTCAGTTGCTCACTACCAGTAAGCTCTATCGGGTTTCCCAAACCGAGGGGAAGACTGCTTAATGCCTTTGTTCATGTCCAACAGCATGTCACAACGCTCACCAAATACATTTACCTGAGTCATCTCTCAAGTCTACATTTATTGATATTCTTTCTCAATTATATAATTTCACTTTGATTAGTAAAACATGTCCAAACACATCAGTCTGATATAATTGAATATAATAACAACGTTTAGCCAAAAAGAAAACAAAGCAAATGAATTTGTAAAATGTAGGATATGATTACATTTCTAGAGCATTATAGTCACAAGGGGATCGCTGCCCTGGCCTGAAGCCCCTCTAGTTCACTGCTTGGAGGTTATTGGACAAGCCAAACTACCAGATCACATGGACGTAAAACCATTAAGGACTGAGAATGCATGCATTTTTACAGTTTTGATAAGAAAAACAGATGTACAAGTTGATTCAGATAAAGCACTTACAACAGTTTGTCTGAAACATATAATCCTTACTTCTTGCTACATGGTGTGTCTGTATACCATGGATTTGGGGAACACAAAATAGATAATTGTAATGGGCACATTAGATACAGTGTGGGGCACCAGGCCAATTGAGGGATTGTGATGGTTTTACCCATAAATGCAGGGTTTTGTAAGTCTGCTCTCCTTTCTATCCAAACACCAACATCAACCTTCCACTCACATAGGAAATATATCCTTGCCTTTTGACTTACTAAAGTCGTTGTTTTTTTTCTCTCAGAAGAGTGTGTTTACTTTAGACAGGAGAAAGAGTGAAACACTTCTCAGAATTTCTCCCTCGTCCCATATCCCAGTAACATGGCGGAGACACACTTGAGTCTTTTACTTTCGGTTTTGAACCACCAACTAACAGCTGAAAATACATTATATATTTGTTGTTGAAAATATATTTCACAGCGATTTAGATGGTACAATGACTCCCTACACTATAAAGTGCTTGTATTCTCACATAAACTCAAATTGAGGGAACAGTAACATTTTTGCAAACAGGAAATGACAGAGCAGCTTTCCCATTTTAACAACAAATGCCGTCCCGGCGGGAGAAATCAATATGAGAATTTCACAGTCAATCACAACACTGGCGGGTAAGAAATACTGTCAAACATTATAATTCCACTATTACTGCAGATATATTATGAGCATTTTCTAAAAYTACAATGCAAAAAAAAAATCCTATGTGTAGCACCTTTAAGAATATAAATCAAATCAAATCAAATTGTATTTCTCACATGCGCCGAATACAACAGACCTACAGTGAAATGCTTACTTACAAGCCCTTAACCAACCATGCAGTTTTAAGAAAAGAAAATACCTAAAAAAAGTCAGAGATTAGAAAAACAAATAATTAAAGAGCAGCAGTAAATAACAATAGCGTGGCTATATACAGAGGCTCTATACAGGGGGTACAGAGTCAATATGTCAATGTGCGGGGGCACCGGTTAGTCAAGGTAATTCAGGTAATATGTACATGTAGGTAGAGTTATTGAAGTGACTATGCATAGATAATCACAGAGAGTAGCTGCAGCGTATGGGGGGGGGGCAGTGATGTACTTGGCCGTACACATTACCCTCTGTAGTGCCTTGCAGTCGGAGCAGATGCCATACCAGTCAGTGATGCAACCCGTCAGGATGCTCTCGATGGTGCAACTGTAAAACCTTTTGAGGATCTGAGGACCCATGCCAAATCTTTTCAGTCTCCTAAGGGGGAATAAGTTTTGTCGTGCACTCTTCATGACTGTGTTGGTGTGCTTGGACCATGTTAGTTTGTTGGTGATGTGGACGCCAAGGAACTTGAAGCTCTCAACCTGCTCCACTACAGCCCCGTTGATGAAAATGGGGGCATGCTCGGTCCTCCTTTTCCTGTAGTCGGAGTCCCTCATGTTGAGGGAGAGGTAGCTGTCCTTGAACCACACGGTCAGGTCTCTGACCTCCTCCCTATAGGCTGTCTTATCGTTGTCAGTGATCAAGCCTACCACTGTTGTGTCATCAGCTAACTTAATGATGGTGTTGGAGTTGTGCCTGGCCGTGCAGTCATGAGTGAACAGGGAGTACAGGAGGGGACTGAGCACACACCCCTGAGGGGCCCTCGTGTTGAGAATCAGCGAGGCGGATGTGTTGTTACCTACCCTTACCACCTGGGGGCAGCCCGTCAGGAAGTCCAGGATTCAGTTGCAGAGGGAGGTGTTTAGTCCTAGGGTCCTTAGCTTATTGATGAGTTTTGAGGGCACTGTGGTGTTGAATGCTGAGCTGTAGTCAATGAATAGCATTCTCACATACGTGTTCATTTTGTCCAGGTGGGAAAGGACAGTGTGGAGTGTAATAGAGATTGCATCATCTGTAGATTTGTTGGTGCGGAATGCAAATTGGAGTGGGTCTAGGGTTTCTGGGATAATGGTGTTAATGTGAGTCATGACCAGCCTTTCAAAGCACTTCATGGCTACAGACGTGAGTGCTACGGGTCGGTAGTCATTTAGGCAGGTTATCTTAGTGTTCTTGGGCACAGGTACTATGGTGGTCTGCTTGAAACATGTTGGTATTACAGACTCAGACAGGGAGAGGTTGAAAATGTCAGTGAAGATACTTGTCAATTGGTCAGCGCATGCTCGGAGTACACGTCCTGGTAATCCATCTGGCCCTGCGGCCTTGTGGATGTTGACCTGTTTAAAGGTCTTACTCACATCGGCTGTGGAGAGCGTGATCACACAGTCATCCGGAACAGCTGATGCTCTCATGCATGTTTCAGTGTTACTTGCCTCAAAGCGAGCATAGAAGTTATTTAGCTCGTCTGGTAGGCTCGTGTCACTGGACAGCTCTCGGCTGTGCTTCCCTTTGTAGACTGTAATAGTTTGCAAGCCCTGCCACATCCGACGAGCATCGGAGCCGGTGTAGTACGATTCGATCTTGGTCCTGTATTGATGCTTTGCCTGTTTGATGGTTCATCGGAGCGCATAGCGGGATTTCTTATAAGCTTACAGCTCCTTGAAAGCGGCAACTCTACCCTTTAGCTCAGTGCGGGTGTTGCCTGTAATCCATGGCTTCTGGTTCGGGTATGTACGTACAGTCACTGTGGGGACAACGTCCTCGAYGCACTTATTGATAAAGCCAGTGACTGATGTGGTGTACTCCTCAATCACATTGGAAGAATCCCGGAACATATTCCAGTCTGTGCTAGCAAAACAGTCCTGTAGTTTAGTAATGTTTGCTTGTAAGCAGGAATCAGGAGGATAGAGTTATGGTCAGATTTGCCAATTGGAGGACGAGGGAGAGCTTTGTGCGCGTCTCTGTGGGTGGAGTAAAGGTAGTCTAGCATTCTTTTTTCTCTGGTTGCACATTTTACATGCTGATAGAAATTCGGTAAAACTGATTTGTGTTTCCCTGCATTAAAGTCACCAGCCACTAGGAGCACCGCATCTGGATGAGCGTTTTCCTGTTTGCTTATGGCGGAATAGAGCTCATTTTGTGCCATTTTAGTGCCAACCTCACTCTGTAGTGGTATGTAAACAGCTACAAAAAATAAAGATGAAAACTCTTTAGGTAGATAGTGTGGTCTACAGCTTATCATGAGATACTCTACCTCAGGCGGGCACAACTTGGAGACTTCTTTAGATATCATGCACCAGCTGTTGTTTACATAAATACATAGGCCTCTGCCCCATGTCTTACCAGAGGCTGCTGTTCTGTCTTGCCGATAGAGTGTCTAACCCGCCAGCTGTATGTTCTTAATGTCATCTTTCAGCCACGACTCTGTGAAACATATTACAGTTTTTAATGTCCCGTTGGTAGGATATACGTGCTTTCAGTTCGTCCCATTTATTTTCCAGTGATTGAACGTTAGCTAGCAGAATGGAAGACACGGGCAGATTGGCCACTCGTTGCCTGATCCTCGAGGGCACCCCGATCTTTTGCCTCGAACTCTCCGTTTCCTTCAGCAGCGAATCACGGGGATCGGGGCCTGGTGTCTGCAGTATATCCCGACTCATTGAAGAAGAACTCCTCGTCCAATTTGAGGTGAATAATCCCCGTTCTGATGTCCAGAAGCTCTTTTCTGGTCATAAGAGACGGTAGCAGCAACATTATGTACAAAACAAGTTACGAACAATGCAAAAACACCAACAAAATAGCATGATTGGTTGAGAGCCGATAAGACGGCAGCCCTACCCTTCGGCACCAGTATGTTTTACATTGAAGGGCCAGTGACCTGTGTTCAATGGCTCTTACAGACAAGCACTTTTTTTTGAGAGACGTGAGTCACCCATGCTTGTCCCTCCGATGTCCCCCTCACTATCCCTCTGGTCCCATCTCCTCCCTGCCATGTCAGCTCGAGCTGTCACTGCACAGCTAACTGTCAACTGGGAAACGCACTGAGATGGAGTCAGTTAAATCTCCTTCAATGTGAATAAATTAAAAAGCCTTTTCTTAAAATTAACATTTTGTAAATGGATATATGACTAGAAATGTAGCTAAATATGGATGTATAGGCAAACTTTTGGTAAGGCTGTGTATTATGAGTGATAATAGATGGTATAGAAGAAACATTTGTTATATTTCCCTTCAGGATAAATATATTTTACTGAAAAGATGAGAAGTAATTTCTTAAGAGCACATACACATAAGACATACATTGGACATTTACATTACCTTCACTTTGAAACACATAACTACAGTATGCATGGACCTGAAGCAGAAAAACCATTCCCCCCAAAAACAATAACTTAAAATAGTTTGTTCCCTCAACTCTCAGCTCGTCAATGACAATGTGATGAAACGTTCAAGTGATTACAATGTATGTAAAAGTGCACAGTGCATCTAACAGAATGTACACCTGTTAGCTATGCATCCTGTGGCGGATGTACTGTATGTTATGGAGATGGGAAAATGAAAGACAATTAGTAAAATTATCAAATAAGTCTCATAACCTACCCATAATATTAGATGATATGTCCAGTCCAATTCAAAGAAATAAGGATTTTTTGAGTCGTACTTTCTGGATATCCCAAGGGTTGTTTTAGTGAGGAGACCTCAGATGAGTAGACCTGAAAAGGTCCAAGTAGACCAGTTACAGTGTGTATTACCACTGGATGAGCAGGACAGGTTCCACACTGGTGAGAGTTCCAGGTAGAGGTAGCCAGAGTGGGTTGTCCAGAGGGAATATCCCTGGTCCAAACCAGGCTGGGGTAACAGAGGGACACTAGTGTAAGAGATGGTGTGTAGAAGCTGTTGATCACTTCACTTCCCTCAGGATAGTGTCTAAGTCCCTGATAGATGTGAGAGGATGCCCTTTCTCTCTCTCAACCCTCCTCCTTTCGCTCTATCACTGTGTATGGCAGTGACTGTCACACATTGTGAGCTGTGTGATTTTTTTTTTCAGACAGACACACACACTCCACTGTCCCCTCAAAAGTCAGGTCTTCCCAGGGTCCTAGAGCTCACCAAATCACAAGACTGGCACCAGCTGTGTGGAAACAACTGAAACTGGAATGTACAGTACATGTTGACATGGCCTTTTCCAACAATGTGTTTTTGTATTATTTAGAGTTAAAACATAATTTTTTAAACCAAATATCACATTACTCAGAGTGAATGTTAATTAAAACAATTTGGTATAATCTTTTCTTGAACCATCATCTATTAATTTAGTAATTGAACCAGCTGTGGTGATGAGAATTATATTAATCTCTGGATGACAATGTTCAAAATTGAGTGTTAGGAAGAAACTGTAATAGCAACTTTGTGTGTTGGTGTTGCTATTTAATGAAATGCTGTAAGTGTTGTCTAAAGAATGGGATCACCAGATCCAACTGAGCATATACAGTGTATTGCAAACATGTTGGGCAACAACCACTAAACAGTGTCAACCAACAGTGACATCAAAAACGCTGAAGGTATAACTTTAGTTATTTTGCACAAAACACTGGGAGCAGGGTCCAATAATATAACTACGAAAAATCTAGATGAAAACCTGAGGAGAGAGAGAGATATGCGACAGACAGAGGTCTGACAGCTAGCTTTAAGGCCATTTTGTTTATTGAGCCTGTATCATGGGTTCAAGTAAATAGATCACATACAAAAAGGCTGAGAGGTGGCTACATTCAACAGGGTTTGAGGCAGTGCTCTCTAGTGACACCTCCTGGTGGCGAGGCAGAAGGACATTCTCTCAACAGGCTGCTGTGTGCAATGAATAGGACCCGTATTCGTAGTGTCTCAGAGTAGGAGAGCTGATCTAGGATCACTTATTCTTTACGRTTTAAAAGGCAAAAATTATCCTAGATCAGCACTCCCAATCTGAGATGCTTTGTGAATCTGGGCCCAGGCCACTGAATATACTGAGACAAGAAAATTGATCACCACAGGCACTTCCAAAGCATTGATAGGCAACACATAAACAATAACAGTGCACTGGGATTATAGATTGGCAAAGCGCATCTTCTCATTCATAGACAAATCAAACTTTTGTGGACATATACAGAACATGGATATCATCTCTACAGTTATTCCCTCAATCAGGCATTTTACTCCATGCCGATACAGCATATATCTTCCGTATCGAATTCTGTTGCATGCACTCACATTCATATGGTAACTGAAGAGATATGTTTTCACCAAAAGTAGGTGAGTGAAAATGAAAAGCTTTATACAAGTAAACTCAGCAAAAAAAGAAACGTCCTCTCACTGTCAACTGCATTTATTTTCAGCAAACTTAACATGTGTAAATATTTGTATGAACATAACAAGATTCAACAACTGAGACATAAACTGAACAAGTTCCACAGACATGTGACTAACAGAAATGGAATAATGTGACCCTGAACAAAGGGGGGGTCAAAATTAACAGTCAGTATCTGTTGTGGCCACCAGCTGCATTAAGTACTGCAGTGCATCTCCTCCTCATGGACTGCACCAGATTTACCAGTTCTTGCTGTGAGATGTTACCCCACTCTTCCACCAAGGCACCTGCAAGTTCCCAGACATGTCTGGAGGGGATGGTCCTAGCCCTCACCCTCCGATCCAACAGGTCCCAGACGTGCTCAATGGGATTGAGATCTGGGCTCTTCGCTGGCCATGGCAGAACACTGACATTCCTGTCTTGCAGGAAATCACACACAGAACTAGCAAAATGGCTGGTGGCATTGTCATGCTGGAGGGTCACGTCAGGATGAGCCTGCAGGAAGGGTACCACATGAGGGAGGAGGATGTCTTTCCTTAAACGCACAGCATTGAGATTGCCTGCAATGACAACAAGCTCAGTCCGATGATGCTGTGACACACCGCCCCAGACCATGACGGACTTTTACAAATTTTACAAATGGATTTTTTTATTTTTTACAAAATACATTTTTACAAATTTTCTTTGAAAGACAGGGTCCTGAAAAAAGTGAATTTTTTTGCTGAGTTTATGTTCAGAGTCGGAAATACAGAGCGAAATAAAAATAATAATGTCCAGAACGAAGACACAGGTAGGTACTGTATTGCATTAGTAAAGGTACAGTATTCACACTTTATATCCAGTAAAAGTAATGTGAACAGTCCTCCCATAACCAAAATTACAGTGGGCAAATAGTACACAATTAATGTACATTGAAAATCTAGCCACAGTATTTGTCTGTTCAAAGTAAATATTCTAGAATAATAGATTTACAGTAATAGTCATTACAGTAGTGAGCACATACATTTTCATTTGTACTGGTCCCTCGTGGGAATCAAACCCACAACCCTGGCATTGCAAGTTCCATGTTCTACCAACTGAGCACAGGTTACGAGTAAAACTGCCAACAGCCAAATACAATAGACCAGCTATTCACCCAGGGGTACGCGCAATGCCATCAGGCGTAGCCAAATAAAAATGTGATTCACATTTTCAAACAGTGCATTTAGATTTTCCAATGGGGCTATACATTTGGGTGATGTTTTTATTCTTGCCTGAGTAACCTCATTTCACTGCAAATTTTTTTTATTAAACCATCTAGTGTTCAGCGAAATAACAAGCAAAAGCCATGATAGGGAGACATAGTGGAGTGGTAATGCGCATGCAAGCAGGTGCTCCTGAAGCCACTTGGGTACACTGCAGCATCCACTGAGAGGCTCTTGCTGCCAAGGAAATGCCTGACAGCTTGAAAGATATTTTGGACACTACAGTGAAAATGTTTAACTTTGTTAAAGCAAGGCCCCTGAACTCTCGCAAATTTTCTTCTTTATGCAATGATATGGTCAGCGACCATGTAACGCTTTTACAACATACAGAAGTGCACTGGTTATCAAGGGGCAAAGTATTGACACGTTTTCTTTAAATGAGAGACGAGCATAAAGTTTTCTTTACTGACAATAATTGTCACTTGTGTGACCGCTTGCATGATGACGAGTTTCTCACACGACTGGCCTATCTGGGTGATGTTTTTCCTCGCCTGAATGATTTGAATATAGGATTACAGGGACTCTCCGCAACTATATTCAATGTGCGAGACTAAATTGAGGCTATGATTAAGAAGCTGGAGGTCTTCTCTGTCTGTATTAACAAGGACAACACACAGGTCTTTCCATCATTGTATGATTTTTTTGTGTGCCAATTAACTCAAGCTTACGGACAATGTCAAATGTGATATAGCGAAGCACCTGAGTGAGCTGGGTGCGCAATTACGCAGGTACTTTCCAGAAACGGACGACACAAAGAACTGGATTCGTTATCCCTTTCATGCCCTGCCTCCAGTCCACTTACCGATATCTGAACAAGAGAGCCTCATTGAAATTGCAACAAGCGGTTCTGTGAAAACTGAATTTAATCAGAAGCCACTGCCAGATTGTTGGATTGGGCTGCGCTCAGAGTTTCCTGCCTTGGAAAATTGCGCTGTTAAGACGCTGATGCCCTTTGTAACCATGTACCTATGTGAGAGTGGATTCTCGGCCCTCACTAGCATGATAACTAAATACAGGCACAGACTGTGTGTGGAAAATGGTTTAAGACTGAGACTCTCTCCAATACAACCCAACATTGCATAGATATGTGCATCCTTTCAAGCACACCCTTCTCATTAACCTGTGGTGAGTTATTCACAATTTTTGATGAACAAATAAAGTTTATATGTACAGTAAGATGGCTAAATAAAAAGCAAAATTATTGATTATTATAATTATATTATTATTTGTGCCCTGGTCCTATAAGAGCTCTTTGTCACTTCCCACGGGCCGGGCTGTGACAAAAACACACTCAATCTTATGTTTAATAAATGTATTGTATAGTGTGTGTGTGGCAGGCTTACAATGATGGCAAAAAAACAACATTTGAGAGTGTGCTGACCCTGGTGCTAGAGGGGGTACGCAGCTGGAGGTTAAATGTTTGAAGGGGTACGGGACAATTAAAAGTTTGGGAACCACTGCAATAGACCATGAAAGACTGTACACTCAAAGCCTGTTAGGATACTATAAAGGACAAGGCACAGAGTATATATATGATATTATAGGGAACTTTGGTTGGAAATTGCACACAGTGACAGAGGTGTCTATTAATAACAGAAACCTTAATTACTTGAATAATACCATCTCCTAAAATGCATAGGTGCCTCCTCTCTCCTTGTCTCCAGTTAAAACTTGAGCTCCAGCAGGTAGCGGATGCGACACTGGTTCTCCTTGTAGACTAGGTACTTGCTGTTGCGGAAGTAGCTGTCCTTGTACTGGGGCTGCTTGGTGGGTTTACCCTGAGGCACAGCCACCTGCTTACCATCCAGAGTCAGGAAGATGTCCTTGGACGGGTCTGAAACAATACAATGGTATTGACTACACAACCATACTGATGCCTTCTTCTGGATATCGTCTGACCATCTACCAGATGTTTAGAAATACAGTGACCACTTCATTAAAGTATACACGACTGTTCAAAAGTTTGGGGTCACTTAGAAATGTCCTTGTTTTTGAAAAAAAAAAAAAAAGTCCATTAAAATAACATCAAATTGATCAGAAATACAGTGTAGACATTGTTCAGGTTGTAAATGACTACTGTAGCTGGAAACGGCTGATTTTTTATGGAATATCTACATAGGTGTACAGAGGGCCCATTATCAGCAACCATCACTCCTGTGTTCCAATGGCACGTTGTGTTAGCTGATCCAAGTTTATCATTTTAAAAGGCTAATTGATCATTAGAAAACCCTTTTGCAATTATGTTAGCACAGCTGAAAACTGTTGTTGTTATTAAAGAAGCAATAAAACTGGCCTTCTTTAGACTAGTTGAGTATTTGGAGCATCAGCATTTGTGGGTCGATTATAGGCTCAAAATGGCTAGAAACAAAGACCTTTCTTCTGAAACTTGTCAGTCTATTCTTGCTGAGAAATGAAGGCTATGCCATGCGAGAAATTGCAAAGAAACTGAAGATTTCGTACAATGCTGTGTACTACTCCCTTCACAGAAAAGCACAAACTGGCTAGAATAGAAAGAAAGAGAATAGAAAGAGTGGGAGGCCCCAGTGCACAACTGAGCAAGAGGACAAGTACATTAGAGTGTCTAGTTTGAGAAACAGACGCCTCACAAGTCCTCAACTGGCAGCTTCATTAAATAGTACCCGCAAAACATCGGTCTCAACGTCAACAGTGAAGTGCGACTCCGGGATGCTGGCCTTCTAGGCAGAGTTCCACTGTCCAGTGTCTGTGTTCTTTTGCCCATCTAATCTTTTCTTTTTATTGGCCAGTCTGAGATATGGCTTTTTCTTTGCAACTCTGCCTAGAAGGCCAGCATCCCGGAGTCACTTCTTCATTGTTGATATTGAGACTGGTGTTTTGCGGGTACTATTTAATGAGCTGCCAGTTGAGACTTGTGAGGCGTCTGTTTCTCAAACTAGACACTCTAATGTACTTGTCCTCTTGCTCAGTTGTGCACCGGGGCCTCCCACTCTTTCTATTCTGGTTAGAGCCAGTTTGTGCTGTTCTGTGAAGGGAGTAATACACAGCATTGTACGAGATCTTCAGTTTCTTTGCAATTTCTCGCATGGAATAGCCTTCATTTCTCAGAACAAGAATAGACTGACGAGTTTCAGAAGAAAGGTCTTTGTTTCTAGCCATTTTGAGCCTATAATCGAACCCACAAATGCTGATGCTCCAGATACTCAACTAGTCTAAAGAAGGCCAGTTTTATTGCTTCTTTAATCAGAACAACAGTTTTCAGCTGTGCTAACATAATTGCAAAAGGGTTTTCTAATGATCAATTAGCCTTTTAAAATGATAAACTTGGATCAGCTAACACAACGTGCCATTGGAACACAGGAGTGATGGTTGCTGATAATGGGCCTCCTTACACCTATGCAGATATTCCATTAAAAATCAGCCGTTTCCAGCTACAATAGTCATTTACCAAATTAACAATGTCTACACTGTATTTCTGATCAATTTGATGTTATTTTAAATKGACAAAAAAATGATTTTCTTTCAAAAACAAGGACATTTCTAAGTGACCCCAAACTTTTGAATGGTGTATATAGAGACAGACTGGCCATGGCTGAGACAATAACAGTGAATGGATTTTGTCACCAGGGTAAGGGAGTGAGTTGGCCTTACACCAGAAGTGAGCTGTGAGTGGTGGTGCTGTACCTGGTTCCAGCTGTCCTCTAGCCACCACGCTGTCGTAGCCATCAGGAGCCTTCCTCAGGGAGCTGTCATCCTTCGTGATGGTGTGCTCCTTCCCTAGCACCACCTCATTCAGAAACATCACCACGATGCCTTCAGATGTATGCACTACACAGGGACAGGACACAGAGACATGGCTTTTAGGGAGGTTCTTTTAACCGCCTAGAGTCGATGTCCGTGCCCCTGCAGAAATCAAATTAGCATAATAAGCTAGAAATATGTTTTTTTGCTTGGGCTGCGTCTCAATCCCCAACATCCGCCGTTGTTGGTCATCCCCACCTGCGGTGAAAGGTGGCAGAGCTACTGCGGTGTTTGTCAGACCAGGAGACATCCCAAAAATCGGTCTTCTCACGAAAATGTCTGTAGCATCTCAACGGTTTGGCCGACAACAAAAGCTATTATGAACCCTCTATGGTAAGATAAGGCTCTCAACCTCCACAAGCATCCAGGAACTCGTCTGAAGTCTCTACCGCCAATTTGCTAATTAAGTCTGTTGCGTCTGAACAGTTTGGGCAACAAACTAATATGACCCCTCTCATGAACACATACAGTACCAGTCAAAAGTTTGGACACACCCACTCATTCCAGAGTTTTTATTTATTTTTACTATTTTCTACATTGTAGAATAATAGTGAAGTCATCAAAACTATGAAACAACACATATGGAGTCATGTAGTAAACAAAAAAGTRTTGAGTGGCCCAGCCAGAGCCCGAACATCTCTGGAGAGACCTGAAAATAGCTGTGCAGCAACGCTTCCCATCCAACCTGACAGAGCTTGATAGGATCTGCAGAGAAGAATGGGAGAAACTCTCCAAATAAAGTTGTGCCAAGCTTGTAGCGTCATACCCAAGAAGCTGTAATAGCTGCAAAAGGTGCTTCGACAAGTACTGAGTAAAGGGTCTGAATACGTATGTAAATGTATTATTTAAGTTTTTCACTTAACAAAATGTGAAGAAAGTCAAGGGGTCTGAATAGTTTCCAAATGCACTATAACGCAGGGGTAGAACCTCACCGTAATTAGCAGAGTTGCTGATCTCCGAAGCAAAGTAGGGGGCTGCGTAGGCAGGGGCATCTGACTGGGGCATGAAGTGACTATATAGGCCACCGTTCAAGATGACCGCAACCATTGCCACGTTGGTGCCGTGCCACAGCAGACGCCGGTTCTCCAGGTTGTCATTCTCCCTGAACCGCTCCGCCTGCCGAAAACAATGCCCACACACAGATATGCAGATAGGAGAACAGAATCCTTGACCTAACGCACACAAACATATTCACTATAATAGAGGAACCTGTTTGTACATTTAAGCCCAAAAAATAAGAGATTCTCAACTTCATTACAACAATCAAGCTCACCACAAATAAGTAATGAATCAATACAAATTAATTCTGTATTACATGCTAACATTATTTTGATGAAGTAGTTGTGTCATGTGTTACCCACCTCAGTCTCACTCTCTACCTCCCAGATATCTATAATCTTTGGCTGGCTGTGGCTATCTGCAGTGGCCTTCAGGTATTTCTCAATTACCTTTAAATTAGACAAGAACGAAAATACAATCGATGCTCAACAATTACTTTCGACTACAAAGAAGAATATTGTRTATCATTTTGTCTCAGTAAACAGTCGCCTATATTGCATTTATGTTACAAAATATGACCAAATCAAATCAAATTTTATTAGTCACATGCGCCAAATACAACAGTGAAATGCTTACTCACAAGCCCCCAAACAACAATGCAGTTTAAAAAATATGAATAAGAAATAAAAGTAACTAGTAGTTAAACAGCAGCAGTAAAATAACAATAGCGAGACTATATACAAGGGGTACCGGTACAGAGTCAATGTGCGGGGGCACCGGTTAGTCAAGGTAACTGAGGTAATATGTACATGTAGGTAGAGTTATTAAAGTGACTATGCATAGATAATAATAGAGGAGCAGTGGCGTAAAAGGGGGGGGGGGGGGGGCAATGCAAATGGTCTGGGTAGGCATTTGATTAGATGTTCAGGACTATTATGGCTTGGGGGTAGATGCTGTTTAGCAGCCACTTGGACCTAGACTTGGCGCTCCGGTACCGCTTGCCATGCGGTAGCAAAGAGAACAGGCTATGACTAGGGTGGTTGGAGTCTTTGACAATTTTTAGGGCCTTCCTCTGACACCGCCTGGTATAGATGTCCTAGACGGCAGGAAGCTTGGCCCCAGTGATGTACTGGGCCATACGCACTACCCTCTGTTGTGCCTTGAAGTCGGAGGCTGAGCAGTTGTCATACCAGGTAGTGATGCAACCAGTCAGGATGCTCTCGATGGTGCAGTTGTAGAACCTCTTAGTCCTGTATTGCCGCTTTGTCTGTTTGATGGTACGTCGGAAGGCATAGCGGGATTTCTTATAAGCTTCCGGGTTAGAGTCCTGCTCCTTGAAAGCGGCAGCTCTAGCCTTTAACTCAGTGCAGATGTTGCCCGTTGTTGGAATCGACTAAACTTTGAACATTGAGATATTAAATAAATGATAGACAAAGCCTTGAATAGAAAAAGTTTGTAAAAAGCCAGAAGGCTTTGGAATGTGTTTGATGGAGGAGAGGAGAGCGATGTGTTGATATAGGGAAGACAGATGGATATCTGTGGATCAGGAGGTGAGGGGTGAGGTCAGTTCCCCTTAAAACTTATTCGGAGTAGGGGGCATTTTCACTTTTGGATAAATAGCATGCCCAAATTCAACTGCCTGCTACTCATCCCCAGAATATAAGATATGCATATTATTATTGGATAGAACACACTCTGACCTTTCTAAAACTGTTTGAATCATGTCTGTGAGTATAACAGAACTTATGTAGCAGGCAAAACCCCGAGGACAATCCATTCAGAAATAATTTTTTGGGAGATCACTGTCTTTTCAATGAGGTTTCATTGGGACACCAGATTTCTAAGGGACTTGTTTGAAGTTCCTACCGCTTCCACTGGATGTCACCAGTCTTTGGAAATTGGTTGAGGTTTTTCCTTTGTGTAATGAAGAAGTACGGCCATCTTAAATGAGGGTCACTTGAAGTAAATTGTTTGAGAGAGGGACATTACCAGAAAGGTTGCGTCAGTTTGATTTCTTTTTGTATTGAACACAGATCATCCCGTCTTCAATTTGATTGATTATTAACGTTTAAAAATACCTAACGTTGTATTACAAAAGTAGTTTGAAATGTTTTGGTAAAGTTTACATGTAACTTTTGATGTATTTTGTAGTGACGTTGCACAAGTTGGAAGCTGTGTTTTTCTGGATGAAACGCGCCAAATAAATTGACATTTTGGATATATATCGACGGAATTAATCGAACAAAAGGACCATTTGTGATGTTTATGGGACATATTGGAGTGCCAACAAAAGAAGTTAGTCAAAGGTAAGGCATGAATTATATTTTTATTTCTGCGTTTTGTGTCGTGCCTGCAGTGTTGAAATATGCTACTCTCTTTGTTTACTGTTGTGCTATCATCAGATAATAGCATCTTATGCTTTTGCCGAAAAGCCTTTTTGAAATCTGACATGTTGGCTGGATTCACAACGAGTGTAGCTTTAATTTGGTATCTTACATGTGTGATTTAATGAAAGTTTGATTTTTATATAATTTTATTTGAATATGGCGCTCTGTATTTTCCCTGGCTATTGGGCAGGTGGGACGATTGCGTCCCACCTACCCCAGAGAGGTTAAGGGAGTAATCAGGGTTGCTATCTGATTACCTTCTTTCCTGTGGAGCCATAAACTGTAAAGAGGAGGAGTGTCTTAAGTAGGATGCATATAAACTGTGATGTCTGAAATGTTTAGCGGTCTGATTTCAGCTGTACAGAACCTTTGGGAAAGATTAAACCTGGTTAAAGCTTCTCTAGTGTCCGTGAGTTACTTACTCTGAAAAATAAGAACCTAACACCGTAATCCATGGCTTCTGGTTGGGGTATGTACTTACGGTCACTGTGGGGACGACGTCTTCGATGCACTTATTGATGAAGCCAATGACTGATGTTGTGTACTCCTCAATGCCATAGGAAGAATCCCGGAACATATTAGAGTCTGTGCTAGCAAAACAGTCCTGTAGCTTAGCATCTGCTTCATCTGACCACTTTTTTATTGATCGAGTCACTTAAATTTTTACTTGTAAGCAGGAATCAGGCTAATAGAATTATGGTCAGATTTGCCAAATGGAGGGCGAGGGAGAGCTCTGTATGCGTCTCTGTRCGTGGAGTAAAGGTGGTCTACAGTTTTTTTCCCTCTGGTTGCACATTTAACATTTTATGCGGATAGAAATTTGGTAAAACAGATTTAAGTTTCCCTGCATTAATGTCCCCTGCCATTAGGAGTGCCGCCTCTGGATGAGCGGTTTCCTGTTTGCTTATGGCGGAATACAGCTCATTGAGTGCGGTCTCAGTGCCAGCATCGGTCTGTGGTGGTATGTAGACAGCTACAAAAAAATATAGATGAAAACTCTCTAGATAGATAGTGTGGTCTACAGCTTATCATAAGATACTCCACCTCAAGCGTGCAAAACCTCGAGACTTCCTTAGATATCGTGTTGTTTACATGTTTGAATAGTCCGCCACCCCTTGTCTTACCAGACGTTCTTACCTGCCGATACAGCGTTTAACCAGCCAGCTGTATGTTGATAATGTCGTCGTTCAGCCACGACTCCGTGAAGCGTAAGATATTACAGTTTTTAATGTCCCGTTGGTAGTTTAATCTTCCTCGTAGGTCATCGATTTTATTTTCCAATGATTGCACGTTAGCTAGTAGAACGGAAGGCAGGGGGGGTTTATTCGATCGCCTACAAATTCTCAGAAGGAAGCCCGACCTCTGTCCTCTTTTTCGCTGTTGTCTCTTCAAGCAAATGGTGGGATTTGGGCCTGTTCCTGGGAAAGCAGTATGTCGTTCGCGTAGGGCTCGTCGGACTCGTTAAAGGAAAAAAAGCTTCTGCCAGTTCGTAGTGAGTAATCGCTGTTCTGATGTCCAGAAGTTATTTTCGGTCATAAGAGACAGTAGCACCAACATTATTTACAACATAAGTAAAAAAACAAGTTACAAATAACGCAAAAAAACAAACATAAAACGGTTAGGAGCACGTAAAACGTCAGCCATCTTCTCCGGCGCCGTCTTACAATCAGTATCACTAAAGATTTGTATGACTATGATTTTTACATCTACAACAATACAGCCGTGTTTGTATAAAATTAAACTTCCATTAGAGGCCACAGTACCTTGAATTCCTGTGTTTTTCTTTCTAGTAGACAGAGTTTGCAGTTGAGAGACAGATATTTCTGGTCCAGTGAATGAGGTACTTTCTCCACCTCCATCAGCTCCTGGGTCTTCTCAGTCTCAGCCTTCAGGTTCTGGGGTATCTCTATATCAGCCAGCACCTGCAGGGAGCAGCAGAAGGAGGGAGAGATGGGACCAGGCCTGGAAAAAACGACTCATGATTACGGCCAGGAGTTTTACCTATTACCAAAACTCTGGGTCTTTGTAGGCTATTAAAAAAAACTTTTGGCCCTAAATAGTACTGACCAATATCAATGTCATTCCACAAAGTACAAGTTGATTAAGTAGACCTCACCAGAAGCATCTCCTTCTTCTTCTCTATGATCTCAGAGCTGTCGATGACCGGGGGCCTATCGCGTTGAAAGTTGTGTGGGATGGTGGTGAAGAACTTGGAGGAGAGCTCCTCCAGTTTGGTCCTGCTGGTCTGGCTGGCGTTCATAGCTCCCTCAATCTCCTCCAGCACTTTAAAGCCCTTGTCGATCTGCAGCTTGCTCAGCTTCCCCAGGGGTATCTTCTTTATGTCTGGTGGTCCAACAACTAGGGAAGAGATGATGATTATACACATATTACCGCTCTGAGTTCACATGTTAGACACGTTTTATATAGCTCTATGTTGACTGCTAACCTCTACATTGGTCAATGTGGTTGTTGGGGAACTCGCAATACAGCTGAATAAGCTTCGGTCCAAATCAATCAATTGTACAGTCAGGCTCCATTTACATTATTGATCAGGCAGACTGGGTTTTATATGGATTAGACATTTATCTCCAGATCGCCAGGCTTTACCCTCTACTTAAATGACTCTAGTTAATGATTTAGGATACCTCTTTGATCACAGACTTCAGTTTAACAGCCAAGTACTGTATATAATTCCACTGAGAGTAGAATACAATACAACAAGCAGTCCAGTCAAACAGGTATGTTACTTAATAGAACATGGGTACATAGACAGATCCCACCCAGGCTTAATGACTGAGGAACAGAGGATTGTTTCAGTGCTGTAGCGGTAAAGGTGGTGTGTTGGACTAAGATTGACACCCACCCAGGGTCATGCACTCCATGGACTTTTGGAACATGTCGTTGCTAAAAATGAGATGGATGAGCTTCTGTGTGGGGTTATTCAGGGTGCAAGGCAGAATGTTTTGGGGCCCCTTGACAATCTTCCCATCAACATTGTCCACCTGCAAAAACCAGACGAGAGCATGCTATAGAGAGATAACAAATTGACACAGCAAAGCAATAATGAGTGAGAGTCAAAGTTGCAGTCTGACTACATATCTATCAGAGTCCTTAGCAGTACTTAGTCCCTAGCACACCACCGTTACYTTGACCTCTGCATCCTGTCCTCCATCCACCTCTATCAGGGTGTACTTCCCCGGGCGAGACACAAAGTTGTCTCGCTCCTTCCAGCTGTTCTCCGTCTTCTCTTTGAACATCTTCTCAAAGTCTTTGATGGCTTTGTCTGGGCTGACATAAGGGTCTGATAGTTTTGACTGGCCTGTTTCCCCCTGTAGGTGAGGAGAGAGGATTTCGTGCTTCAATCCTAGATGCTCAACAGATTAATAGTTTAGTATATTAACGTAATCAACAAAAAATTTGATTTACTACAGTTAACACAGGAATGTGTAGCAAACTACCATCTTGTCTTTGTCTGAAATTAAGCTTACCACTCTCCCCCATTTGGTCMAGCAGTAGTAACAGGCACCTTTATTCAACACTTGAATGACATAAAACTTATTCCTGTTTTTTTCAATGTTGGTCTGATTCAGCATACAGTCATAATCTTCATACACCTGTGGGGGAGGAACATGATTTAAGTCACGTTGGCGCATTACATTTTATTAGACAGTCTTATCAAGAGCAACTTACAGGAGCAATTAGGGTTAAGTGACGTACTCAAGTACACGTCGTAAGATTTTTCACCTTGACGGCTCGGGGATATGAACCAGCGGCCTTATGGTTACAGCCCGACACTCTTAACCACTAGGCTACCTGACTACGCGACTACCCATTCAACTACTGCACTGCACACTGCACAGCCTTATCCTACTGATGTGACTGCAAGGCTGATCAAACAAATCATTAAGTCAAATACCTATAGCTAGTGACAGTTTCTCAGAATCTGCTACATATGAATGAGTAACACACACAGCAGTACATTGGTCTTTTGAAACCGCTATAAGTGTATGCAGCATATACAGTCCAGGAGATATAAGTGACTTCACACACTCATTACAACGGAGCAAAGTGTTTTATTTGTATTTATTAGGGATCCCCATTAGCTGTTGCCAAGACAGCAGAAACTATTCCTGGGGTCCAAATGCATTAAGACACTTACATCACACATAAAACAAAAGATAAAACAATACATCATATAACATTATTACACCACTACATATCTACAATACAACATTTATAATACCACCATACAACAATATTATAATGTACGTAKGTGTAGAGTGCGTGTGCTAGCGTGTGTGTGTATRCATGTATCTGTACCTGCGTGTGTGTGTCTCTTCACAGAACCCGCTGTTCCATAAGGTGTATTTAAAAAAAAATCTGATTCTACTGCTTGCATCAGATACCTGATGTGGAATAGAGGTCCATGTAGTCATGGCTCTATGTAGTACTGTGCACTTCCCATAGTCTGTTCTGGACTTGTGAAGAGACCTCTGGTGGCATGTCTTGTGGGGTATGCATGGCTGTCCGAGCTATGTGCCAGCAGTTTAAACAGACCGCTTGGTGCATTCAGCTTGTCAACACTTCAAACAAGTAGTGATGAAGTCAATCTCTTGTCCACTTTGAGACATGAGATTTGTATTTGTAATTTTCCTGAGTCCCTCTTTGTGGCAGCTACCACAAGACTGAACAGTTGTACAGGTGCGACAAAAGTAAGGCCTGTAGGACCTGCCTTGTTGATAGTGTTGTTAAGAAGGCAGAGCAGGGGGGGGCGACAAAATGGCGCTGTAGAGAGAACACTGTGTTTCAGCGAGCTCCCGTGGCATTCGTAAATTTATATTTTTTCATTAATCTCCTAGCTTGAAAAAGTGTTAGAATTGGCTAAATAAGTTATCCTGCAATGAGTCTTGACGGTTATTTCTCAAAAATCTCYGACAACATGCCCAGCAGAGCTACTAAGAACTCGACCAAAACCACCATCCCTGTAGATGTGCAGGAGGAGCTAGCTTACGTTAGCGAAGCTAACACCGTTGCGGATCCAGGCACAATGGACCTGGTGATTCAAAAGATGACGGACAACATTACTAAAGTGATCGATGTTAAGATAAGAACGGTCTTGGAAGCAATAGCAGGCCATTCAGCTGAATTACAGAGGGTGGTCAAACGTGTCGATGAGGCGGAAGGAAGAATTGCTACAGTGGAAGCTTCGACTACATCTATGGACACTAAGATAAAAGCACTTGAGAAACAGGTGCGCGAAATGGCGGAGCACATTGACGACTTGGATAATCGAGGACGCAGATGCAATATTCGTGTTGTGGGACTCCCGGAAAATTCTGAAGGGACACGTTCAGTAMATTTTTTTGAGGAATGGATCCCTGACTACTTACAAATGGACACTAAGGCTGGTCGTGTGAAGCTGGACAGAGCCSATCGCTCTCAAGCACCGATACCCGGTCCCAACCAGCGCCCACGGCCAGTGGTTATAAAGTTCCACAACTTCACCGACAAGCAGCGCGTCATGGATGCGGCTAGAAACATCGGCTCTGACGGTAGTCATCGTAAAGGTCCAAAGGTCTCATTCTTCAATGATTACTCCACAGCGGTTGTACGAAGACGCAAAGGGTTTGATGAGGCGAAGGCTCGACTCAGGAGAATGAAGATGGACTACGCACTGTTGTACCCGGCCACATTGAAGATTATGGTCAACGGATCGCCTAARAAACTCTCCACACCTGAAGAGGCGGCTGCGTTTATTGACTCTCTCGGGTAAAAAACTTTAAGCTGCGCCGCCGCAGCATTGGATAACTTTATTATCTTATTTGAACCTGATCATGAAACAGTGGTGTGAGTTCTCACATGCTCCGGTTGAGTAATATTCATATTTTTATTATTTTTCTTGCTAAAGTAACTGCCACTATAGCTCAGGCTGAGATATGGGTGAATCTATATTGGTGCCCAGGCTTGGTTTTAGGTGGAAGAGCCTCAATCTTCATATATTGATTTTCATTTTCATATGTATAAAGGACGAGGCTATTGAGTGGCAATGCAGACTTAAGAGTCTACATTGGAAAGTTGAAATCCCCTGCATGTTAGCTAGTGGGAAAACCCCCTTTTGGATCTTTACATGTTTAATTTTTGGGTTTAGTATAGTTAGAGTTCAGGGTTCATATCGTTTGTTTATGCTCGGTGAGATAGAAGAGAGTTCAACACATGGAAAAAGGTACCACCCAATTTYTACAGTGGGATTCAGTCTGAATATGAAACGGTCAAAGTGCAATGGCAGGTAATACACTGCGTGTATGTACATGGAACATTAGAGGGAGCCATAATCCCATTAAAAGGAAGAAGGTACTGTCTTTTTCGAAAAAATTAAATATTGATATTGCCCTGTTGCAAGAAACTAATTTGGATGATAAGGAGCATCTGAAATTACAACAAGGGGGGTTTGGTCAAGTGTTTTTCTCATCACTTACATCCAGAAGTAAAGGTGTAGCAATTCTTGTGAAAAAGAACTTACCACTTAAGGTCTTGAATTGTGTGAAAGATAAATTTGGTCGCTTTGTTATAATTAATGGTACTTTACAAGGGCAGAACATCTCCATAATGAATATTTACTTCCCCCCTGCCCACCCCCCTGATTTCCTCACTAAGGTATTTCTAGACTTTTCAGAATTAAACTCAGACACTGCAGTGGTTGGAGGAGATTTTAATTGTTTGTTGAACCCCCTTATTGATAAGTTTCCCAGCGGTATAGCTTCACTCTCTCCTCGAGCTAAGTCACTTAAAGCTATTTGTGATGATCTGGGGTATGCTGATGTTTGGAGAACTTTTCACCCCTCCAACAGAGAGTTAACTTTTTTCTCTGCACCTCATGGATGTCAGACTAGAATAGATTACTTTTTTGTGCCCAGGACGTCTTTGCAGTCCGTTTTATCCGCTAGGATAGGAAGCATAGTCATATCTGATCATGCGGAGGTGATCCTGGACATAAAACTCAACGGAGCATTCAATCTGTCAAGACATTGGAGGTTGAATACAACCATCCTTAAAGACCATACATTCACATCATATTTTATTACAGAGTTTAAAGCATTTTTCTCTATTAACTCTCAATCAACAGATAATCCCTCGCTCCTTTGGGAAACCTGTAAAGCGTACGCCAGGGGTCTGATTATGTCATACACTGCCACTAAGAGGCGGAAAAAGCGTGAAAAGCAAAAAAGGTTAGAGGGTGAATTAGGAACTAAAGAGAAGAACTATATTAAAACTCCCACTCCTGCCCTACTAAAGGAAATATCAGTTCTTAGATCAACGTTGGACTCTCTCCTAACACAGGACGCTGAAAAGAAAATGGGATTTGTCAGGCRAAAGCTAWATGAACATGGCGATAAGCCAGGAAAGTACTTGGCGTACCTAGCTAAAAAGAGAGCTGACTCACAGTCAATTGCTACTATTACTGATTCTGATGGCAATCATTTATATGAAAATAAATTGATAAATGACTAATTTAAGAAATTTTATGCAAATCTTTATGCCTCAGAACTGCCAAATGACGCACCCAAATTAATGGAGAATTTATTTTCTAAGATTGAGCTCCCTACTATCCGAAGAACAGAGGTCTCTCCTTAATGTCCCTATTACCGAGGAAGAGATAATGTTCGCAATTAAGAATCTGCAAAACGGTAAGGCCCCAGGACCAGACGGGTTTTGTAGTGAGTTCTATAAAGAGTTCCATGGCCTGATCCTTGAGCCATTRCGTGATATGTTTAACCACTCATTTTCAAATGACCAGCTCCCTCAAACGCTGAGGGAAGCCAACATATCACTTATTCTCAAAAAGRGAWAATGTCCAGAGTCTTGTTCCTCGTACAGACCAATTTCCCTTCTGAATGTGRATAGAAAATTACTTTCTAAAATTCTAGCCACAAGATTAGAGGACTCACTGCCACTAATTGTGAAAGGAGACCAAACTGGCTTCATTAAGGGCCGTAAGTCGTGCAACAATGTCAGGCGGCTTCTTAATGTAATTCAAGCCTACCAACAAAGTGCTAGGGATGGTCTTGTGCTCTCCCTAGATGCTGAGAAAGCATTTGATCGTGTGGAGTGGTCTTACCTACTTCCTTTTGCTCTAAATAAATTTGGTCTAGGGGAGAACTTTATAAAATGGGTGAAAGTTTTATATGATGATCCTCAGCTGCTGTCCTTACTAATGGGCTAAGGTCAAATAGCTTCTCTAATTACAGAGGTACCAGACAGGCTGTCCTTTGTCCCCCCTCCTATTTGCACTCGTTATGGAACCACTGGCCGAGGCCATCAGGGTAACGCCTACTATACAGGGGCTGCTCATTGGTGATGTTCACCATAAAATAAGCTTGTATGCTGATGATGTCCTGATATTCATCTCTAATCCCGAGACCTCAACTACATCTCTATTAATATTATTGAATTATTCAGCGAATTCTCAGGCTACAAGATTAACTTAACTAAATCAGAGGCTATGCCACTTGGTAACCTTCACTCTGTACCTAATACTTCTCCCCCCTTCCCTTTTAATGGTCTCCTCAAGCTTTACGTATCTGGGTATATTTGTAACTCCTAAATTCCAGCATGTACAAAGCCAATTTTGTTCCCTTGTTTGATACAATAGACAGGATCTGGAGCGCTGGAACTCTCTCCCGATTTCTTGGTTGGGTAGATATCCCTCTTGAATGAACATTTTACCTAGACTACTTTACCCAATCCAAGTGATCCAGTATTACTCTCCAATAAGGTAATAAAGGATGTAAATGGATGGCTAAGTTCCTTTATATGGAGTAACGCAAGCCAAGGCTTAAGATGGCAATATTGCAGCTGCCAAGTTCTACGGGGGGCTTGGATCTGCCCAATATCAGGTTCTATCAGTGGTGTGCCCACCTATGTTATATTTCTGATTGGATCACAAACGATACTCCTCTATTTGGCTAGACATTGAGACTTCTCTTTCAAAATACCCCTTACAGGATCTTTTATTTTTCAGAAGTTTCAAGTCTGTAGAAGATCACTGCAATAATCCTATTACACTTAACACACTCAAGTTTGGAGGTCAGTTCAGCGCTTCTGGGAAGGTCCAAACTAACCTCTGCTCTTACCCCAATTCTTAACAACCCAGATTTGGTCCAGGATTGCTGGATGCTGGTTTTAACTTTTGGCTTAATAAGGGCATACGCAGACTAAATGACTTATTTGCTGATAAGATTCTATTGTCATTTGAGCAGATGGTGGAGAAATATCGACTCCCAAGCAGGACTTTTTCCGCTTCCTACAAGTAAGACATTATATTGTGAAGAGCACCAACTTAATTGGTAACCCTGATAGTTCTGTCATTGAGAGAATGCTTTTTTTCCACAAAGGAAAATGTCTTGTAGGTCTGTTTTATGATGCTTTAAGGTCCTTTCCTGCTGTCAACACACAGAGGGTGAAACAAATGTGGGAGAAAGAATTGTCTGTTACTATTGACGAAGAGATGTGGAGGACATTTGGAGATATGCAAAAACAATATCTATATGTAATCGTACTAGAGCAATCCAATTAAGAATAATACACAGATTGCATATATCCCCAAATCGCAGACATGCCTTTAGCCCCTCTTCCTCTTCTCCTCAGTGTCTTAAATGCAAAACTGATACAGGCACCCTAACACATTGTTTATGGTCATGTACCAAAATACAAAGATACTGGTCTGGTGTTCTGCAAGAAATTGAAAAGATCCTAGGGGTTGATCTAGAATTGGACCAGTTTCTTTACTGTTGGGTCTCCCTAGTAGGCATGTTACTTCTGTGGTAAGAGGAGGCTTTACAACATCCTTACCTTTGCAGCAAGGAAAAACATATTTTTACGGTGGATTAGTGATAAGGTTCCTTCTATTAAAGATTGGCATAAGATACTTTTTGAATGGGTGCCTCTGAAATATCTGACATGTACATTGCATTCTAAACAGATCAGTTCTACAAAGTATGGGAACCCTATCTAAATTACCTAGAACTGAGGTATCAGCTATTATGCTGCAAGGATTCTCTGAGAATGGTGGTGATCTATGTATTCAGAATTACACTGTATGTTCCATGTGTGGAACCTAACTTCTTAGTTTGAACTGAGCTTTTTTGTTTAATTTCTGTTTGTAAGTTTGTTTAAAATGTATGTATTGAGAGACGCAATGATGGGGATAGGGTGAGAGAAGCGGGGAGAGGAAAATGGTGTGCGTGTGTGTATATGTATTATTACAGTGGGGAGAACAGTATTTGATACACTGCCGATTTTGCAGGTTTTCCTACTTACAAAGCATGTAGAGGTCTGTAATTTTTATCATAGGTACACTTCAACTTGAGAGACGGAATCTAAAACAAAAACCAGAAAATCACATTGTATGATTTTTAAATAATTAATTTGCATTTTATTGCATGACATAAGTATTTGATCACCTACCAACCAGTAAGAATTCCGGCTCTCACAGACCTGTTTTTTTTCTTTAAGAAGCCCTCCTGTTCTCCACTTTACCTGTATTAACTGCACCTGTTTGAACTCGTTACCTGTATAAAAGACACCTGTCCACACACTCAATCAAACAGATTCCAACCTCTCCACAATGGCCAAGACCAGAGAGCTGTGTAGGACATCAGGGATAAAATTGTAGACCTGCACAAGGCTGGATGGGCTACAGGACAATAGGCAAGCAGCTTGGTGAGAAGGAAACAACTGTTGCACAATTATTAGAAAATGGAAGAAGTTCAAGATGACGGTCAATCACCCCTCGGTCTGGGGCTCCATGCAAGATTTCACCTCGTGGGGCATAATGATCATGAGGAAGGTGAGGGATCAGCCCAGAACTACACGGCAGGACCTGGTCAATGACCTGAAGAGAGCTGGGACCACAGTCTCAAAGAAAACCATTAGTAACACACTACGCCGTCATGGATTAAAATCCTGCAGCGCACGCAAGGTCCCCCTGCTTAAGCCAGTGCATGTCCAGGCCTGTCTGAAGTTTGCCAATGACCATCTGGATGATCCAGAGGAGGAATGGGAGAAGGTCATGTGGTCTGATGAGACAAAAATAGAGCTTTTTGGTCTAACTCCACTCGCCATGTTTGGAGGAAGAAGAAGTATGAGTACAACCCCAAGAACACCATCCCAACCGTGAAGCATGGAGGTGGAAACATCATTCTTTGGGGATGCTTTTCTGCAAAGGGGACAGGACGACTGCACCGTATTGAGGGGAGGTGGATGGGGCCATGTATCGCGAGATCTTGGCCAACAACTCCTTCCCTCAGTAAGAGCATTGAAGATGGGTCGTGGCTGGGTCTTCCAGCATGAACAAGACACGAAGCACACAGCCATGGCAACTAAGGAGTGGCTCCGTAAGAAGCATCTCAGTGGCCTAGCCAGTCTCCAGACCTGAACCCAATAGAAAATCTTTGGAGGGAGCTGAAAGTCGTATTGCCCAGGACAGCCCCGAAACCTGAAGGATCTGGAGAAGATCTGTAGGGAGGAGTGGGCCAAAATCCCTGCTGCAGTGTGTGCAAACCTAGTCAAGAACTACAGGAAACGTATGATCTCTGTAATTGCAAACAAAGGTTTCTGTACCAAATATTAAGTTCTGCTTTTCTGATGTATCAAATACTTATGTCATGCAATAAAATGCAAATTAATTATTTAAAATCATACAATGTGATTTTCTGGATTTTTGTTTTAGATTCCGTCTCTCACAGTTGAAGTGTACTATGATAAAAATTACAGACCTCTACATGCTTTGTAAGTGGAAAACCTGCAAAATCGGCAGTGTATCAAATACTTGTTTCTCCCACTGTTATATATATATATATATATAATATATTATAATATTATGCGCAGGTATGCGTAAGCGAGTGCTGTTTTTTGTTTGTTTTTTGCTTTGTCTCTGTTGTTGTATCTCTTAATATGGGTGAAAATTGTGAAATTACAATAAAAATACTGTTTAAAAAAAAAAGAAAGAAGGCAGAGCAGCAATTTATTATGGACAGACTTCTCCCCATCTTAGCTACTGTTGTATCAACATGTTTTGACCATGACAGTTTACAATCCATGGTTACTCCAAGCGGTGTAGTCACCTCAACTTGCTCTATTTCCACATTATTCATTACAAGATTTAGATTAGGTTTAGGGGTAGTGAATGATTTGTYCAAAATACAGTGCTTTTAGTTTTGAAATATTTAGGACAAATTTATTCCATGCCACCCATTCTGAAACTAACTGCTGCTCTTTGTTAAGTGTTGCGATCATTCCAGTTGCTGTAGTAGCTGACGTGTATAGTGTTGAGTCATCCGCATACATAGACACACTGGCTTTACTCAAAGCCAATGGCATGTCTTTAGCAAAGATTGAAAAAAGTAAGGGGCCTAGACAGCTGCCCTGGGGAATTCCTGATTCTACTTGGATAATGCTGGAGAGGTTTCCATTAAAGAACACCCTCTGTGTTCTGTTAGACAGGTAACTCTTTAACCACAATATAGCAGGAGGTGTAAAGCCACATACATTTTTCCAGCAGCAGACTATGATTGTTAATGTCAAAAGCCGCACTGAAGTCTAACAAAACAGCCCACACAATCTTTTTATCATAAATTTCTCTCAGTCAATCATCAGTCATTTGTGTAAGTGCTGTGCTTGTTGAATGTCCTTCCCCATGAGAGTGCTGAAAGTCTGTTATCAATTTATTTACTGTAAAAATGTATTGTATCTGGTCAAACACCATTTTTCCCAAAAGTTTACTAAGGGTTAGTAACAGGCTGATTGGTCGGTTATTTGAGCCAGTAAAGGGGGCTTAATATTCTTAGATAGCAGAATGACTTTAGCTTCCCTCTGGGCTTGAGGGCACACACTTTCTAGTAGGCTTAGATTGAAGATATGGCAAGTAGGAGTGGCAATATCATCTACTATTATCCTCAAAAGTGTTCCATCCAAGTTGTCAGACCCCGGTGGCTTGTCATTGTTGATAGACAACAATACTTTTTTCACCTCTTCCACAGTCAATTTACGAAATTCAAAATAACAATGCTGGTTTTTCATAAGTCAATTATACTTGGATGTGTAGTGTTGGCATTTGTTGCTGGCATGTAATGGCTAAGTTTGATAGAGTTTTCTAAAAAACTCTAAAAATAATTAAAGTAGTTAGCCATATCAGTGGGTTTTGTTATGATTCAATGAATAAAGGAGCTGAGTTTGCATTTTTGCCCAAAATGTAATTTAAGGTGCTCCAAAGCTTTTTATTATCATTCTTTATATAATTTATCTTTGTTTCATAGAATAGTTTCTTCTTTTTATTCAGTTTAGTCACATGTTTTCTCAATTTGCAGTAAGTTCGCCAATCGGTTGTGCAGCCACACTTATTTGCAATTGTTTTGCCTCAACATCTCAACCATACACATTGTTCAGTTCCTCATCAATCCATGGGGATTGAACAGTTTTTACAGTCATGTTCTTAATGGGTGCATGCTTATTAGTAACTGGAATAAGCAATTTCATAAATGTGTCAAGAGCAGCATCTGGTTACACACCACAGACCAGCAAATATTGTTACATCGTTAGCATAGGAATCATAACAAAACTTATTGTATGACCTCATGCACTATATTAGGCCCAGCCTTTTTACTTGAACTCTGTGAAGCATTTATTTGAGCTGCAATTTCTGAGGCTGGTAACTCCGATGAACTTATCCTCAACAGCAGAGGTAACTCTGGGTCTTCCATTCCTGTGGCAGTCCACATTAGAGCCAGTTTCATCATTGGATGAAATTGGATTTTGCGACTGCACTTGAAGAAACTTTCAAAGTTCTTGACATTTTCCGTATTGACTGACCTTCATGTCTTAAAGAAATGATGGACTGTCGTTTCTCTTTGCTTATTTGAGCTGTTCTTGCCATATTATGGACTTGGTGTTTAACCAAATCGGGCTATCTTCTGTATACCACCCCTATCTTGTTACAACACAACTGATTGGCTCAAACGCRTTAAAAAGGAAAGAAATTCCACAAATGAACTTTTAACAAGACACACCTGTTAATTTAAATGCATTCCAGGTGACTAGCTCATGAAGCTGGTTGAGAGAATGCCAAGAGTGTGCAACRCTGTCATCAAGGCAAAGGGTGGSTACTTTGAAAAATCTAAAACAAAAATATATTCTGATTTGYTTAACACTTTTTTGGTTAGTACATGATTCCATATGTRTTATTTCATAGTTTTGATGTCTTCACTATTATTCTACAATGTAGAAAATAGTAAAAAATAAAGAAAAACCCTTGAATGAGTAGACGTGTCCAAACTTTTGACTGGTACTTGTATGTGATATTTATTTTAAAAAATGTTTATTAGCAAAAATGTCTAAAAACCTGTTTTTGGTTCATCATTATTGTGTATTGTATGTAGATTGATAAGGGAAAAAAAGATTTCATCCATTTTAGAATAAGGTTGTAACGTAACAAAATGTGGAAAAAGTCAAGGGGTCTGAATACTTTCTGAATTCACTGTATGTGGATGAAAGCATCTTCTAAATGACTAAAATGTAAAATAATGGCTCCACAGGAGGACATTTGAGATGAAACAGTACCCAATACATTTGTCTGATAGGTGGTACAGGCAGCCCAAGAAATTGTCTACTTTGTGCCTTGATATGACATGATGTCCAACTCACCTCTCCTGAATGCTGTTCTGACAGCAAGCATTGCTCATCAGCCTTACTTTGATGTGGCTCTTGCTTCACCTTATTTCCACCTGCTTCAGTGACTTTGGTGGAAGAGGCAGCACTTCTCTTTGGTGCCATCCTTTCTCTGTATCTCAAATCACTGCAAAAAAATAGATACGACGTTATGAATCAACACACTAAAATGAAAGATGATGGATAATCCTCATGCACTTGAGTCAGCAGGTGCTTTTCACTTTATCCTTTTCACTTCATTGTCCAATGCCCACGGCAGTGATGTTTTGATGCAGCTAAGTGAGGGAATGGGTACTTCTAGTATCAGAGACGTAGCAGCAGCAGACCCAGTAGAAGCAGCAAAGAGGCGCTCAAAGTTGAAGGGCCACGCGTTAAGGGCAAAAGTAAATTCATCAGTTATTCTGCGCTCTGGCACAATCAAACGAGAGTGCTCTGAAATCAGAGTAGATATCCAGAGCGAATTATGAACGGACAATCTGACAACGCTCTGAATTTACGAACGCCAAGTACGCACTCTGGCACATTGGTGGTTAATTTCTTTACTATCAAATGAGGAGAGACAAACTTATCACACAAGTCAGAGTTATACTTAAACTACATCTTTAATCACTTATTAATAAGGGAGCAGGTCAATACAACGCACACATATAAAGTGAATCGATTGAGTGCTCTACGATAATGATGGCTGGGCATGGCTGGTCGACAATTCACGCTCAGATGATTTGTTGAGAGCCCCGAGACAAAAGTACAAAGGTATTTTATAGCCAACATACACCCCTTTCAACCTACATGACGAACAACAGATATATAGAATGGGTCACAAGGTTAAGATTTGTATGAAAGATACCTATAATACATAGCAGACAGTATCTGCTGTGTCAACAGTTTTCATTGTGTAGAGACCTGTGTCTGGCCCCATATAGAAAAGAAACATTAACTCATGCTCTGGAATGCTCTTTAGGTTTTATCACCCAAATGACATCGTACATCTCCTGTCAGTGTTATCTCCCAGAGGCCCATCCTCAGTAGAACACGCACACAATAGTTAACAGAATACTCTATTCCGTTGCATAAAACAACCATTTGATGCAATAAAAGTATTATAACATAATCTTGCAATTTTCCACCACACACTCCAGATTGAATTTACGAACACACCCACAGTAGAAGCAGCAGATACAGTAGAAGCAGCAGACACAGACAAGCCCTGGCATGCATGTATATTCCCTGACATGGCAACGGATGCACTGAGGTGGTTGAGAGTGCTAACTAACCTSCTAGCTAGCTAGAGCAGCTGTCCTGGCTGGATTTCCATTTACAACCCCTCAGTAATATTTTAGCCAGGTAGTTAAATTAGCTTGGTGCAAAGTCCAATAACTTGATTGTGTGGGTGTGTGTAGCTGAACCAGCTAAACACCATTGCTAGCGAGAAGTTCACACACRAATAGTTATGAGGCTATGGATGTAGCTWCARMTGWWWCAKYTGWAGCTATCTAAACAATTTGCCATCCTTCATCGACTTGCTACTTACCTTACAGAGCAGGTGATCGGCAGCTCGAGCTGTCACTGTCAGAAGTAGCATGAACACAAAATCTATCTTTGACAAACACACCTCTCACTGAGTGCCCCTTCCGCTTTTAAAGGAGCAGTTCACTATTTCACAACTGCATGTTGAATGGTTCCTCGCCCTGAAAGTAGTCTATGGGCCAGGAGAAACTCTAATCAATGGTTCAGTATTCTTTAAATCAGCCACTACAAACTCTCAACCCTAATTTCAGGCTTTTCCCAACCCCTTCAAATTCAAAAAATAAATGCATTCAGGTGAGAAGTTGTGGGTGGGTAAATGTAGTTTGCCTTGATCCTGACTAGTCTCCCAGTCCCAGCCGCTGAAAAACATCCCCACAGCATGATGCTGCCACCACCATACTTCACCGTAGGGATGGTGCCAGGTTTCCTCCAGACGTGACACCTGGCATTCAGGCCAAAGAGTTCAATCTTGGTTTCATCAGACCAGAGAATCTTGTTTCTCATGTTCTGAGAGTCCTTTAGGTGCCTTTTACAGAGATGTCATGTGCCTTTTACTGAGGAGTGACTTCCGTCTGGCCACTCTACCATAAAGGCCTGATTGGTGGAGTGCTGCAGAGATGGTTGTCCTTCTGGAAGGTTCTCCAATCTCCACAGAGGAACTCTGGAGCTCTGTCAGAGCGACCATCAGGTTCTTGGTCACCTCCCTGACCAAGGCCCTTCTCCCTCGATTGCTCAGTTTGGCCGGGYGGCCAGCTCTAGGAAGAGTCTTGGTGGTTCTTCCATTTAAGAATGATGTAGGCCACTGTGTTCTTGGGGACATTCAATGCTGCAGAAATGTTTTGGTACCCTTCCCCAGATCTGTGCCTCAACACAATCCTGTCTCAAAGCTCTACGGACAATTCCTTTGACCTCATGGCTTGGTTTTTGCTCTGACATACACTGTCAACTGTGGGACCTTATACATACAGGTATGTGCCTTTCCATAGCAAATGGGTCTGAATACTTTTGTAAATAAAGTAGTTATGTTTTTGTTTTTAAATAGATTTGCAAAAATTGGGTATTGTTTCTAGATTGCTGAGGATTTAAAAAATATATATTTTAGAATAAGGCTGTAACATAACAAAATATGGAAAAAGTCAAGGGGTCTGAATACTTTCCGAAGGCACTGTATATACAGTCGTATGAAAAAGTTTGTGCACCCCTGACAATTTCCATGAATTCCATTTAGAAATAATTGGGTGTTTGGATCAGCAATTTCATTTTTATCTATCAAATAACTGATGGACACAGTAATATTTCAGTAGTGAAATTAGGTTTATTGGATTAACAGAAAATGTGCAATATGCATCAAAACAAAATTAGACATGTGCATAAATTTGGGCACCCCAATAGAAAAATCACATCAATATTTAGTAGAGCCTCCTTTTGCTAAAATAACAGCCTCTAGACGCTTCCCATAGCCTCTAATGAGTGTCTGGATTCTGGATGAAGGTATTTTGGACCATTCCAGTTCAGTTAGGTTTGATGGTTGCCGAGCATGGACAGCCCGCTTCAAATCATCCCACAGATTCTCAATGATATTCAGGTCTGGGGACTGGGATGGCCATTCCAGAAACAATTGTACTTGTTCCTCTGCATAAATGCCGGGTAGATTTTGAGCAGTGTTTGGGTCGTTGTCTTGTTGAAATATCCAGCGCCGGCGTAACTTCAACTTTGTGACTGATTCTTCAACATTATTCCCGAATCTGCTGATATTGAGTGGAATCCATGCGATCCTCAACTTTAAGATTCCCAGTACCGGCACTGGCCACACAGCCCCACAGCATGATGGAACCCCACCAATTTTACTGTGGGTAGCAAGTGTTTTTCTTGGAACACTATGTTCTTTTGCCGCCATGCATAACGTCCCTTGTTATGACCAAATAACTCAATCTTTGTTTCATCAGTCCACAGCACCTTATTCCAAAATGAAGCTGGCTTGTCCAAATGTGCGTTTGCATACCTCAAGCGACTCTCTTTGTGGCGTGTGTGCAGAAAAGGCTTCTTCCGCATCACTCTCCCATACAGCTTCTCCTTGTGCAAAGTGCGCTGAATTGTTGAACGATGCACAGTGACACCATCTGCAGCAAGATGATGTTGTAGGTCTTTGGAGGTGGTCTGTGGGTTGTTTTTGACCGTTCTCACTATCCTTCGCCTTTGGCCTCTCCGATATTTTACTTGGCCTGCCACTTCTGCGCCTTAACAGAACTGTGCCTGTGTAACGGATGTGAAATGGCTAGCTAGTTAGCGGGTACGCGCTAGTAGCGTTTCAATCAGTTACGTCACTTGCTCTGAAACCTAGATGTAGTGTTGCCGCGCTTTTGTGGAGCGATGGGTAACGACGCTTCGTGGGTGTCAGTTGTTGATGTGTGCAGAGGGTCCCTGGTTCGCGCCGTGTCGGGGCGAGGGGACGCCGTAAAGTTATACTGTTACATTGATGCTGTTGACCCGGATCACTGGTTGCTGCGGAAAAGGAGGAGGTTGAAAGGGGGGTGAGTGTAACGGATGTGAAATGGCTACTAGTTAGCGGGTAGCGCTAGTAGCGTTTCAATCAGTTACGTCACTTGCTCTGAAACCTAGATGTTTAGTGTTGCCGTGGCCTTTGTGGAGCGATGGGTAACGATGCTTCGTGGGCGACCGTTGTTGATGTGTGCAGAAGGTCCCTGGTTCGCGCCCGTGTCTGGGCGAGGGGACGGTTTAAAGTTATACTGTTACACCTGTGTTCTTCCATTTCCTCACTATGTTCCTCACAGTGAACACTGACAGCTTAAATCTCTGCGATAGCTTTTTGTAGCCTTCCTCTAAACCATAATGTTGAACAATCTTTGTTTTCAGGTCATTTGAGAGTTGTTTTGAGGCCCCCATGTTGCCACTCTTCAGAGGAGATTCAAAGAGAACAACAACTTGCAATTGGCCACCTTAAATACCTTTTCTCATGATTGGATGCACTTGTCTATGAAGTTCAAGGCTTAATGAGCTCACCAAACCAATTGTGTGTTAATCAGTGCTAAGTAGTTACAGGTATTCAAATCAACAGAATGACAAGGGTGCCCACATTTTTGCATAGCCTATTTTTCACATCKGATTTAATTTCATACAACTTAATATTGCTACACTAAAAATCTTTGTCTGGACAATACCCCAGTACTCAGCTTTTATTAGAAAATGAATGGCATGCCACTGTGATCATTTTCTGTGACAACAGAGTAAATTATTATGGAGCCTCAGAGGGGTGCCCAAACCTTTTCATACGACTATAGTTATAAACATAGAAAAAACTTCAAGTCAATTAGTCAGTTACAAAAAAAAAAAACAATTTCCAACAATCCCTCATCTGGAACAATGTTCCATGCGACCTAAAAACCATTTTGACTTTCACAGTGAAGAGAGAGAACACATGTGGTAACAGTTTCACACTAACCTTGATAAGAATGAGATTAGGGCAAGGTTGGCCCAAGCTACAATCTAGTGGCTCTCCTCACATTTTWGGGGCATTGCTCTGTCTCTAGAAGCCTCGCCTTTCCAAATCATAATTAGAACTATTGAGAAATTATCCAACCCAAATTTAGAATGACAATCCTTAGTGCTTTACATTGGATCTCTCACTCGATTTTTAAGACCATCAACTTAGCACACCGATACTGGCAGAATATACATTTACATTGACATACTGTAACGGCAGTCTAAGTCGTCCTCCTCATCGGACGAGGAGAGGCGAGAAGGATCGGAGGACCAATGTGCAGCGTGGTAAGTTTCCATGATTTAATGAACATGAAAACAAGACACTATACAAAATAACAAACAAACTAACCGTCACAGTCCCGTGTGGCACAAACACAAACACTGACACAGAAAACAACCACCTACAAAATCCCAACACAAAACAAGCCACCTATATATGATTCTCAATCAGGGACAACGATTGACAGCTGCCTCTGATTGAGAACCATATTAGGCTGAACACAGAAACAGACAAACTAGACACACAACATAGAATGCCCACCCAGCTCACGTCCTGACCAACACTAAAACAAGCACAACACATAAGAACTCTGGTCAGGACGTGACACATACAGTATATTCATCTTATATTTCTAGCATTAACTTTACTCATCACGGCCTCATTTGTGGTAATGACAGATTGGTATCTCAATGCATTTCTAGTCTACATTACTATACATTTCGCAGAGTGCAGACCTTCACAATCAACCTGATACCCCATATAAACAATTTTGGACAAGCCTAAATCAATTACGGGCACGGTTGACCACCTTTCTCCTTCACGGCACTTCATTTTCTTCATCAGATATCTTTACAGTGGCACATGTTTGGTAATGTCCCGATTTATTCTCACCGGAGTCGCCACTGTCCTTTACGGTCCATTATGTCTTGTCCATTTTCCTACCAGTACACCARCAGCATGAGAGARGTTTGGACAGGACATCTCTCCATGCTCACTCCACGTGGACTCATGTCGCACTTCTGAGAGAAAAGGCATGAGAGAAAAGGAAGTTGATAGCTTCGACTGGATGCTGTGTACAGGTTGCTGGCTCGGACAGGTCTCACGGTAGAAGTGGTGAAGGCCAGGGCCATAGTGAACGTCATTGTCATCATTACTTCAGCCGGTTAGAGGGGGTGAGGTTCACACTGTTCTTGGTGAAATGATCCCTTCCATGCATCTATATACCATCTGTGGTCACCTTTGCCATAACCTCGAGAGAGGACAGACCAGAACAACAGTTTAGTTTAGGGCATTTCTGATTCAGGAAATCCAGACAAATTATTTACTGTATGACAAATGACAATTTATTCACTGAATGTAAAATTATTACTACTACCAATATTCTTAATACAAATGTCTAAGACAAAAACAGAACAAACAACAAYAATACACTTCTTCATATATCACTTGATACACTTCTTAAAATCACTCGAGGTGTGGAAAAATGTAATACATTTGGAGTAACTGTCAACCATTACCAACATATATTTTACTGGCAGGCATGTGAAGAAAATCTATTTGCATATTTACCAAAGGGCCCCAGGGGACCGGTAACTCCTCCTTTGGAAACATTACTAACAWCGTGATTCATGCATCCAAAAAAAGCAACAACACAGCCTGTTAAATAAAAATAACAAATACAATTAGAATTACATTCCTTGATAACTCCATCTTAAYTTAATTGTATCCCATAAGGTAATTCAAGGAATAGTAAAATAGACTAGAGACAGGTGTCCCTCATTCAGGGGCAGTCCTCTCTCTGTCCTTCTCGTAGTCCGAATCACACATAGGGCTATTGCTAAATTATAAACATCTTCCTAATTATTAGTGTTTACATAGCCCATTTAAATCTCACCTAATGTCTCTAGTCTTTCTRGTGTGGGTGATCAGGCCTCATCAGAATGTCAGAACAGAGGTCAGAGGTCAGTCARCCCTATTAAGTGAGTGTTTCTTTCCCTGTACCTCAGACATGATTTAAAGAYATTTCAAACATTTTGTGTATCAGGTATACATTGGGTTTTTCAGTACATTTCTCATCAAGAGAATTTACATGTGTGCAACAGATACTTCAGAAATGTTTATTTGTGTGCCCTTTAAGGTACATCCTTTCTAACCCGTGAAAAAAMMCAATAAAACCWAAATAAAAAGACCCCACACAATAAATCAGTATTGACACCACTAACAAATATTCATAACAGGTAAAAACAAACAGAATGGCCAGGCCTTACTTAATTTGGGAGCTCCCTTAACAACCGGATCCCAGTACCTTTATATTAACTGTTCTCTCAAGGCACCTGCCTCAGAAAGCATTTCAAGGGGAGATAGAGAATCATTGATAAACATGTAAAAAAAACTTGKTTCCATCAGTCCTGGAAGAAGGAAAATAAACATGTACTTAGTTTTCACATTTTAATTAGTCCTAAAAATTCTTAATCTTAATTAAGTTTACTGCATCTTGGGAAGGAAGTCTTGATAAAACCATACGTATACAGAATTATACTTTAAAAACAGATTAAACAGTGTCGCGTCAAGTGGAATTGACACCTTCTAAAGTAAACCAGCCCTCTCTTGTAATCTTAACATTTTGACCTGTTGCATTGACATATGTCCCTGTATTGACTGTCCCATCAACTAGTCAAAATATGCAACCTGTTCTTTAACAAATCTGCTAGAACCTTCAAAMGGTTGGTGCTGGCTTATCAACTCAATATTCGGTACTAAAAACATTTACTTGGATCAACGTTAATTCTGGACACAGTTCCACGTAATGGAAACAGATTGTTTTAGGTGACATTACTTTCTACTTAAATCACTGCGTTACTTTTATGCGTTACTCACCTCCATTTTATTGGTGTTATCATTTATTTTATAAAAATTCATTTAAATTGACTTACTGAAATCAGTTGCCGTCTCTCAATTGTTCACGGATGATGGGTCTCCTCCAGGGCAGCTCACTGTAAGGGTCTGGTCT
>NC_036838.1:35288601-35339751 GCF_002910315.2 Salvelinus sp. IW2-2015
GTCTCCTCCAGGGCAGCTCACTGTAAGGGTCTGGTCTGGGGGGGGGTCCGCGTCCGCTTTTGGTCAGACAGGAATTTCCCTCACGCTTCATAAAATGCGCCACCGGTTTTCCCCACAGACCCCCACTGGAAAGCTCAGCAGGCAGAATCAATCATCCTGTTTGTTGATGCCAAATTGTTGTGGAAATTCTACAGAGGGACACAATTTTCAATTTTAAATGAATCATTCTTTATTAACAGCAAGCTGGAGGTCACAGTCAAACTTAGATGCATAAAGTATCGGTCTGAAGTGAGCTCCCTCAGAGCAGTCCCGTTAGTTATCTTATATACTGCTTACAGACACATTACATAGGCATAGTTCATAGGGTTGGTTCCRGCATGTGTCTTGCACCGTCTCCTATCTTAATTTATAGAACATATTCTGGGCGTTTTGCCTGATGGTCATGTCACCCCCCCTCATATCTTTACCAAGCACAGGCAGGAACCAAGGATTATTTATGACACGAAAGACAAGGTGAACATTTTCAAGGCCGTCTCTTCAAATGATAACATTTTCCATCACATACCTTATCAAACACTTTCTCACTTGTGCATACTTACCAGAAGTTCACTGTGCATCGAAGCAAATACAGCTCTGGACATTTAGCTCACAGTGGTAAGTCACAGAGTTCATGACATCTATTACCATTATTTTAAATGTGGACCCACATTTATTGCAGTATTGTATTGCGAAGAAAGTGCAATCATCACATTTAAAATGAAGATTATGGGCTCAATTCAATCCAACTCGCATTGCAGTATTTTACRCAGTAGCTCTTTTTGCAATGGTCAAATGAACTCACAGATTGGTCTTGGGTACTGTATAAAACCTATAACTACTACCAGGACGACCCCTCTCACAGGTATGCTTTCACTTTTCAGAATTATACATGTGAAAGCATGGGATGTACAGTATATTGCAAATAAAACATTTTTAAAAACCCATGTGGGATCAGAACTCACAACTATTGAACTGTTAGTCAACTGTCTTAGTGGACTGTGTAACCAATCAGTCATAGTAATTATGAAAACATATAAATTAACCTGACCACCATTGTCATCTATTTATTGTTATGCTGTAGCTACAAATATAAACATATAATCCTCATAGCCTACATGTTTTTTTTTCTTTGTAGAAGCACAGATTTGTATGAAACGGTAAGCAAAAACATTGAATTTGGTCATATGCGGGAATGTGCCTTACTGCCTTTTGTGTAATGTCAGTAGTCCAATCAAGGCAGTATCATGCAGAATATATTGGCACACTCCATTTACCAAGACCATAGAGTTCACCAGCTTGTAGTCCTATAACCTAGGTTCAAAATATACAAGTTAAGACCAGAGGATTCTAATGACCAACGTTAGCCAGTTAGCTTGTGTGCTTGACTGCCGTTGTGAGGTCAGAACGCTCGGATCAACCTTACCCCTCGGCCAGAACGTCCAGTGTACACTCCGAGAGCGAAACTGAATTTACGAACGGACAATCTAATGCTCTGAATTTTGGAACACCCAGAGCATACTCTGGCACTCCAGATTGATTCTACAATTCCACGATTCTACAACATTGTCTTAACCTTCCCATCTTCAACCTAGCCTAAACCCTGGAAATACGTTACCTCTGGCTCGTTCAGCCATCCCTATGGGAAAATGAATGGGGAAAGAATAGGGTTTTGGAATAAATGTCAAAGAAGGTCTGTTGTTAACACAAGCTTATGAGATCTTATACATTTTGGTCTGTGAGATAATAGCAGTTAGTTAACATGACCTTTATGAATTTTGAAGCCTTCATGCGATTTGTGTTTTTTATTATTACATAAATTCTAAAAACTTCACCAAAAGTGACGTTAGCTGAGGAAGATGATCTGTTTGAACAAAATGTGTAATATCTCCTAAGCCTGTGTTTACCACAGACCTTATTTTTGCCGTTTATCCAAAAACCATACAAAAACGCCATTCATTGTCCTCAGAAGTAGAAGATGGGGAGGGCGGCGGGGGTAGGTTGACCTCAGGTCTCCCCACTGGAAGTCCGAGGTAGGGGGAGCGGGGGAATCTATCAAATAGCGCACCTCTAACTTTGTACAGTACTAATGTAATTAGTAAAATCAGTCATACTACGAAATGCAACCAGATAAACCACAATTCATTCATAATACTGTGAATATATAGTTTCACAGACATATTGTTGCATTTTTTTCTGGTTTGTGCGAAATCGAGAAGAATAATATAAAACCAGTCTGCACACCACCAAGGTGAATTGGTTTAGTCTTGACTCTTGGTTGACAGTGTTGGTGGATGGGTAATGTATTGATGCTCGATTGCCAAATCAACACAAATGTGTTTTGTTCGTTTTTTTATACTTATGAATCTTATTTTTGTACACAGTTGAAGTCGGAAGTTTACATACACCTTAGCCAAATACATTTAAACTCAGTTTTTCACAAATCCTGACATTTTAATCAGAGTAAAAATTCCCTGTTTTAGGTCAGTTAGGGTCACCACTTTATTTTAAGAATGTGAAATGTCAGAATAATAGCAGAGAGAATGATTTATTTCAGCTTATATTTCATTCATCACATTCCCAGTGGGTCAGAAGTTTACATACACTCAATTAGTATTTGGTAGCGTTGCCTTTAAATTGTTTAACTTGGGTTAAACGTTTCAGGTAGCCTTCCACAAGCTTCCCATAATAAGTTGGGTGAATTTTGGCCCATTCCTCCTGACAGAGCTGGTGTAACTGGGTCAGGTTTGTAGGCCTCCTTGCTCGCACACGCTTTTTCAGTTCTGCCCACAAATTTTCTCTAGGATTGAGGTCAGGGCTTTGTGATGACCACTTCAATAGCTTGACTTTGTTGTCCTTAAGCCATTTTGCCACAACTTTGGAAGCATGCTTGGGGTCATTGTCCATTTGGAAGACCCATTTGCGACCAAGCTTTCACTTCCTGACTGATGTCTTGAGATGTTGCTTCAAAATATCCACATAACTTTCCTACCTCATGATGCCATCTATTTTGTGAAGTGCACCAGTCCCTCCTGCAGCAAAGCCCCCCCACAACATGATGCTGCCACCCCCGTGCTTCACAGTTGGGATGGTGTTCTTCGGCTTGCATCCCCCTTTTTCCTCCAAACATAACGATGGTCATTATGGCCAAACAGTTCTATCTTTGTTTCATCAGAACGGAGGTACTTTCTCCTAAAAGTACAATCTTTGTCCCCATGTGCAGTTGCAAACCGTATTCTGGCTTTTTTGTGGCGGTTTTGGAGCAGTGGCTTCTTCCTTGCTGAGCGGCCTTTCAGGTTATGTCGATATAGGACTTGTTTTACTGTGGATATAGATACTTTTGTACCTGTTTCCTCCAGCATCTTCACAAGGTCCTTTGCTGTTGTTCTGGGATTGATTTGCACTTTTCGCACCAAAGTACGTTGATCTCTAGGAGACAGAACGCGTCTCCTTCCTGAGCGGTATGACGGCTGCGTGGTCCCATGGTGTTTATACTTGCGAACTATTGTTTGTACAGATGAACATGGTACCTTCAAGCGTTTGGAAATTGCTCCCAAGGATGAACCAGACTTGTGGAGGTCTACAATTTTTTGGGGGGGATTTTCCCATGATGTCAAGCAAAGAGGCACTGAGTTTGAAGGTAGACATTGAAATACATCCACAGGTACATCCACAATTGACTCAAATGATGTAAATCAGAAGCTTCTAAAGCCATGACATAATTGTCTGGAATTTTCCAAGCTGTTTAAAGGCACAGTCAACTTATTGTATGTAAGCTTCTGATCCACTGGAATTGTGATACAGTGAATTATAAGTGCCATAATCTGTCTAAACAATTGTTGAAAAATTACTTGTGTCATGCATATAGTAGATGTCCTAACCGACTTGCCAAAACTATAGTTTGTTAAATTTGTGGAGTGGTTGAGTTTTAATGACACCGACATAAGTGTATGTAAACTTCCGACTTCACCTGTATATTTTATATTTATATAGTTTTAAATGTTATGATAATTTTTTTGTGTTGTTCTGAATAAAACTAACAGTTAGGGCAAATTGGTGCTTCTTTTGCTCTATAAGCTTTGTCCAACGAACCATGGCAGAGTTAGTGCCTACAAAAATATACCATTACCATTTCTCTCTATTGCTAAACAAGGCATGCTGTCACCTGCTTTTATAGTACGCCTTGAGGTGGTACCACCCAGCACATCAAAAAGGGAGTGTATTTCATACCGAACCTGTGGCTTGAGATGACCTAGTGGCACCTTAAGAGGCTTGAACGTTTGCTGTGTTGCGGAACGGTTTGTACTGAACGACCTGTTCCCCCAAAACCTTCCTGTACGGTCTTGAACAGACTGAGGACTGTTTGATCCTTTTTGGTGGGTGTGGTGAGGTGTTGCTTGAAACAATGAGTGACTTATATAAAAGGGCAGTGGTGATGCTGACAGCGTTCCCCAAACCACAACCCAACCCAACATTAAAGAAAATAAAAACATAATGAACGCAGCCAAGGTGCCTCTACATCGCAATTTCAGTGGTAGAGTTGAACTGTTAGAGACAAAGATTTATAGATTTACTACTGAAATACAAAAATATATCACTTTCATAACAAACTGTCAAAAGGAAGAACAAAATTGACATGTTTCACTATAACTAAGCCTAAAACATCTGGTCTTCAAATAACTTTTTTTTTTCTTCATGAAAGTTCATCTTTAACATCTAAAAGTCTAACAGGCTGACGACAACGCGCGTGCGCGAGCGTTGCAAAATACATTTAGAAATCTATGTTATTCAATTATTGCACCCACACTACTCACGCATGCCAACGAACGTCTGCGTTGCCAAGGGGTAAAATAGAAATCAGTTCTATTTCTGACGCAGATTGCGCTGCAAGTCCTGCTTCTCCCATCTCCTCATTGGTTTATAGAAGCAGGTACCCACGTGCCATCTCCTCATTGGTTATACCCACGTGGGTGACTGAAAGACGAACGAGGTCAGTGGCGGTAATGCACCTAATTTATGAAAGTTGCCAAACGCAATATAAAGTCAAGAGAAGAAAAAGCCTGGAAAGGAGAGATGACTAGAAACGATTCGGTTGACCATTTTATGTGTGGATTAATTGGCTGAGAGAGGACCTTGTGCATTTCAGGTAAAATAGCAACTCAATGTTTATTTCCCAGGGCAAAGTAGCTAACAACAGCAAGCTAGCTAAATAGGACAAATTAGCTAGCAAGTGCAGGCTAACTATCTAAATTGCCATAAATGTTTAATGCTTTTCAACATGTCCCTAAATTAATATAATTGGTCCAGAGTTTTGATATTTTAACCTGTGTGTCATGATCGCGTTTGGTGTGGAGGGACAAAATAAATGTATGCACGATGGCACACGATGGCGCACTTGCTCAGCTGGTTTGGGTTCCGTGTAAGCCGTTTTAAGATGGTCGTAACATCCACATTGATGGGGCTGTTGTGGAGTGGGTCGAAAGCTTCAAGTTCATTGGCGTCCACATCACTAAGAACTTAACATGGTCCACACACACCCCCACAGTCATGAATATGGCACCGCAGTGCCTCTTCCCCCTCAGGAGGCTGAAAATATTTGTCATGGGCCCTCGGATTCTCAAAACGTTCTACAGCTGCATCATTGAGAGCATCTTGACTGGCTGCATCACCACTTGGTATGGCAAATGCACCGCCCTTGACGGGAATGCGCTACAGAGAGTGGTGCAGTCAACCAGGTATATCACTAGGGCCGAGCTCCCTGCCATCCAGGATCTCTATATCAGGCGGTGTCAGAGGAAGGGACAAAAAATTGCTGAAGACTCCAGCCACCCAAACCATAGACTGTTCACTTTGCTACCATCCGGCAAACGGTACCGGAGCATCAGCTCTTGAACCAACAGGCCCGAGACAGTTTCTATGCCAAAGCAATAAGACTGCTAAATAGACAGACTGCTAAATAGTAAATTAATGGTACAGAACTATCTGCAGACCCTACACACACTCACTAGACTGTGTGTACAAAACATTAAGAACACCTTTGGTGCACCTTGCACCTACCACCATACCCCGTTCAAAGACACTTAAATATTTTATCTTGCCCATTCACCCTCTGAATGGCACACATACACAATACTGTACATGTCTCAATTCTCTCAAAGCTTAAAAATCCTTATTAACCTGTCTCCCCTTTATCTACACTGATTAAAGTGGATTTAGCAAGTGACATCAATAAGGGATCATAGCTTTCACCTGGATTCACCTGGTCAGTGTGTGTCTTGGAACGAGCAGGTATTCTTAATGTTTGTTCACTCAATGTACCAACCCTATACCCACTCACACTCTATTGGCACTCCCACACACATTTACATACACTTCATACGCCCACACACACATATAACACACACACAGAGACCGACACAACACACACACACACACACACACACACACACACACACACACACACACACACACACACACACACACACACACACACACACACACACACACATACACACACACAAGCATGTGCTGCTGCTACTCTGTTCTTTATTTTATTCTTATTATTATTTATCCTAATGCCTTGTCACTTTACCCTGCCTTCATGTCCATATCTACCACAAATACCTCGTACCTCTGCACATTGATTTGGTACTGATACGCCCTGTATATAGCTCCATTCTTGGGTGTATTTTATTCTGCATTGTTGGGAAGGGCTCATAAGCAAGCATTTCACAGTAAAGTCTACACCAGTTGTATTTGGCGCATGTGACAAATAAATATGTATTCGATTAAATGTTTTGGATCATTTAGCGAATTCATTTGGAATTTTAGGACCAGTTTAACTTTACGTCCGTCCCCTCGCCCATACCCGGGCTCGAACCAGGGACCCTCTGCACACATCAACAACAGTCACCCACGAAGCATCGTTACCCATCTCTCCACAAAAGCCGCGGCCCTTGCAGAGCAAGGGGAACCACTACTTCAAGGTCTCAAAGCCAGTGACGTCACCGATTGAAACGCTATTAGCGCGCACCACCGCTAACTAGCTAGCCATTTCACATCGGTTACAACTGTCTAAATGCAGCCTATTAGCCTTCATAGGCTACGTTTACACATGCAGCCCAATATTTTTTTTGTTGTCTTTTGACCAATCAGACCAGCTCTGAAAAAGAGCTGATGTGAAAAGATCTGATGTGATTGATCAAAAGAGCAATTAGTGGGAAAAATATCAGTATTGAGCTGCCTGTGTAACTGCAACAAGTATGGCTACTGATGTAGGAAATTATCAATTTGTAGTGCAGCCATGTGCCCCTAAAATGGAAGATCCTTTTGTGGTATGTTATGCAAATGTCCTTATCTCAAATATTTGCATGTCCACTTAGAGCTACAATTGACTGTGACTAACTGATAGACGAATAGTCTATGATAAGAGGAACGACAGATATTTTGTCTTGTGTAACAGCAATTTACATGAGGCCTGATTCTGACTTAGGAATTTAAGCCTTTCCTGTGCATGCCTTTCCTTCACAATTCTCAGTAGTTGGTATTCAGACTCTATGTACATAACGGGCTCCAGGCCTGGTTCCCTTGCGCTCTGAATAAATGTAATTCAACTGAAAAGCCTCCAACTTTCTGGCCAACATATTTTCTTGTGGAGTTTTCATTCAATAGAGTTTTCAGTGCATTTATGTTAAGCCATCTCTTTAAATACGGTGTACCTTCCAGTTAGAATTTTGTCGACAGACTCAGTAGAATATATTGAGAGAACGGATTCAGAATATTAGGGATCAGTGAAAGAAAGCCATCTAAATAAATGCATATTCGTCTCCGTTTCAGCACCAATTGGTAGATTTAAAAATACTCTGAAAATGGTGGTTTGATTCATTCTGAAAATGGCCACATTAAGTTCTTTAACCCATGTTAATGTTGGAAGATTAGTGTACAACTGTAGGCTATACCCTCGTCTATTGCCTGCAATAACCATGGAACTGTTATGCTTGGTCTGAGCTCTTTTTTTAATATTATCAACTGTTACTAAGAATCCTCAGCAAGAACCACATAGCCGAGACGGCATTTACAGAGAAAGCAAATGAAGGTAAACAAAACAATGTAATTAAATTAAACGATAATGAAGGCAATACCAACTGAAGGGAACTAACAGTAAATTGGCAGTTGAATATGTGTTGTTATTAGGACTACTGACGGTCAATACTGATAGTGGATAGCATTTAACATGATAGAAATAGGAGACGGAGAAAGTCGGGGTGGCCTACAATTAAGACATTCAAGAATTCCCATCAGAGCAAGTTAAAAGGCTGTACATTTTAAATTCTGCATAATGGCACAGCTTTTCATAAACTTTACTGTGGGAATGTTGATATACTTCAGTTTGCTGCTATATGACTGATTTCACATTTGTCTCCAGCGATTATAAGGGAAAATATATCTAAGTGTCATCTATATTTACAATTCCCTTATCCAAACAAATTATTCATTTACCTAACTCTTAGCACTTATCAAGTTGTAAATTACACTGAATGACAAATGCTGTTATTTCTATCTGAAAAAATTAAATAGATGCTTTTTCCACTTGGTACGTTTCGCTAGACCTTATTAATGCTTTCCTGGCGCGTAAAGTTGATGGAATTATAAGGGAATTAAGTCAAGGTTAGAACACGCCGTATCTGTAGACACATCTCCACCACACCTTCATTTATTTGATCTCCACCCAATACAAATAACAAGTGAATAGTACGCTATTCTCATGCTTAAGTTCAAGGTCAGAATACGCGTAGAGAGAAAAGTGCATAAAAAGTTAATTACGTTCCTTTGACGTATGCTTAACTCAGGTTGGAATTGGGCCCATGGAGTGGCATGGCCAGAGATTTGCTAACTCAGGACTGTTACAGCAGACACTTTAATCCAGAGCGATTTACAGTGCATTCATCTTAAGATAGCAAGGGAAGAACCACATTCACAGGCATAGAAAGTAAATTTTTTCTCAACAACGTAACAGTAAAGTTAGTCCTGATGTCTAAAAGCATAAATGATACCCTCCTCTTGGAAATGTTGCACCTGTAGGAAATTGCAGTTGTCCTTCTAGAATATAAGGGTTCACATGATAAAGGCTACATTAGTGCTTTAAAAAACCTGTTATATATTTTTGATTGAGAGGGACTGGCTGGTAGTAGAGGGATAGAGGTCTGGGCCTGTGGTAGGCCTGGCTACACCCTATTACTCCAACACTGAATGACTAATCTGAGCTTGTCAGGAATGGATCAGCCTTGTGAGGAGCCAATTTGTACTACTCATCAGTTTTCTGAAAAATAGAATAGGCTGTCATATTAGGCCATAATGAAGTGTGCGTAGTCTGTGTTGAACCTAGCCATTACAACACATGGTCTAATCTATGGCACATTAGAAAGAGCTGGAAAACCTGGACCCATACAAATCAGCTGGGCTTGACAATCTGGACCCCCTATTTCTGAAACTGTCCGCCGCCATTGTCGCACCCCCTATTACCAGCCTGTTCAACCTCTCCTTCGTATCATCTGAGATCCCCAAGGATTGGAAAGCTGCCGCGGTCATCCCCCTCTTCAAAGGGGGAGACACCCTGGACCCAAACTGTTACAGACCTATATCCATCCTGCCCTGCCTATCTAAGGTCTTCGAAAGCCAAGTCAACAAACAGATCACTGACCATCTCGAATCCCACCGTACCTTCTCCGCTGTGCAATCCGGTTTCCGAGCCGGTCACGGGTGCACCTCAGCCACGCTCAAGGTACTAAACGACATCATAACCGCCATCGATAAAAGACATTACTGTGCAGCCGTCTTCATCGACCTGGCCAAGGCTTTCGACTCTGTCAATCACCATATTCTTATCGGCAGACTCAGTAGCCTCGGTTTTTCTAATGACTGCCTTGCCTGGTTCACCAACTACTTTGCAGACAGAGTTCAGTGTGTCAAATCAGAGGGCATGTTGTCCGGTCCTCTGGCAGTCTCTATGGGGGTACCACAGGGTTCAATTCTCGGGCCGACTCTTTTCTCTGTATACATCCTGTCTCTTATACACATCTAGATGTGTATAAGAGACAGGCCTTGCCTGGTTCACCAACTACTTTGCAGACAGAGTTCAGTGTGTCAAATCAGAGGGCATGTTGTCCGGTCCTCTGGCAGTCTCTATGGGCTGTCTCTTATACACATCTAGATGTGTATAAGAGACAGCCCGAATAGCATCACCACCCTGGACGGTTCCGACCTAGAATATGTGGACATCTATAAGTACCTAGGTGTCTGGCTAGACTGCAAACTCTCCTTCCAGACTCATATCAAACATCTCCAATCCAAAATCAAATCAAGAATCGGCTTTCTATTCCGCAACAAAGCCTCCTTCACTCACGCCGCCAAACTTACCCTAGTAAAACTGACTATCCTACCGATCCTCGACTTCGGCGATGTCATCTACAAAATAGCTTCCAACACTCTACTCAGCAAACTGGATGCAGTTTATCACAGTGCCATTCGTTTTGTTACTAAAGCACCTTATACGACCCACCACTGCGACCTGTATGCCCTAGTCGGCTGGCCCTCGCTACATGTTCGTCGTCAGACCCACTGGCTCCAGGTCATCTACAAGGCTATGCTAGGTAAAGTGCCGCCTTATCTCAGTTCACTGGTCACGATGGCTACACCCACCCGCAGCACGCGCTCCAGCAGGTGTATCTCACTGATCATCCCTAAAGCTAAAACCTCATTTGGACGCCTTTCCTTCCAGTTCTCTGCTGCCTGCGACTGGAACGAATTGCAAAAATCTCTGAAGTTGGAGACTTTTATCTCCCTCAACAACTTTAAAAATCTGCTATCCGAGCAGCTAACCGATCGCTGCAGCTGTACATAGTCCATCTGTAAACTACCCACCCAATTTACCTACCTCACCCCCCATACTGCTTTTATTTATTTACTTTTCTGCTCTTTTGCACACCAGTATCTCTTCTTGCACATGATCATCTGATGATTTATCACTCCAGTGTTAATCTGCTAAATTGTAATTATTCGATTTATTGCCTACCTCATGCCTTTTGCACACATTGTATATAGATTCTCTTTTTTTCTACCATGTTATTGACTTGTTTATTGTTTACTCCATGTGTAACTCTGTGTTGTCTGTTCACACTGCTATGCTTTATCTTGGCCAGGTCGCAGTTGCAAATGAGAACTTGTTCTCAACTAGCCTACCTGGTTAAATAAAGGTGAAATAAATAAAAAAATAAAAAAAATTGTGTTAATCATCTGTTCTTTATCTGGGATTAATATAATGTAGGTACTGTCTGGGATTGTACTAGTTAAATGTATCAGCATCAATAATGTCATATCACTCAAATTAAAATCATAATTTGTGACAACAATCATGTGAATGTAGTAGATGTACCAGCTGGATTTTGCCTTTGTGGAGAAAGTTCACTTCATGCCCACAAGATGGCAGTGTTGAATCATGGATGTGGTCCATCGTTCTTAGAAGAATCTGGCTCATGTTCTCTTTCGACTCTTCCGCAGTACAACTTTTGTTTGGTGTATTTTCAAAGGCACCTGCAGAGGATTTTCTCTCATATAAAGTCATGTAGATGTTCCAGCTAATTTTCACTGAGAGGCTGTGGTCTGTTTGGTCAGCATGCTTTGCAGATGGTGAATTAAATAGACAAATATTTGGCAGCTTCCCATTTACTTTACACTTACCAACATACACTGAATGTACAAAACATTAAGAACAACTTCCTAATATTGAGTTGCACCCCCTTTTGCCCTCAGAACAGCCTCAATTTGTCAAGGCATGGAGTCAAGATGGTGTCAAAAGCGTTCTACAGGGATGCTAGTCCATTTTGAATCCATTGCTTCCCAAGTTGGCTGTATGTCCTTTTAGGTGGTAGACCATTCTTGATACACACGGAAAACTGTTGACCATGAAGAACCCAGCAGCATTGCAATTCTTGACACAAACCGGTGCGCCTGGCACCTACTACCATACCCCACTCAAAGGCACTTACATCTTTTGTCTCGCCCATTCCCCCTCTGAATGGCACACATACACAATCCATGTCTCAATTGTCTCTGGGCTTAAAAATCCTTTAACCTGTCTCTTCCCTTTCATCTACACTGATTGAAGTGGATTTAACAAGTGACATCAATAAGGGATCAATACTTTCACCTGGATTCACCTGGTCAGTCTGTCATGGAAATAGCATGTGTCCTCAATGTTTTGTACACTCAGTGAAACTAAAGTGAGGAATTGCACAAGGAATTGCACAAGCAAATAGTATTTTAGAGGGGGATTGTATGATAAATATTTGAATCACATATTGCATACAGTAATATTTGCTTATGCTTCTCGTCTCAAGATGAGTTGCATTACTTCTCCTGATGTTAGAGTTTAGAGTTAGAATGTTAGAGCATTCAAGAGTTGAAGAGGCTCATTAGGTGGCAGTTGGAGGTGGGTCAAGGTATGCCAGTGGGATTCTCCAATAAATTAAGGTACGTTTTGTCTGGCTGAGCGTGGCATTTGTAAGCTGCTGGTATATTTTTATCAGTAATGGGTTCCTGTGATGTGGCTATGCCAGTTATCAGGCCGCCTGAAAATGCCACGGTGTTAAATACTTGAAAATGGCAACTGTTGATGTAGTTTTTTGAGTTTGAAGTTCTTGGAGGTGTTTCTGAGGGTTACTCATGCCGAGGCTCCAGGGTGATACTATTTTGTAATGACATGTCATTCATTTTATTCACCTTTCCCCAAATGCTCTGTGGAATTCAAGAGCAGCGGTAACACGTAGGAGAATGGTTTCTATGCATAACATAATACTTTAACTAAAATACACACACTAGCTTTTATCACCTCCTTGGTGACTCTGTGAAAAGTAATGTCTTCTGATTGAATGACAGTTTAACTACAACACATTTTGTTTCAGTCAGACAGCCTGTGTATGAGAGTTATAAAATATTCAACACATCTGTAGTTTTCATATTAATAAAAAAAAACGTTTTATTTACATAAATTACAAGAAAGCACAAACTGGTTCACCAAAATCTACATTAAAAACATCTTGTATATATTACATTTAACAGATTTACTATAATTTACTCAATGTCTGAAGTAAAATCTTCAATAAAAAGAAGGGCTATAATACTGAATCTTTGACATCTCTTTTTAAAATCGCTACTAGGCAGAGAATGAAAACAGAATCGGGACATTGTACTCACAGCACTAAGAGGATAACCAAATCTGGACAATCTTCTGTGTGACCTCTTTATTATCTGAAACAGCTGATTCTTGACTAGTGGTTATAGAAGTGTATACAATGGCAGCAGAGGAACATGAGGCTCAGTCTGTCAGTCTTCACAAAGATGAAGTCGTGGAGTCCACCACTTCTCGACCATTACACACCGTTGGTACAATATTGGAGGCTGAAGCTGCAGAAAGAGAATAGACCATTTTCTACAACACTTCTATCAGATTACAATCCACTGGCAGTCAGATTAGAGGTTAGAGAAGAAGATGGAGTAGAAAAGAACACCTCATTCTAAAATATAGAGACGCTGGTCTGACAGCTCACCACAGGGGTGTTCTCAAGTGACGTGTTGTATCACGTAATGTGTTGAAACATCTCAGTGATTAATAATGATAATGTAAAATTATTTTAGCGACCACGATGGAAATAATAATGATGATGATGGTAATGGTGATGATGAAGGTTGTGTTCGCCTGCCGGCGGGGTTTGTACCTTGAGAGAAGCTGGATCCGGGGCCGGTGGTGACGCCGAAGCGGGTGGTGGCCACCCGGAGCGAGGTGACGTTCTTCTGGGGCTGGAACAGGATGATGTGGGTCTTAGGGGCGAAGAGGCAGCCCAGCACCACTGAGCCACTCAGACTGACAGAGATGCACATGGTGGTGGTCTGCACCTGAAGGGGGGAGAGGGATAAATGGAGAGGATGGGACCAGAGACAGGGATTACTCATCTGATAAAGCCAATACATACCATATTACGGACAGGGTTGGGGAGTAACTGATTACATGTAATCTGATTACAAAACAACTAACTCCAATCAGTAACGTTATAAGCAACAATATTTAAATAAGATTACAGATACTTTTGTAAACCTAGATGATTGCTTCTTGGATACCTATACATTTCCCAATGACATTCAATTCAGCATTAAAAAAAGGAGCAAGTTTAAATCTGTTCCGCCTGAGCGAGTCTAACCCCTAATCAAAGGGCTACCCAGACCCCTCTTTTACACTGCTGCTACTCTCTGTTTATTATCTATGCATAGTCACTTTAACTCTACCTGCATGTACATATTACCTCAATTACCTCGACTAACCGGTGCTCCCGCACATTGACTCTGTACCAGTACCCCCTCTATATAGCCTCGCTATTGTTATTTTACTGCTGCTGTCGAATTATTTGTTACTTTTATTTTAAATATCTATTTTTTACTTAACTCTTATTTTTCTTAAAACTGCATTGTTGGTTAGGGGCTTGTAAGTAAGCATTTCACTGTAAGGTCTACTACACCTGTTGTATTCGGCGCATGTGACAAATAACATTTGATTTGATTTGACCACAAGTCAGAGACCACTATGATGGCACAGCAAATGCGTTTGATGGATAATTTGTCTTCTTCTAATGCCTTTTAAGAGAAAAGCAATCCCCCCAAAAATCTGATTACGTTACTGAGTTTGTTAAGCCAAAAGTTACGTTACTGATACAAATTTTGGACAGGTAACTAGTAATTGTAACGGATTACATTTAGAAATAACCTACCTACACAACCCTGACTACGGAACACAATACACCATGGAGACTGAGGAATGTCAAAAAGCAAACAGATAGTAAGCAGACAATCTCAGGAAATAGGTCACGTGTGCTTGTGTGGTGCTACCAGCAGTATCTGAGAGGAGAGGGGTGTGAGTGAGTGAGCTGTTCGCCTGTCAGTCCCTCAAATCATCCTAACTCCCCTCTCCCTCCCGTCATCTCCTTCCATCCGCCCACATGCAGTTGTGTGTCATCAGCCAGTCCTTTTATATACAGCCAAGCTTTGTTTTTGTCTCTTCCCAGATTACTGTTTAGTTATAGTGCAGAGCTGCATGGTGGGTGGGTGCTGGGTGGATCTTGCCAGTCTGCCATCCACACACTTCCAAGGTGTCTGTCCATGTCTCCCTGAATACTAATATCAGCATTAGAATGAGCTGGGCTGGCAGGCAGAGAGCACCCAGCGGTGGACATGCTGTTCAAGCTGTGCTGTGGCCGTTCACTCACTGCTGTCACTGAATGCAAATTCACCATAACATGACACAAGTGAATCTTTGAGTTGTATAGTTCAATTTGAAATAAATAATTGATTTGTTGACCGTCTCATCTATCAGTCCCTTTATTGAGCTGTACATTGTTAAAAAGTTAATCCATCGGTTTAAATCTGGTTTATAATATAACTAAATGGTGGTGAACGGATGTCATCCTCATGTAAGTAGCTGGATATTATCAAATAGCACACAGGTCCTATATCCCACACTTTGTATTCAAAAATAGTTTCAATAACACGGCAATGAGGACAGTATACTGCATAATAAAGTGTTAAGCAAATATATTTCTTAGGAAGAGCTGAGAGCTGGGAATCTGTCTTCTCAGTTTGGGATTGAATTGTTCATTATGAAAACTGACATACAGTAGATACAGATTTTTGTAAGTACTTTCGATAAGACTTTTAGATACAACCCACTGGGCACAGATGTCAATTCAACGTCTATTCCACATTGGTTCAACAAAATGTCATTGAATTGACGTGGAAACAACATTGATTCAACCAGTGTGTGCCCAGTGGGAAGTGTCTGTTTTTAAAAGGCTGTGTAGCCTGTGGTAGCCATACATACTGTCTATTCAGGTGTGTTTTTCCACCTAGAGGAAGCCAGAAGAGTGAGATCATCCTACATTTTCAGCCTGGTAACAGGATGTGAACGTAGAGCATGAATGGATGATTTCAGTGTTTCTGTTGGATTGTAGAATATGAGTATATGAAATAAATGTCACCAATAAAACCTAAAGATACAGGTAACTGCTAAAATAAAGGAAACATCAACATAAAGTATCTTAATAAGGCATGTTTTGTTGATGGTACTGTCTCAGAGGCCGCTCCAGAATCTCCCATAAGTGTTCAATTGGGTTGAGATCTGGTGACTGAAACACACACACACTTTAAACCCCCTATGGTCCTTTGAGACCCCTTTTTCAAAGTCAATGAGATATTTTTTTCTAGCCATGGTAGCCAAAATAATGGGCAACTGGGCAATTTTATACATGACAATAAGGATGATGGGACGTTAATTGCATAATTAACTCAGGAACAGGGGTGAAATTAAGGCGGTATGTTCCGGGTAAGGCGTCCTGGCAAAAGACAGTGGGGGTACGCCGTACCAGTAAAACATGAGCCTATCACAATAATGAAAACAAAAAGTCAAGAGAATTGTAGGTTATTACACCATTATTAATCATTACCTCATGTCATGAAACATTTGCGAATGGACTTGAAAACAGGTGGTATAGACTACATTCCAAAATGCGATGTGGTTAGACAAAAAAACGGACATTTTGCAAAGGCAGGGATGAGTGGCCAACACAGACGCGTGTGGATGCATAAATTCTTCCCCCCTGTCAAATGTCATTACACTTTTTGGTGTTTTGTGTAACAGATGTCTCTTTCCATTCACCACTGTTTGGAGGTTGGAAATATGTTGCGAGTGGATGAACGTGCAAGGGTAGCCTAGTAAAGGAGCCCTTAAAACGATTGTTTGACAATCAGATAAAAACATCATGACTGGTTGTGTTTATGCCACAATAAAAGATGAACAAATTTGAGATAAATATGCTTTTTTGCGTGTATGGAACATTGCTGAGTTCATGAAACATGGGACCTGTAACGGCTTTCGTCGGTGGAAGAAGGAGAGGACCAAAGCGCAGCGTGGTTAGTGTTCATCTTAAAATTAATGAAACTCAAAAAATCTGAACACTACAAATTACAAAACAACAAAAGTGAAAACCGAAACAGTTCTATCTGGTGCAGACACACAAAGACTGAAGACAACCACCCACAAAACTCAACAGAAAACAGGCTACCTAAATATGGTTCCCAATCAAGGACAACGATTGACAGCTGCCTCTGATTGAGAACCATATCAGGCCAAACACAGAAAACCAACACAGAAATAGAAAACATAGATTACCCACCCAACTCACGCCCTGACCACACTAAAACAAAGAAAATACAAAAGAACTATGGTCAGAACGTGACAGGACCAACACTTTACATGTTGCATTTATATTTTCTTCGGTATACTTTGTATCCCTCATTTACTCAAGTGTTTCCTTTATTTTGGCAGTTACCTGTACATCTGATAGTTGTACAACCATGTACAAGCCTAGCTGCAGATATTTGTAACAGCGTGGGGTAAGATAGCTGATGATGCCTTTGATTTGTTGAACCACATTTTTGGCATCCATGATTTAAAACAAATCTTGAGGAATAAAACTTAGATTCTTCTGATCTATGGGTTACATGAAACAAGGGCACTCTTTGCCTTTGAATATGACTGATGTTTCATCACCTTTGTTAACCTATCACAGAGGTTGGAGGAAAAGCTGCTTGTCCCCTTCAGGGATGACATCTTTAATATTTCATTTGGTAATCATGTTGTAATTCATGCCTCAGTACACCATATTTTGCCTGCTTAAACATTTCATGGATGGCATATGCAAATTACTGTTTGATTATTCAACCAGAGATCTCTGAAATCTCAGGGTGTGAGGACAACCATCTCATAGCAAGAGTGTAGACTGACAGACTGACCCTAGCCCCCTGACACATAAACTACTGCAGCATAAATACTGGAGGCTGAGACAGGAGGGGTCAGGAGACACTGTGGCCCCATCCGATGATACCCCCTGTTTGGCCCTGTCTGGGGGTATCATCGGATGGGGCCACAGTGTCTCCTGACCCCTCCTGTCTCAGCCTCCAGTATTTATGCTGCAGTAGTTTGTGTCGGGGGGCTAGGGTCAGTCTGTTATATCTGGAGTACTTCTCCTGTCTTATCCGGTGTCCTGTGTGAATTTAAGTATGCTCTCTCTAATTCTCTCTTTCTTTCTTTCTCTCTCTCGGAGGACCTGAGCCCTAGGACCATGCCTCAGGACTACCTGGCATTATGACTCCTTGCTGTCCCCAGTCCACCTGGCCGTGCTGCTGCTCCAGTTTCAACTGTTCTGCCTGCGGCTATGGAGCCCTGACCTGTTCACCGGACGTGCTACCTGTCCGAGACCTGCTGTTTTCAACTCTCTAGAGACAGCAGGAGCGGTAGAGATACTCTTAATGATCGGCTATGAAAAGCCAACCGACATTTACTCCTGAGGTGCTGACTTGTTGGACCCTCGACAACTACTGTGACTGTCTCTTATACACATCTAGATGTGTATAAGAGACAGCTCCTGACCCCTCCTGTCTCAGCCTCCAGTATTTATGCTGCAGTAGTTTGTGTCGGGGGGCTAGGGTCAGTCTGTTATATCTGTGTCTCTTATACACATCTAGATGTGTATAAGAGACAGGTGCTTCTACACCTGCATTGCTTGCTGTTTGGGGTTTTAGGCTGGGTTTCTGTACAGCACTTTGAGATATCAGCTGATGTAAGAAGGGCTATATAAATAAATGTGATTTGATTTTATTTGTAGCAGAAAGAACACAGCACAGTGACACAGTGGCTTGCGAAAGTATTCACCCCCTTGGCATTTTTCATATTTTGTTGCCTTACAACCTTGAATTAAAATTGACTTTTGGGGGGTTTGTATCATTTGATTTACACAACTTGCCTACCACTTTGAAGATGTAAAATATTTTTTTATTGTGAAACAAACAAGAAATAAGACAAAAAACTGAAAACTTGAGTGTGCATAACTATTCCCCCAACCACCCCCCCTCTGGGATTTTTGCCCATTCTTCAAGTTGGATGGGTTCCGCTGGTGTACAGCAATCTTTAAGTCATACCACAGATTCTCAATTGGATTAAGGGCTGGGCTTTGACTAGGCCATTCCAAGACATTTAAATGTTTCCCCTTAAACCACTCGAGTGTTGCTTTAGCAGTATGCTTAGGGTCATTGTACTGCTGGAAGGTGAACCTCTGTACCAGTCTCAAATCTCTGGAAGACTGGAACAGGTTTACCTCAAGAATTTCCCTGTATTCAGCACCATCCATCAATCCTTCTATTCTGACCAGTTTTCCCAGTCCCTGCCAATGATAAACATCCCCACAGCATGATTGATGCTGCCACCACCATGCTTCACTGTGGGGATGGTGTTCTTGGGGTGATGGGAGGTGTTGGGTTTGCGCCAGACATAGCGTTTTTCTTGATGGCCAAAAATATTAATTTTAGTCTCATCTGACCAGAGTACCTTCTTCCATATGTTTGGGGAGTCTCCCACATGCCTTTTGGCGAATACCAAATGTGTATGCTTATTTTTTTCTTAAAGCAATGTTTTTTTTCTGGCCACTCTTTCGTAAAGCCCAGCTCTGTGGAGTGAACTGCCTAAAGTGGTCCTATGGACAGATACTCCAATCTCTGCTGTGGAGCTTTGCAGCTCCTTCAGGATTATCTTTGGTCTCTTTGTTGCCTCTGATTAATGCCCTTCTTGCCTGGTCCATGAGTTTTGGTGGGCGGCCCTCTCTTGGCAGGTTTGTTGTGGTGCCATATTCTTCAACATTTTTTATAATGGATTTAATGGTGCTCCGTGGGATATTCAAAGTTTCAGATATATTTTTTATAACCCAACCCTGATCTGTACTTCTCCACAACTTTGTCCCTGACCTGTTTAGAGAGCTCCTTGGTCTTCATGGTGCCGTTAGCTTGGTGGTGCCCCTTGCTTAGTGGTGTTGCAGACTCTGGGGCCTTTCGGAACAGCTGTATATATACTGAGATCATGTGACACTTAGATTGCACACAGGTGGACTGTATTTAACTAATTATGTGACTTCTGAAGGTATTTGGTTGCACCAGATCTTATTTATGGGCTTCATAGCAAAGGGGGTGAATGCACATGCACTCACCACTTTTCCCATTTTTGTTTTTTAGAATTTTTTTAAACAAGTTTTTTTTTCATTTCACTTCACCAATTTGGACTATTTTGTGTATGTCCATTACATGAAATCCAAATAAAAGTCCATTTAAATTACAGGTTGTAATACAACAAAATAGGAAAAATGCCAAGGGGGATGAATATTTTTGCAAGGCACTGTATATCCCTCACAGCAGACAAAACAAATCACATGAGCCACTGTTTCAGTTCAGTTGCACCAGAGATGATCAGAGTGGTCAGATTAGATATCTGTGTTGATCTGACACTCTGTTCTGTCCGTGTCCCACTCTTTCCCCTCCCCCTTCTGCCATGAGGTAGGGTCCCTCTGAAGCCCTGGGAGACATACCATAATCCCAGCGCACGGGACACAGCTGGGACTCAACGTCCTGCTCTTTCACACTCCATTTCACACAACTACGCACAGGGTAGTTCATGCTCATGCTCTCCAGCCTGCCCATCTGTGTCTGCAGAGGTATAGGGTCACCAGGGGACCTCTCTCTGCCTCTCTCCCTGGCTCCAGTCCACAGAGGGATCCCAGAGGGAACCAACCACGACAGAGCTCAGTATGTCTTTCTGGAACTCTCTCTCTCCGTCATCAGATCTTTAAGTTTAAGACTTAACATTCCAAGTATGATTAGGTCACTTGGCCACATAAATATTTTTCTATCTGTTATGCTTTTTGCTCTGCTGTCCACACACCACATACACACTTGTGTAAAGTATACACATACAATATTTACGCAATGTTGGAGAGCATTACTTAATAAATCCATTGACTAATCATTTGCTCTATGCTAATTGTCATTCAGTAGCTGATTTCAAGTGTGTTTTCAGTCCAAATCCATCCCACCTATTAAAACATATATGATATGATCTCCTCTGAGCCTTTGTTCTCATCTGGAACAGATTTCTCAGCCACATGAAAAGAGAGCTGCTGCTTTTATCAAAGTTAAAGAGAAGTGTTCAAAGGGATTTGATATCTCTCATCTCAACTCGCAGGTGCTTTAGAAAAGATTCAATGCGCCAAACTCACATTCCCTGACTTGACTATTAGGACACAGGAAAAACACAAGTAGAATTAACAACAAAGGGATCCATTTTGTGTGTCTTCAACCTCAGCTTGTAAAGTAGACATATGTTAGGCAGTGTGTTGATGTTGTGGTGTTATTCTTTGGAAAAGCAGTGATTATTTATACCATAATAACAAACTCTCTGGGCTCTAGAGATTACTTGACTTAACAAGGACTTGAGTCATTTATGTTTTACTTAAATCCATATTTTATTGACGTAGCCCTTTTACACTCATACATGTATACGGGTTTAACTGACAGACATTCTGAACTTGAGCACCGTGCATGACAAGAAGTTGCCCCCATCCCGCCCGGTAATTGGGCAACTTTTGCAAATGTTTTGTTTTCTGAGTGAGGGAAATGTTGTAAATTAAGATGACTCAATGTATTTTGAAAGATGAGATATTGAGGATTACAATAAATACAGCTTTGATGTCATACAAACAAGCCAAACACCCGTGTCCAAATGTGAACTTCACATCTCCAAATCATAAAACACATGTAATATCAGTGTCAACATTTATGATCGCTGTGTTTGATGTGCAGTTACAAGATAACAGGACGTCATACCCCGGGTTGTTTTGGACAGAATGAACAGATGTTCCTATTAACTCCAAACTGTTCCCTTTCAATTGCTACCATACTTATGTATTTTCATATTTATTCTGTAAGAAACATTTCAATTTGGCCCTATCCATATATGCCAATTCCCATGAGTGTAAAGGGTTAAAACTACATATCGCAAGTCTGAATCTGGCCCACCGAGTTGGTAACTCACCCTGTAGTCGCTGGCCGTGACGTAGAAGATGGGCTGGAAGGCCAGCCAGATGATACAGGTGGTGTACATGGTGAACCCAATGAACTTGGCCTCGTTGAAGTTCTCTGGACACTTCCTGGTCTTAAAGGCGTACACGGTGCAGAGGATGATGAGGATGCAGTTGTAGGTGAGGGACATGAGCATGCTGGAGTCTTTGCTGTTGCACTTGAGGGTAACTATGTCCCTCCTCTCTGGGCTCACCTCCTTCCTGACCCCCGGGGTCTCCACCAGGAGCCAGACCACCACCACCACCAGTTGGCAAGAGATCAGACCCCCGCAGATGGCCACCTGGGAGGCAGGGCTGATGAACCTCGGTCGCTGGGCTCCATCCTTCACTCCGCTGAAGATGCGTGCGATGCGGTTGGTCTTGGTGAGGAGCGCTGAGTAGCAAACAGCGAAGGAGGTGCCCAGGCCTAGTCGACGTAGGGTACACACAGCCATGGAGGGCTTGGCGATATAGATGAAGGTCATGCTGTAGCACATCAGAACACCCAGCAGGAGAATGTAGGACACTTCCCGCCCACTGGCCTTCACCACGGGGGTGTCGTTGTGCTTGAGGAAGAGGCCGATGATGAAGAGTGTACACATCATGCCCAGGCAGGAGATGGTAACCGGGCCTATAGCCCAGGCGTCCTCCCAGCGGATGTACTCCTCAGGCAGGTTGTAGCAGCCCGTCAAGTTGGCCAGGGGCCATTCGCCAAACTTGCAGTCGGCGCAGGTGAACTCATCCATCAGGTACTGGTAGGACTGGCAAGGGATGCAGATCCAGCAGCACACGTCTCCAGGCTGCATGCTCTTCACCTCGTTCTTCCTGCAGGGGTCGCTACACTGGGAGGTGGGTACAGCATGACCCTCCCAGGGGATCTGGCTGGTGTTGAAGGTCAGACTCTGGGCCCAGTAACCCACCTTATGGTAGACGTAGCGCCCGTCCTCTTGGTGGTAGTGGAATATGTTGTAGCGGCCCAGGCTGTCTCCAAAGGCATCGAACCTCACCATGTTCTCTGTGTCTGCTGGACGGAATGGAGCTGAAAGGTGTGAAAGAGAAGACCATGGACATGTTATGATAGTTGAAAGTCAAATAAGCAAATGAATGTCTATCCATAACAATACAATATATGATCAACCCTCTGAACTCTGACTAAGATTGCTATTTTGAATTAATTGTGTTTTTCTTTCCTAGCATTATGTGTACAATGAACCAAGGATCTTGGCGTCGACATGTTCTGATGGAATGAGCTTGTTTCTGCTTCATCACTTCACCTCTCTGTATCTCCCCTCTGACATTCCATTCCTTCCACATGGGATTGAACAGTAGCTGATGCATCGGGGACACAGGTGCAAACCCAGCATTTACATAATTGAAGCCAGAAGGTTGACTCTGTTTTCTTTGCACTTGAATGTGAATGCGATTCAGAAGTCTGTTTTACTATTCAGGTGCCAGAAACTATGGGTTTACAGCAGATTATACCATGGAATTGTTGAATACTCATTTCTTATTGGCTTGCTTCCCTATAACGCACAGCATATCGGCATGGTAGAATTCAATGGCTATAATTCATTCTTACATGTTTTGTTTGAGTTACTTTTTAAAACAAAAGTCGAATTCAAAACATTATTGGTATTGTTGAATTTGATTTTCGTAATAGCAAGCTAGGACTAATGGTTGGTTAGCTAAACTAGCACATCTGTTTGTTTAGTTACCACAGCAACTACCGTAGGTATCTAGTAACAAGGCTATATACAGGGGGTACTGGTACTGAGTCCATGTGCGGGGCTACAGGTTAGTCAAGGTAAATTGAGTAAATATGTACATGTACTGTATGTAGTTGTAAAGTGACTATGCATAGATAATAGATAATAAACAGTAGCAGCAGCATAAAAAAAAGGGGGGGGGGGGTCAATACAAATAGTCCGGGTAGCAATTTGATTAACTGTTTAAGCCTTTTGGACCTAGGCGCTCCGGTACCGCCTACCATGCGGTAGCAGAGAGAACAGTCTATGACTAGGGCGGCTGGAGTCTTTGGCAATTTTTAGGGCCTTCCTCTGACACCTCCTGTTATAGTGGTCCTGGATGGCAGGAAGCTTGGCCCCAGTGATGTAATGGGCCATACGCACTACCCTCTGTAGCGCCTTGTAGATGGAGGCCGAACAGTTGCCATACCAGGCGGTGATGCAACCAGTCAGGATGCTCTCAATGGTGCAGCTGCATAACTTTTTGAGGCTCTGAGGACCCATGACAAATCTTTTCAGTCTCCTGAGGGGGAATAGGTGTTGTCGTGCCCTCTTCACGACTGTCTTGGTGTGTTTGGACCATGACAGTTTGTTGGTGGAACTTGAAGCTCTCAACCTGCTCCACTACAGCTCTGTCGATGAGAAATGGGGGCGTGCTTGGCGTTGAACACATTTCTACTCTAATTTCTAGAGGCAAATGGGTTAAATTATAAAACGGGTTGTTTGGATCCTGATTGGTTGATATGGGACAACAACTCCCGCAAAATACCATAATTCCACAGTAGCAGGCAGGAAATTAATGAACTTCATCTCCCTCTTGGAAAAAAGCGTCTACACATTTTTCCACACTACTATTTGTTTTGCAACAGTTGGGGGTTTTATAAACCTACCAGTCTGCCTCCTCTATGACCTGTGCAACAATGTATCATTTTACAAATGTGATCTCTCCCGTGCGAGTAGGCTAGCCAGCCTAAAATTGAACAATGATTCACCAGGGAAACCGGCGCGAGGCAGCATATGTAGGCCTATTGGATATTTATCAAATCCTTATTTATTGAAGTTATTGTCTCTCATCATCCTTTAATCTGAGATAGATAGCTACATGCCAATTATATAGCAACGTCGAATGAATAGAATGATTAGAATGAACGACTGGGTCAAAACATGAGAAAATAACTAACGACCAGCCCGCTTGGGTAGCAACTTCAGAATGCAAAAGTTATCCGATGCGGGCCTGGAGGCAAGGGAAATAGCTGTGAGTGGCCATTGGTGTGAGAGCTCACTCAATAGTTATTGGCAGCCCCTAACATGGAGAACATAAAGTGCTGGCGCGCCATTTTAGCTGGCAATGATGTGAGAGGGAAGTCCCATTCTCCGCAAAAGACGAGGATATCACTGGCTGTCACTGACCAGTTCCAGGACCATGGAGAGTTCTTCTAATAGTGTGCCATCAACGGAAACTTCACCATTAACATCACCAGCTAGGTTGGTTAGGTAGTCCAATCTGATGTCTTCTGACAGCAAGATTCCCTGGGGATCCATCTAAAATCCATGAATGGCTGAGATGGATTGCTTGGGTAAAGCAACCCTCATGGACTTCAAACCACCCACCATTACTCATGCATGAAAATATTATTGCCTTTTACTCCATCAATACTTTAAGACTACTTACTCAGTCAATAGTTTAGTAGTTAGATAGTCAGAGCATTTGGCTTGGTGGTGTTGTTGTACAGATGTGTTGATGCTATAGGGTTTTACATAAATGATCTGATACACTTGCTAACTATCTCTGCTCACCACATGAATGAGAGTGTCGATGCCTGATGAAAGTGTTTATGTACAGTTATTCCTATTTGTGATATCCAGGTTCTGGGCCAAATCACTGTCCTCACACTCCAGGCAGATAAGATGTGTGGGAAAATGAGCCTCAGAGTGTGAGGCTGGACATGGATGTTTCATCTTTGCAAATTTAATCGTTGCACGCTGTTATCTTCAACAGTATTATAAACAACAACTTGAATTAGTCATTGGACTGTTCCTATGTTTAGGTAGGAATTGATACAATGGATCTAATTTGTTGTAATCAAATTTGTCACCAAGCAGGGCACTCATGGGTAGATTATGATTGCAAGATATCATGCAGTGTAGTTTTAATTTTCAACATTATGTTGTGAGAGGATAATTGGAGAAAAGGATAATATAGATAAACCAAATGAAGTACTAAAAAACCGAGTTGAATATGGTCTATTTGTTCTCTGGCAATATTCTAACGGGAAATCACATTTCTTAGGATATAGTTAGACTACGGAGGTCATGAAATGTTGTCAGCCGCTGGTGATTGTCATGCAAATCACTGCAGGTCTCACAGTAATTGACCTTTATTTAACATAAACACATTTAGCATCTCCGGCTTCCCCACTTAGCGGACCTTTGGAACATGTACAGTTTTAAAAAGTCTAATAAATACATTTAATATAGCCTACACTATCACAATAAATCCATGATTTATTTTAGGCAAGTCTAAAGAAAYATGATATGAAGAAAATGTAGCCTATTTCAGAAGAACAGAATAACATATTCTGAGCCATCCATATGTTAGGCCCTGATCTGGCTATGCCATATAGCTGTAGGCTACACTAGTTAATTTAGCAGGCGAGATTTGCTTATAATTCCCGTGGCATTATTTTATATTGTTTTATAGTAAGAACAATACAATTGAACTTTTAAACTGAATAACATAGAAAGGACATTTTATCCAAAAGATTTGAAGGAGTGTGCACATGCGGCTATTCTGTGTTGAGTGGTTAACAAAGAAACAGGTCCTCCTATATGCTTCATTTAGAGTTATTTATGCAGATTTAGTTGTGATACAAACGTTGGGCTATATGTTTTGATGAAATTGAGTTGCATTAAAGGCAGGCTGCACACACTTCATCAGTATCTCATTCACAATTTGGCAAGCACTGGATAATATTGTCACCCATCAGACTATTCTCAATTTGTTATCTGGTATTTGCGTATATCCTACTAATGCTGTATATGTGTGGAATATTTTTTTATTTAGAATGACCCACAAAATAACAGACGTCATCAGTAGCCTGCACTTGAATAGCGAATGGAGGTTACGTTTTAAATATGCCAGGTATGCTACACCATTCGTAAAGCAGATTAATGTGCATCATTTTAAGAATTTAGCAATAAATATAGCTGCACGAGAAAGCTGGGATCCTCTTTTAAATAGTGTCCAGTCAAAACTCACACGATTGCGCAATAACTGGGCTTATAAGAACACGTTTCTCTAGGCTCTGTAGGCTATGGGCTCTGAGCTCTCCAAAACGTATAGGCCTATGGGCTCTCTAAAACATATAGGCCTATGGGCTATGGGCTCTCTAAAACATATAGACCTATGGGCTCTGGGCTCTCCAAAAACGTATAGGCCTATGGGCTATGGGCTCTCTAAAACATATAGGCCTATGGGCTATGGGCTCTCTAAAACATATAGGCCTATGGGCTATGGACTCTCTAAAAACATATAGGCCATGGGCTATGGGCTCTCTAAAACATATAGGCCTAGGCTATGGGCTCTCTAAAACATGTAGGCTTGCTATGGCTCTCTAAACATATGGCCTATGGGCTATGGCTCTCTAAACATAATAGTGCCTATGGGCTATGGGGCTCTCTAAAACATATAGGCCTAGGGGCTATGGGCTCTCTAAAAAAATATAGGCCTATGGGCTATGGGCTCTCTAAAAACATATAGGCTACAGGTTCTCTAAAACATAGAGCTATGGGCTCGCTAAAACATATAGGGCACGGGCTCTCTAAAACATATAGGCCTATGGCTCTCGAAAACATATAGGCCTATGCCTATGGCTCTCTAAACATATATAGGCCTATGGCTCTCTAAAACATATAGGCTATGGGCTCTCTAAACATATAGGCCTATGGCTCTCTAAAACATATAGCCTATGGGCCTCTCTAAAAATATAGGGCTATGGCCTATGGGCTCCTCAACATAATAGGCCTAGGGCCTATGGGCTCTCTAAAACATATGGCCTATGGCTCTCTAAAACATATAGGCCTATGGGCTCTTAAAACATATAGGCATGGCTCTCTAAAACATATAGGCTATGGGCTCTCTAAAACATATAGGCCTATGGGCTCTCTGAAACATATAGGCCTATGGGTCTCTAAAACATATAGCCTATGGCTCTCTAAAACATATAGGCCTAGGGCTATGGCTCTCTAAAACATATAGGCCTATGGGCTCTCTAACATATAGGCCTGGCTCTCTAAAACATATAGGCCTATGGGCTCTCTAAAACATGATAGGCCTAGTGGCTGGGCCTCTAAAACATATAGCCTATGGCGGGCCTCTAAAACATATAGGCCTATGCGGCTCTCTGAAACATATAGGCACCTAATGTATGGCTCTCTAAAACAATATAGGCCTATGGCTCTCAAAACATATAGTGGCCTATGGGCCTATGGACGCTCTTAATACATATAGGCTATGGGCTCTCTAAAACATATAGGCCTATGGGCTCTCTAAAACATATAGGCCTATGGGCTCTCTGAAACATATAGGCCTATGGGCTCTAAAACATATAGGCCTATGGGCTCTCTAAAACATATAGGCCTATGGGCTATGGGCTCTCTAAAACATATAGGCCTATGGGCTCTCTAAAACATATAGGCCTATGGGCTCTCTAAAACATATAGGCTATGGGCTAGGCTACATGATACATGCGACTGATTTGAAAAAGTGCATACACTGTTCCTTGCCTTTTAGACTGCACACGCTGGGCATCATTCACAAGTGATAATATTCTCACCCATCAGACTATTCTCAATTTAATATGGTCTTTACATATACTAAATTATATATGTGTGAAATTAGTTTTAATTTCGAAAGGCCATTATCATGCATCTGTCGGAACAAGAGTAGGGGAAAAAAGACATGTCATCCGTATGCATTTCAACAGCAAATGGAGGACGCTTTTCCGGTGGTTCATTTTCATGCCAGCCAGGTAGGCTGCTCCAGTTGTAAAGCAAAGCAATGTGCTTAATTTTAGGAATGTTGTGAAATAAATATTTTATGCCTATAGAAATATGATTGGATCCTCCTCTTTTTAATAGAGGCCATCAAAACTCTGTTTTCTCACGCAATTGCATAGCCTATAGAAATGTTGTACAACATGGGCTTATAGGAACACATTTCTTTCCATGCATCAACCAGCTATAAGGAGCTGGCTCTCACTGAGCAACAAGTGATCATATTCCTCTCAAACTGTGAATGGCAGGGCTCTCATGAAGTGTTTGATTTGATTTTCGATTTAATTTGCATTGATGTCAGAGTGATTAGAGGGACAATAGAGTGCAGAGTATTGGCCTCACAGGAGGTTGGTGGCACCTTAATCGGGTAGGACAGGCTCCTGGTAATGGCTGGAGCGTCAAAAGTGGAATGGTACCAAATATAGCAAACGTATGCTTTCCATGTGTTTGACGCCATTTTATTTGCACCGTTCCGGCCATTATTCTGAGCCATCCCTCAGCAGCCTGCTGCTGATTGGTAGGCTACTCATGACTATCAGCAGCATTAGAGCGCAGGTTCCGTGGCATGACCCAACGGTCACGTGGAATTTGACTTGGAATTTGACTCGTAACTGCCGGTGTGGCGGTAATATGGTCACGGTAACAATCCTAGATATAATATTTTTTTAGGATATAGAACATCTAATTTCTCTGTATACAGTATAGTCATGTAGCCTTGTCATAGCCATACACATCAATCTTCTTAACTCACCATCAAACTTGGTCTTGAGAATATACTCCCTGTAGAACCTCCTGCCGTTGCCTGGCTTCAGAGCGTCACAGACCTTGGTGGTGGAGTTGGGGCACAGTGTCTGCCTCATGTTGTGCAGGGCGTGAGCCATGGCATAGACAGCATTCACCACAAACATGATCTTCGACTCCGGCTCAAACAGGCCATCGCGCAGAGAGTGCTTCCCACAGCCCAGGTCATGGAGGCTACACTGGAAACGATTCTCCCAGAACTCCCTGAACCAGGGGTTACGTGTGTTGTTGTAGGGGTTCAGGCCTGTGAAGTACTCAGCAAACTGAAGGATGGGGTAGGAGGCCAGCTCAATGGTGAAGGCCCCATCTGCCACAGCCTCGCTGCCTCTCACCACGCTATCCTGTCTCCCCCAGCCGTCACTGGCCACCCAGATGAAGGACACGTTCATGCGGTTGGCGGCTACCAGCAGTTCCCGGGCGTCTTCACTGCGCGTGAAGAGGATGACCACCTTGGCGTTGGACTTCTGCTGTAGCGAGCGGATCACCTGGTCGTAGCTGTAGCGGTTCATCGAGCGGCTCACCTTAGCTGAGGTGGCGATGCAGATCTGGCTGGCGCGGGCTTCCTGCTGGAAGGCATCGATACCTGTCTCACCGTAGTCGCCCTCCGATGCCACGGTGGACACGTAGGTCCAATTGAAGTAGCGCAGGATCTCTGCCATGGCCTTGGCCTGATAGAAGTCAGGGGGCACCGTGCGGGCAAAGTAGTCGTAGCGGCTCTTGTCACTGAGCTTGGCGCTGGTGGAGGCGTAGCTGATCTGAGGAATCTGGAAAAGACGAAGGAGGTTGGCCACCTGGAGAGGGAGAGAGGTACCATGAGACCATGATCAAGATTTCAACAATACTGTAGGTATTTACTGTACCTAAACTTTACACCGGGGTTCCCCAACTAGCAGCCCACAGGCCAAATTTGGCTCATGGGTGGTTTTAGTTGGCCCCCAAGTTCTTGGAGCAAAACAAATAAAATCTTACATTTTGTATTTGTTGGACATAAAAGACTGTTAAAACACCACTAAATCAGCAGTCAATTTGCAGTCCACAAATTATTTGTAATTATGTTCCGGCCCCATGACCATCCTCTCAAGACAAAATCACCCCCTGCTAAATCTAGTTGATGATGCCTGATTTACACCCTCATAATAGTACTGGTAAAGTTTAGTACTATAACTGTTATACATGTATTACAATTCACTGCATTAATGGGAGTTCTGATATTTTATTGAATCAAAACAGATATTGCGTGTGGGTCATTTCTTTATAAATCATCATTTCACAAGTTGATGAAATGAGCCATATCAGATACAGAATACTGTAGTCTCACTAGCATTTTGGCCAACCGGGACAATCAGTCTCACTCCAATCTGTAGCCTCTCATCTCCCTCTGAGTCCCAGCAGTGTATTTCACAAATCTCCTTTCTGCTGATTGTGTGACAACATCCTGGGGTTGCCACGGGCTCCAGGGATGCCCACATAGCCTACTACCCAGATATGTCATATCTGATCTACCACACTGTCAACAACATCCACCAATAAAGCCATGCAATATCAGATGATTCATTGGCTTGATATGGAAACACACAATATGAACTACATTTAGATATAGATTCTTTATAGATTCCATTTCACTATAAAGAAATACACAGAAAAAGACAGACACAGAGAGACAGACAGAAGGGGAGTCTGGTCTGATTACGCCAAAGAATGCCACGCCACATGTATTCTCTTTTAATTCAGGGTCTCACTCTCATAGCATAACATCTTGAATTCCAGCAAACCTTTCCTTTAAATAAATGTGATAGCACATCATGAATTACGTAGGCATTCAATACTTTGTTTGACATTTCATTTGTGCAATTTTAACATACAAGTCAAGAATAAGAAAATAGATGCGTAGGTGTTCTGAAATGATGTTGAAATATTATGCACGGCCATAAATAGAAGATCAGGGTTATTTGACCAAGACCTCTATGAGATATCTAATTAATTCTGTATATCATAATAATTAATGATTATTAAACATTTTTGCTAGTTGAAAATGCAGCGTAAATGAAGCCAAACATTGGGAGATGTCAAGGGAAATCTGTTGTGATGTGCCTGAATGAGTCTTAATCACAGGAATCTTTATTACGTTTTCTGTTTTGCAGACGCTCTTATCCAGAGTGACTTACAGGAACAATTAGGGTTAAGTGCCTTGCTCAAGGGCACATCGGCATATTTTTCCCCTAGTCGGATCTGGGATTCAACCCAGCAACCTTTCGACTACTGCTCCAACGCTCTTAACCGCTAGGGTACCTGCCACCCTTATTATTCTCTGAGATCAGAGGGATGAATACCAGATGTGATTTCCTAACTGAGATATTTATTAAAATGAATGCATTAATATTATACGATAGCAAAATCAGAAGTAGCTGGAATTGAACCCAAGACCTCAATCGTCCAGATACAAACTAGTCATCCATCTAGACTCTAAACCTCAGAATGTCATATATGGTGATTTGTATTGCCACGGTATGCGTCACAGGAATTATTGCTACACTATTGCAGTAATATGTAACTAAATTATCTTGTTCTTTAAACAAGAGAAGGTGGCAGTCAAATCATATTCAAAATAGTTCTTACGTTTTATGCATGTTGCCATAGAAACTGTTTAAAACATATGAGTAGTTGTCTGTTTAATATTTGAAAAGTGTGTTTCCCTGGAGGCTTCCTGCCTGGCCGACTAGAGATTCCCTGACTGGGAGCTCTAGTTATTATTGCCATGAAACATTCTCCAAAAACCTCTCCTTCCCTAACCCACCTCGACAGGCTTTTTAAACACATGTTCAGACAGCTAGCAGCAACCATTTTTTTCTCCTAGGAGAATTCGAGCACCAACTTAAGTGCCAACTGACACAAGATTCAGAAAGTACAAAATCTAAGTCTAACTTTAATCTAAAAATAGAACTTCCTAGATTAGCACTACCAACAACCTTTACCCACTGGGCACAGAAGTCAATTCAATGTCTATTACAAGTTGGTTCAATGTAATTTCATTGAAATGACGTGGAAACAATGTTGATTCAACGTGTGTGTATCTAGTGGGTAGTTTGCTCAACTGTAATGCAACAATGATTTTAATTGGGATGCATGCAGTCCTGAAGTCATTGACAAGCACTGGCGTGTATTCATGGATGCCAAGGGAAGCCAGGCTTCCCCAAAAAATTGACAGAGAAAAAAAGAAAAAGACAAAAAATAATGTATCTTTCGCTTCTCACCTGAGAAAGCACCCGAGCGCGCGAAACAGCGCCCCTCTGTATGTGTAGGCCATCTATCTGATGTTGTCAGGTCCAAAAGAGTATGACATTGTTGCCGCCCGTAGCATTTTCTTTTTTTACATTTATTTAACTAGGCAAGTCATTTAAGAGAAAATTCTTATTTACAATGACGGTCTACCCCGGCAAAACCCAGACGACGTTGGGCCAATTGTGCGCCGCCCTATGGGACTCCCAATCACGGCCGGATGTGATACAGCCTGATTTGAACCAGGGACTGTAGTGACACCTCTTGCACTGAGATGCAGCGCCTTAGATCGCTGCGCCATGCATTGAATGCAAGGGAAGGGAGAATTTGGCCTCCCTTGATAATTAAAACAAATAAATAATAGCCAATCACCGTTGAGCTACACTGATTGAGCTCAACTGTGAATGGTGCTGGCGTACCAAAAGAAAGTCAAGGGAAGCCAATTTGGATTTGGCTTCACTCCAATCACATCGCATCGAGAGCATACGTCATTGACAGAAACTCGTTCTGCATCTCATTGTGTTGTTGTCCTCTGGTGGCTAACTAGCTAAAATTGACCCATTCCTAAATTAGCCATGGATGGAGATAGGGATTTGGACTTTTACTAAATTCTCTGTAATGGCCAATGATTAAAACGGCAATTATGATCCATCCATAAATTCATACATTATGCCCCTGGCCTGAGAGGATGGAAGTTCAATATGTAGCTAGATGTAGAAGGCAAATGTTCACTAGCTAACCATGCCCTTGAAAGGAAATTAGGTTAGTGAGCAAGCATTTTAGCCAGGTAGCCTAGGACAACAAAAAATACAAGTGTGTACTGTATGACAGAGTGATGAAAGGTGAAAGAGAGGAGGATTCTCGTTTCTCTACAAGTAGGGTGAGTCAAAATGTTTTTTATACTTGCATAAACACACACACACACACACACACACACACACACACACACAGAGAGAGAGAAATCAGAACCATGGACAGCCACATCATATTTACAGTTGAAGTCGGAAGTTTACATACACCTTAGCCAAATACATTTAAACTCAGTTTTTACAATTCCTGACATTTAATCCTAGTAAAAATGCCCTGTCTTAGGTCAGTTAGGATCACCACTTTATTTAAGAATGTGAAATGTCAGAATAATAGTAGAGAGAATGATTTATTTCAGCTTTTATTTCTTTCATCACATCCCCAGTGGGTCAGAAGTTTACATACACTCAATTAGTATTTGGTAGCATTGCCTTTAAATTGTTTAACTTGGGTCAAACGTTTCAGGTAGCCTTCCACAAGCTTCCCACAATATGTTGGGTGCATTTTGGCCCATTCCTCCTGACAGAGCTAGTGTAACTGAGTCAGGTTTGTAGGCCTCCTTGCTCGCACATGCGTTTTCAGTTCTGCCCACAAATTTTGTATAGGATTGAGGTCAGGGCTTTGTAATGGTCACTTCAATACCTTGACTTTGTTGTTCTTAAGCCATTTTGCCAAAACTTTGGAAATATGCTTGGCCTCATTGTCCATTTGGAAGACCCATTTGCGACCAAGCTTTAACTTCCTGACTGATGTCTTGATATGTTGCTTCAATATATCTACATAATTTTCCTTCCTCGTGATGCCATTAATTTTGTGAAGTGCACGAGTTCCTCCTGCAGCAAAGCACCCCCACAACATGATGCTGCCACCCCTGTGCTTCACGATTGGGATGGTGTTCTTTGGCTTGCAAGCCTCCCCCTTTTCCTCCAAACATAACGATGGTCATTATGGCCAAACAGTTCTATTTTTGTTTCATCAGACCAGAGGATATTTCTCCAAAAAGTACGTACTTTGTCCCCATGTGCAGTTGCAAACCGTAGACTGGGTTTCTTTTACGGTGGTTTTGGAGCAGTGGCTTTTCCTTGCTGAGTGGCCTTTCAGGTTATGTTGATATAGGACTCGTTTTACTGTGGATATAGATACTTTTGTAGCTGTTTCCTCCAGCATCTTCACAAGGTCCTTTGCTGTTGTTCTGGGATTGACTTGCACTTTTCGCACCGAAGTCGTTCATCTCTAGGAAACAGAGCGCGTCTCCTTCCTGAGCGGTGTGACTGCTGCGTGGTCCCATGGTGTTTATACTTGCGTAGTATTGTTTGTACAGATGAACGTGGTACCTTCAGGCATTTGGAAATTGCTCCCAAGGATGAACCAGACTTGTGGAGGTCTTCAACTTTTTTTCTGGGTTCTTGGCCGATTTCTTTTGATTTTCCCATGATCTCAAGCAAAGATGCACTGAGTTTGAAGGTAGGCCTTGAAATACATCCACAAGTACACCTCCAATTGACTCAAATGATGTCAATTAGCCAATCAGAAGATTCTAAGGCCATGACATCATTTTCTGGAATTTTCCAAGCTGTTTAAAGGCACAGTCAACTTAGTGTATGTAAGCTTCTGACCCACTGGAATTGTGATACAGTGAATTATAAGTGAAATAATCTGTCTGTAAAAAAAAATTGGAAAAATTACTTGTGTCATGCATAAAGTAGATGTCCTAACCGACTTGCCAAAACTATAGTTTGTTTACAAAAAATTTGTGGAGTGGTTGAAAAACAAGTTTTAATGACGCCAACCTAAGTGTATGTAAACTTCGGACCTCAACTGTAGCTTATGTTGATTGTACAATTCTTTTTGATATCTTTTAGTTGTCGCTGTATTAGACTAAGCATAGGTGACTTGATTATGATGAAATGTTGAAGTTAAGATGGTGCTGGAATAGTGGAGGCAGCTCCCGTTTTCTTTGTGACTTCGGTAACTCTCCGTGTTTCTAAATTAATAGTTGTTTAGTGGTTCGAAAATGTCAGAAAAGTTAACTTGCTTGTCCATGCTGAAGGTCATGTAACTGTTTATTACATGCAATATGCTTTGTGGACTTCACCGGACAGAGGTTGCTCTCCGGTTTTGTGATAAAACAAAGGTGTTGTTGAATTTATGCTGCCACTGTGTCTTCTTTTTGTCTCGGCCTTAGACCTGTATATCACGGTCGCAAGGCTTATAAACTAACAGGTTATAAAGCAAACAACGCAATTATCACATACTGTAAGGTGCAATATGGCATTTTTTTCTGGCTTGGCTTCCCCAATGATTTTACCCACACACCGCTACTGTCGACAAGTCTTATAAATTAGCACTCAGACTAAATTGACAGATTTCACTTTTTCAAAAACACTAGAATTATAAGAGTGAGGAGATAGAAAGAAAATAATATTGGGTCAGAAAAATTTAACTGCTGGATGGCGCAAACTATTTCATTTGTTGAGTCAGCTGTCAGTGTTGATGAATTGATGCAGAGCCATAGCTGATTGTGACAGGCAGCTTGATGGTATACTATTGACATAGGACTTGTGTAGCAGACCCATTAAGTGTCACCTAAGTATGTCCACACATCAACATGTACGAGTTGACACATCACTGAGCTTCTATGACTTGTAATGGAAAAGCCTGAGTTCAGCATCAAAAGATAAAGGGACACACATTTATACAATAGTCTTCTCTGCAACTAAACACACATTTATACAATAGTCTTCTCTGCAACTAAACACACATTTATACAATATTCTTTCTCTGCAACTAAACACACATTTATACAATAGTCTTCTCTGCAACTAAACACACATTATACAATAGTCTTCTCTGCAACTAAACACACATTTATACAATATTCTTCTCTGCAACTAAACACACATTTATACAATAGTCTTCTCTGCAACTAAACACACATTTATACAAATTCTTCTCTGCAAACAAACACACATTTATACAATAGTCATCTCTGCAACTAAACACACATTTATACAATAGTCTTCTCTGCAACTAAACACACATTTATACAATAGTCTTCTCTGAAACTAAACATACATTTCTCAACATTAGTAGATAACTCCCAATCAATATTTTGTTTCTCCTCCATCAAGAATCTTAAGTGTAATTCCCCATGCCCCAGGATGTATCTTATGCTTCTTTTTATTAATCCATACACAGTCCCAGAGGAGATCAAGCGTAACCCAGAGGCCATGTCACGGATATAGTGGTGTTGTGGGCAATGATTAAAACCATGTATCTGACTTACTTGTCATTGTCAGGCTTCCTCACCACTCAAATTATGTGAATGCTCTCAGGCCCAGTGATACCTATAACAAATTGTTGCCAGTGCCTTGGGGAATGACATGATCCACCCATCCCTCACAATTCAAGCAATTAGATTTATTTGCTCAAAGGCAACTCTTAACTTTTGGTCAAATTACTGATCTGTCAGTCTGGTAGACAGAAATCAAATATACTTCAAGCAGAATACTCCTATGTATTGAGAAACAAACATCTTTCACACTGTTTATCTTTCTTGAATCACTATTATTGATTAACTTCTAGTTCCATATTCACTTTGTACTGCAGCCTAGCTGACTTAAACATATTAGACATGCAGCTCATACTATTCCCGACACGCGGAGACTCCTCCTTCTTGAGAGAGCTCTGTATTTAATTAAGACAATTAGGGAGCAGGCAAGGAGAGGATTTGTACAGGAAGAGTCTGCTATAGAGCAGATTACTTGGAGCAAGGTTCTTTCTGGAGCACACAGCCTGAGTGTGGAAAGAGAGATTTCAGACAGAGACATGACCGTAGCAAACAGCGTTCTGACAGGTTTTTCAGCTCTCATGTAAAAAGAAAGAAACCCAGCACAGTGGAAGAACAGAGTGCCGAAAGACAAAAGCACAGCCGAGCACCATGTCCACGACTCAGTATCAAAACACAGTAACCTGACACAGAAACAGAGTAAAAGTACAGGAGTTGAAATAGTGCTAAAGCTAATAGAGACTAGAGTGGTGCAGCACTCATTATTGCATTAATAATAGAAGGCTCCAGGGTGGTGAAATGTTATGTCGTAATAGTGGTACAGCAGTAGTGTATTGATTATGTTGGTGCAGAAGATATTCATCTATGGCTAGTTTGGACTTTAGTAGCTAAATGACTTCAATGTTTTCTCCCCATGCAGAGAAAACAATTATTGAATTTACACTTGGTGGGTTTCGGAAATAGAAAACCTGAGGTTTCTGTGCAATTTCCCCAGTGCAATATTAGAGGGAGGAGTCAGATTTCCTAAAGAGGTGCTCAGGTTTTTTTGGTGAAAATTTACTGTGAGAATGATTATACAGTATGATCAAAATTTATTGATGATACCGTGTGAAGTATCTGATTTTATTTTGCGCTTTCAAGCACACATCTCTATTTCATTTGATCAATTCCATTGATTAATGGTTTATGGAAATCATTTTCAAACTGGTTTCTACAAGTTAATGAGCGAGAAGGGTCAACAGCAGCAGCCAGTGCAGCCACCATTTCTGTATGGACCTCGCTTTGTGCACGGGGGCATTGTCATGCTGAAACAGAAAAGGGCCTCCCCAAACTGTTGCCACAAAGTTGGAAGCACAGAATCGTCTAGAATGTCGGTGTATGCTGTAGAGTTAAGATTTCTCTTCACTGGAACTAAGGGGCCTAGCCCAAACCATGAAAAACATCCCCAGACCATTATTCCTCCTCCACCAAACGTTATCGTTTGCACTATGCATTCGGGCATGTAGCGTTCTCCTGACATCCGCCAAACCCAGATTTGTCCATCAGACTGACAGATGGTGAAGCGTGATTCATCACTCCAGAGAATGGGTTTCCACTGCTCCTCCTACACCACCCCAACCGCGGCTGCTCGGCCATGGAAACTAATTTCATGAAGATCCCAAAGAACAGTTATTGTGCTGACGTTGCTTCCAAAGGCAGTTTGGAACTCGGTAGTGAGTGTTGCAACCGATGACAGGCGATTTTTACGCGCTTCAGCAGTCGGGGGTCCCGTTCTGTGAGCTTGTGTGGCCTACCACTTCGCAGCTGAGCCATTGTTGATCCTAGACATTTCCACTTGACAATAAAAGCAATTACAGTTGACTGGGGCAGCTCTAGCAGAGTAGAAATTTGACGAACTGACTTGTTGGAAAGGTGGCATCCACGTTGAAAGTCACTGAGCTCTTCAGTAAGGCCATTCTACTGTCAATGTTTGTCTATGGAGATTGCATGGCTGTGCGCTCGATTTTATACACCTGTCAGCAATGGGTGTGACTGAAATAGCCGAATCCACTCATTTGAAGGTGTCCACATACTTTTATATCTATAGTGTAGCGAGAGGAAGAAGGGAGAGAGAGAGGAAGAAGGGAGAGAGAGAGGAAGAAGAGAGAGGGAGGGGGGAGAGAGTGAGGCCAGAGAAAGAGAGAGAAAGAGACGAGAAATAGAGAGAAGAGGAGAGGTAGAGGCTGTCCTAATTCAGGCCACAGCAGCACAGCCTCATGGAAATGCCCATCTGCTCTTCCAATAAGGCTGTCTCAGTGTGCTTCTGCAGCAATAACACAGTATTCCCACCGTGCCAGTCCTGCGCCATGCTCACTATCACACATGCACAGCTGCACACTCATACACTATCAAACATATATGTGCCCTCAGGGGCGTCATGCACCCCAAAAAGCTGAGGGGACACAAAGTATGTGAGGAAGGCTGGATGGTAGTCCGAATGGGGACTAGGCCCCCTGTCCATAAATAGGAGAATTGTGCATTTTTCAAACACCTGAAACAGCTTTTCTCTGCAATCTAGAGCCATCCTCATTATGTCTAATTCTATGTAAAAATATATATTTTGTCCTCTGACAAATCAACTGTAAATTTCGGTGTTCCTCAAGGCTCCGTCTTAGGACCACTATTGTTTTCACTGTATATTTTACCTCTTGGTGATGTCATTCGGAAACATACTGGTAACTTTCACTGCTATGCGGATGACACACAGCTGTACATTTCGATGAAACATTGTGTTTCATCGAAAATGAAACACAAAATTGCCCTGAGCTCCAATGTCAGCCACACTAGAAGTTGTGAATGGCTGGCGCTCCTTCGGGACATGTGCATCATAACCAGACATTTACCAACATCCATCGTCACTGTAATTAACTTCTTTGTGCTGCAGGGGCAGTATTGAGTAGCTTGGATAAAAGGTGCCCATTTCAAACGGCCTCGTACTCAATTCTTGCTCGTACAATATGCATATTATTATTACTATTGGATAGAAAACACTCTCAAGTTTCTAAAACCGTTTGAATTATATCTGTGAGTAAAACAGAACTCATTTTGCAGCAAACTTCCTGTCAGAAAGTGAAAAATCTTAAATCGAGGCTCTGTTCCAGGGCCTGCCTATAAATGTGCTTGATATCTATTAGTATACATGCACTTCATACGCCTTCCACTAGATGTCAATAGGCTGTGAGAGGTGAAATGGGGTTTCTAGGTATTTCTATGGTCAAAAGAGACAGCTTGGAATGACATGACCCCAGAATTCCTTTGTTCAGGAAGCGCATAAAGGTCACCAGTATTGGCTTCTGAAAAGCATTCGTTATAGACGTCTTATATCTCCGGCTTTGATTTTATTTGATAAATGTGATAATATCATCGTAAAGTATGTTTTTCCAATATAGTTTTATTAGATTATTGAAATTATTTCGGGAGTTTAGGTGTGTTGCGTTCTTTGCGTTTGGTGACGAAGGAGAGCTTAGCGCCACTTGGCTAGTTTTGCTTGCTCATTCGAGAGGGAAAAATGCCATTCTAAAACCAAACAACGATTGTTCTGGAYAAAGGACCMCTTGTACAACATTCTGATGGAATATCATCAAAAGTAGGACCCATTTATGATGTTATTTCATATATCTGTCGAACATGTTTACTTTTAGTTTGCGCCCGCTCTCTCGCAATAACATAAGCTGCATGTCGTAATGAAGTTATTTTTAGAATTCTAACACGGCGATTGCATTAAGAACTAGTGTATCTATCATTTCCTATACAACATGTATTTTTTAGTAAAGTTTAGGAATAGTTATTTGGTCAGAATAGGTGAGTGTCAGAAATATATCCGGAGATTCTGGAAAATAGTTGCTACGTTTTCACAATGTATAACCACGGATTTCAGCTCTATATATGCACATTTTCGAACAAAACATAAGTGTATTGTATAACCTGATGTTATAGGACTGTCATCTGATGAAGTTTGTCCAGGTTAGTGAAAAATTATATATCTTTTTCTGTTTTCTTGCGATCGCTAACTTTTGCTGCTGATAAATGGGTTGTGTTTTTGGCTATTGTGGTAAGCTAATATAATGCTATATTGTGTTTTCGCTGTAAAACACTTAAAGAATCGGAAATATTGGCTGGATTCACAAGATGTTTGTCTTTCATTTGCTGTACACCATGTATTTTTCATAAATGTTTTATGATGAGTATTTAGGTATTTCAATTTGGTCTCTGTAATTGTTCTAGCTGCTTCGGTGCTATTTCCGATTGTAGCTGCAATGTAAAACTATGATTTATACCTCAAATATGCAAATTTTTCGAACAAAACATAGATTTATTGTATAACATGTTATAAGACTGTCATCTGATGAAGTTGTTTCTTGGTTAGTTTGGTTGGTTCTTGGTTAGTTTGGTTGGTTTTGTGCATGCTACCTGTGCTGTGAAAAATGTCTGTGCTTTTTTGTATTTGGTGGTGAGCTAACATAAATATACGTGGTGTTTTCGCTGTAAAACATTTAAAAAATCGGAGATGTTGGCTGGATTCACAAGATGTTTATCTTTCATTTGCTGTATTGGACTTGTTAATGTGTGAAAGTTAAATATTTCAAAAAAATATCTTTTGAATTTCGCGCCCTGCACTTGGACGGGCTGTTGTCATAAGTGTACCGACACCGGCCTGCAGCCATAACAGGTTAATTGAACACACTATGGTGAGAGAAGAGGCAATACAAGTACCAGTCCATCTCAATGTCTCCTCTATGGCATCTAAGATTGTCATCTAAGCTTACCAACTCCCCTAGATAATTCCTTGCCCCCACTACCTTAGACTAAAAAAGAAGAGTCTTTTTAACACTTTCACACCCTGATCTGCTCATCATTTACGCTATTCCTTTTTTGAACTATATTTTTATGGAATGGTCTGCCTATCCATGTGAGAGACGTAGACTCGGTCTCGACCTTTAAGTTTTTATTGAAGACTTATCTCTTCAGTAGGTCCTATGATTGAGTGTAGTCTGCCCCAGTAGTGTGAAGGTGAATGGAAAGGCACTGGAGAAATGAACCGCCCTTGCTGTCTGCCTGGCCGGTTCCCCTCTCTCCACTGGGAGTCTCTGCCTCAAACCCTATTACAGGGGCTGAGTCACTGGCTTACTGGTGCTCTTCCATGCCGTCCCAAGGATGGGTGCGTCACTTGAGTGGGTTGAGTCACTAACATGATCTTCCTGTCCGGGTTGGCGCCCTCCCTTGGGTTGTGCCGTGGGGGAGATCTTCATGGGCTATACTCGGCCTTGTCTCAGGATGGTAAGTTGGTGTTTGAAGATATCCCTCTAGTGGTGTGGGGGCTGTGCTTTGGCAAGTGGGTGGGGTTATATCCTGCCTGTTAGGCCCTGTCTGGGGGTATCGTCAGACGGGGCCACAGGGTCTCCCGACCCTCCTGTCTCAGCCTCCAGTATTTATGCTGCAATAGTTTGTGTCGGGGGGCTAGGGTCAGTCTGTTATATCTGRAGTATTTCTCCTGCCTTATCTGGTGTCCTGTGTGAATTTAAGTATGCTCTCTCTAATTCTCTCTCTCTTTTTCTTTCTCTCTTTCTTTCTTTCTTTCTTTCTCTCTCTCGGAGGAGGACCTGAGCCCTAGGACCATGCCTCAGGACTACCTGGCCTGATGACTCCTTGCTCTCCTCAGTCCACCTGGTCGTGCTGCTGCTCCAGTTTCAACTCTTCTGCCTGTGGCTATGGAACCCTGACTTGTTCACCAGGCGTGCTACCTGTCCCAAACCTGCTCTCTAGAGACAGTAGGAGCAGTAGAGATACTCTGAATGATCGGCTATGAAAAGCCAACTGACATTTACAGGTGCACCATCTACAACCACTGTGATTATTATTATTATTTGACCCTGCTGGTCATCTATAAACATTTGAACATCTTGGCCATGTTCTGTTATAATCTACACCCGGCACAGCCAGAAGAGGACTGGCCACCCCTCATAGCCTGGTTCCTCTCTAGGTTTCTTCCTAGGTTCTGTTCTTTCTAGGGAGTTTTTCCTAGCCACCATGCTTCTACACCTGCAATGCTTGCTGTTTGGGCTTTTAGGCTGGGTTTCTGTACAGCACTTTGTGACATCAGCTGATGTAAGAAGGGCTTTATAAATACATTTTATTTGATTTTGATTTGAATGGACATTAGACCAGTGGAAATTTGTCCTTTGGTCTGATGAGTCCAAATTAGAGATTTTTGGTTCCAACCGCTGTGTCTTTGTGAGATGCAAAGTAGGTGAATGGGTGATCTCCGCATGTGTGGTTCCAACCGTGAACCATGGATGAGGAGGTGTGATGGTGTGGGGGTGCTTTGCTGGTGACACTGTCAGTGATATATTTAGAATTCAAGGCACACTTAACCAGCATGGCTATCACAGCATTCTGCAGCGATATGCCATCCCATCTGGCTTGCGTTGAGTGGGACTATCATTTGTTTTTCAACAAGACAATGACCAAACACTAAGGGCTATTTGAACAAGAAGGAGAGTGATGGAGTGCTGTGTCAGATGACCTGGCCTCCACAATCCCCCGACCTCAACCCAATTGAGATGGTTTGGGATGAGTCAACAAGTGCTCAGCATATGTGGGAACTCCTTCAAGACTGTTGGGGGGAAAATCCAGGTGAAGCTGGTTGAGAGAATGCCAAGAGTGTGCAAAGCTGTCATCAAGGCAAAGGGTGGCTACTTTGAAGAATGTCAAATATAAAATATATTTTGATTTGTTTAAAACACTTTTTTGATTAGTACATGATTCCATATGTGTTATTTCATAGTTTTGATGTCTTCACTATTATTCTACAATGTAGAAAATAGTACAAATAAAGAAAAACCCTTGAATGAGTAGGTGGTCCAAACTTTTGACTGGTACTGTATATTTATATATATATATATATATATATAAATGTTTTTTTTATGGGACAGGGGCATGACTTCTCTGTGTGCACTGCCAGATACACATACACACAAACACACACACACACCTAATACTGAGGAAGGTGATGTTCAAAGAGGATGTAATCAAATCAAATCAAATCAAATCAAATCAAATTTTATTAGTCACATACACATGGTTAGCAGATGTTAATGCGAGTGTAGCGAAATGCTTGTGCTTCTAGTTCCGACAATGCAGTAATAACCAACAGTAATCTAACCTAACAATTCCACGCTACTACCTTACACACACACACAAGTGTGAAGGGATAAAGAATATGTACATAAAGATATATGGATGAGTGGTGGTACAGAACGGCATGGCAGATGCAGTAGATGGTATAGAAGTAGGTATATACATATGAGATGAGTACTGTAGGGTATGTAAACATAAAGTGGCAGTTTTAAAGTGGCTAGTGGTACATGTATTGCATAAAGATGGCAAGATGCAGTAGATGATATAGAGTACAGTATATCATATGAGATGGGTAATGTAGGGTATGTAAACATTGTATTAAGTGGCATTGCTTAAAGTGGCTAGTGTACATTTTTACATAATTTCCATCAATTCCCATTTTAAAAGTGGCTGGAGTTGAGTCAGTATGTTGGCAGCGGCCGCTAAATGTTAGTGGGTGCTGTTTAACAGTCTGATGGCCTTGAGATAGAAGCTGTTTTTCAGTCTCCTCGGTCCCTGCTTTGATGCACCTGTACTGACCGCCTTCTGGATGATAGCGGGGTGAACAGGCAGTGGCTTGGGTGGTTGTTGTCCTTGATGATCTTTAGGCCTTCCTGTGACATCGGGTGGGTAGTGTCCTGGAGGGCAGGTAGTTTGCCCCTGGTGATGCGTTCTGCAGACCTCACTACCCTCTGGAGAGCCTTACGGTTGTGGGCGGAGCAGTTGCCGTACCAGCGGTGAATACAGCCCGACAGGATGCTCTCGATTGTGCATCTGTAGAAGTTTGTGAGTGCTTTTTGTGACAAGCCGAATTTCTTCAGCCTCTGAGGTTGAAGAGGCGCTGCTGCGCCTCTTCACACACGCTGTCTGTGTGGGTGGACCAATTCAGTTTGTCCGTGATGTGTACACCGAGGAACCTTAAAACTTTCCACCCTTCTCCACTACTGACCCGTCGATCGTGAATAGGGGGGTGCTCCTCTGCTGTTTCTGAAGTCCACAATCATCTCCTTTGTTTTTGTTGACGTGAGTATGAGGTTAATTTTCCTGACACCAACACTCCGAGGGCCCTCACCTTCCTCCTGTAGGCCGTCTCGTCGTTGTTGGTGACAAGCCTACCACTGTAGTGTCATCCGCAAACTTGATGCCCTCGGAAGTTGGAAGGCGTGGCATGGTCACGCAGTCGTGGGTGAACAGGGAGTACAGGAGGAGGCTCAGGAACGCACCCTTGTGGGGCCCCAAGTGTTGAGGATCAGCGGGGTGGAGATGTTGTTATCTACCCTCACCACCTCGGGGCGGCCCGTCAGGAAGTCCCAGGACCCAGTTGCACAGGGCGGGGGTCGAAGAACACAGGGCTCCGAGCTTGATGACGAGTTTGGAGGGTACTATTGGTGTTAAATCTGAGCTGTAATCGTGAACAGCATTCTCACATGGGTATCCTCTTGTCCAGATGGGTTAAGGGCAGTGTGCAGTGTGGTTGCGATTGCGTCGTCTGTGGACCTATTGGGTCGGTAAGCAAATTGGAGTGGGTCTAGGGTGTCCGGTAGGGTGGAGGTGATATGGTCCTTGACTAGTCTCTCAAAGCACTTCATGATGACGGAAGTGAGTGCTAACGGGGCGATAGTCGTTTAGCTCAGTTACCTTAGCTTTCTTGGGAACAGGAACAATGGTGGCCCTCTTGAAGCATGTGGGAAAGCAGACTGGGATAAGGATTGATTGAATATGTCCGTAAACACACCAGCCAGCTGGTCTGCGCATGCTCTGAGGACGCGGCTGGGAATGCCGTCTGGGCCTGCAGCCTTGCGAGGGTTAACACGTTTAAATGTTTTACTCACCTCGGCTGCAGTGAAGGAGAGCCCCGCAGGTTTTGGTAGGGGGCCGTGTCAGTGGGCACTGTGTTGTCCTCAAAGCGGGCAAAAAAGTTGTTTAGCCTGTCTGGGAGCAAGACTCCTGGTCCTCGACGGGGCTGGTTTTCTTTTTGTAATCCGTGATTGACTGTAGACCCTGCCACATACCTCTTGTGTCTGAGCTGTTGAATTTCGACTCGATTTTGTCTCTGTACTGAGACTTAGCCTGTTTGATTGCCTTGCGGAGAGAATAGCTACACTGTTTGTATTCGGTCATGCTTCCGGTCACCTTGCCCTGGTTAAAAGCAGTGGTTCGCGCTTTCAGTTTCACGCGAATGCTGCGTCAATCCACGGTTTCTGGTTTGGGAATGTTTTTATCGTTGCTGTGGGTACGAACATCGTCAATGCACTCCTAATGAACTCGCTCACCGAATCAGCATATTCGTCAATATTGTTGTTGGACGCGATGCGGAACATATTCCAATCCGCGTGATCGAAGCAGTCTTGAAGCGTGGATTCAGATTGGTCGGACCAGCGTTGAACAGACCTGAGCGCGGGAGCTTGTTGTTTGAGTTTCTGTTTGTAGGCAGGAATCAACAAAATGGAGTCGTGGTCAGCTTTTCCGAAAGGGGGGCGGGGGAGGGCCTTGTAAGCGTCGCGGAATTAGTGTAGCAATGGTCCAGTGTTTTTCCAGCCCTGGTAGCACAATCGATATGCTGATAGAATTTAGGGAGTTTTGTTTTTAGATTAGCTTGTTAAAATCCCAGCTAACGATGAATGCAGCCTCAGGGTGTGTGGTTTCCAGTTTATCAAGAGTCAGATAAAGTTCGTTCAGGGCCATCGATGTGTCTGCTGGGGGGGAATGTATACGGCTGTGATTATGATTGACGAGAATTCCCTTGGTAGATAATGCGGTCGACATTTGATTGTGAGGAGTTCTAGATCAGGTGAACAGAACGACTTGAGTTCTTGTGTGTTATTATGAGGTCACACCACTTCTCGTTAATCATAAGGCATACCCCCCCGCCCCTCTTCTTACCGGAAAGATGTTTGTTTCTGTCGGCGCGATGCATGGAGAAACCAGCTGGCTGCACCGACTCCGGTTAGCGTCCTTGAGTTAGCCATGTTCCGTGAAGCAGAGCACGTTGCAATCCCTGATGTCCTCTGGAATGCTACCCGTGCTCGGATTTCATCAACCTTATTGTCAAGAGACTGGACATTGGCGAGTAGTATGCTAGGGAGTGGAGCGCGATGTGCCCGTCTCCGAAGCCTGACCACGAGACCGCCACGTTTTCCCCTTTTTCGGCGTCCCCAGGGTCGCCGGCTGGGATCAGATCCATTGTATTGTGTGAAAGGCAAAACACTGGATCCGTTTCGGGAAAGTCATATTCCTGGTAGGAACGATGGTGAGTTGACGTTAATCGTATATTCAGTAGTTCCTCCCGACTGTATGTAATGAAACCTAAGATTACCCGGGGTACCGATGTAAGAAATAACACGTAAAAAAACAAAATACTGCATATTTTCCAAGGAACGCGAAGCGAGGCTGCCATCTCTATCGGCGCCGGAAGTTGATATATTGTGGCCAGTGTGTGTTGTTGAACTATCTCCTTCCCCAGGTGTAGATAGCAGACTATAGGACTAGATTCCATACTTAGAATCAATAGCAGTTCACTTCTCAAGAGTTTAGTTGCTTGGCAACCAGGTGGAAATGTGACCCGATTAGACAATAGAGGACTGGATCTCTCTCATCAGAGCTCCCCTCTCACCTTGCCGAGCGATATTAGCCCCCATACTGTAATGGGTCCAGAGGTAGCTAGTGGGAGGAGCTATAGGAGGATGGGCTCATTGTAATGGCTGGAATGGAATAAATGGAACGGTTTCAAACACATCAAACATATGGAAACCACATTTATTTTATTCCAGCCATTACAATTAGCCCGTCCTCCTATAACTCCTCCCACCAGTCTCCTCTGAATGGGTCACTTAAATATGCTCTGCCAGGGACCCCACAGTCACCACAGCAGACAACACACACTCCTGCTGTCATTCGAAGGAAGGAAATAATTAATGTATTAGAATGCATGCATATCTTAAATTGTGTTGGCACTTCATCTTGGCAGTTTTGTCTTCTGAAGCCCTTTTAACTCTTTCACTCAGCTCTCGTCCATCTTCATCACAACCAATTCCCATCCTTTCTGTCTCAGATGGAGCATTGGACAAAATGGTCATGACATCACGTGTGTCCAATCCAAGTGTTCAGGAGGTCCTTCATCCTTCCAACTGAGATCGACTTCTCGCCCCCATTTTCTCTCTTGTCACAATAGTATGGCCAAGCAAACTGGGAGTGGGCTAAAATGTTGCCGCACAGGATCGTAAGGTGGACAGGGGACACACTCATTCAGTGGTGCAGAGGATGATATGGATTGTGAGACTGCATGAATAGTGAGCTCTGCCGAGCCACTGAATAACCAAATCACGTGAATTATTTATTATTTGGGGGGGAACATGTTCCTTACTTTTTCCCTATGAATTATGCATTTCCACTGCATTGCTTTACTGATATGTTTCATCATTATTGTACTTTCTGGCATGAATTCGATCATGTGTGTGCATCCATGTAAAATCCACTGGGTGAGTCATGTGTGCTCCAAGAGATCGGCACTGTCTAGGACCAGATGAAAACCGCTGAGGACTAAAAATAGCCATTGTCTTTAAAATAAGAATGAGATGTTAGAGCTCTCTGTTACCACAGCCCAGAACCTCATTAATATAGTATACATTAGGAGAATTATTCTAGTCTAGTAAATGTCAACCAATGTTTCCATAAGTGTGTGTGTGTGTGTGTGTGTGTGTGTGTGTGTGTGTGTGTGTGTGTGTGCGCGCTCGTGTGTGTGTGCGCGCTCGTGTGTGTTATCATTAGGCAGAAGAGGCAATTGCCTCAGGACTCACATAATCAAGAGGCCTCATGAGCTGGGCTTTTTTTATTTATATATAATGTTTAAATAATTTCTCAGCTCGAGGCAAAAATAATAATAATACAAAAAAAAAATCCCCATTAAAATCTGTCTGTTTCAGCTAGATATATCTGGGGGGGGGTTGTATACGCTGTGACTAAATCCAAAGCATCCGCCAGTGTCGGCCTTCCGGATCTTACTGTGGATGGTGGCCGAGCTACAGCGGTGTTTGTAAGACCAGGAGAAACCCCCCAAAAATCGGTCTTCTCTCGAAAACGTCTGTAACATCCGAGCGGTTTGGGCTACACACTAATATGACCACTCTATTGAAATATTACACACTCACAAACACGATCCATTTTGCTCTACAACCCCCGCAAGTGTCATGGGGCTCGTATGAAGGCCTTTATGGTAGAGTGGCCATACGGAAGCCACTCTTCAGTAAAAGGCACATGACAGCCCACTTGGAGTTTGCCAAAAGGCACCTAAAGACTCTCAGACCATGAGAAACATGATTCTCTGGTCTGATGAAACCAAGATTGAACTCTTTGGCCTGAATTCCAAGCGTCACGTCTGGAGGAAACCTGACACCATCCCTACGGTGAAGCATGGTGGTGGCAGCATCATGATGTGGGGATGTTTTCAGAGGCAGGGACTGGGAGACTAGTCAGGATCGAGGGAAAGATGAACAGAGCAAAGTACAGAGAGATCCTTGATGTGAAACCTGCTCCAGAGCCCTCAGGACCGCAGACTGGGGCGAAGGTTCAACTTCCAACAGGACAACGACCCTAAGCACACAGCCAAGACAACGCAGGAGTGGCTTCGGGATAAGTCTCTAAATGTCCTTGAGTGGCCCAGCCAGAACCCGGACTTGAACCCGATCGAACATCTCTGGAGAGACCTGAAAATAGCTGTGCATCCAACCTGACAGAGCTTTAGAGGATCTGCAGAGAATGGGAGAAACTCGCCAAATACAGGTGTGCCAAGCTTGTAGCGTAATACCCAAGAAGACTCGATGCTGTAATCTCTGCCTAAGGTGCTTCAACAAAGTACTGAGTAAAGGGTCTGAATACTTTTAATACATTTGCAAACATTTCTAACAACCTGTTTTTGGTTGTAATTATAGGTTATTGTGTGTAGATTGCTGAGGGAAAAAATGTCAAGTGGTCTGAATACTTTCTGAAGGCACTGTATGTGTAGCTCATGTATCTGATCAAATCAAATCAAATTGTATTTGTCACATACACATGCTTAGCAGATGTTAATGTGAGTGTAGCGAAATGCTTGTGCTTCTAGTTCCGACAATGCAGTAATAACCAACGAAAATCTAACCTAACAATTCCACAACTACTACCTGATACACACAAGTGTAAAGGGATAAAGAATATGTACATAAAGATATATGAATGAGTGATGGTACAGAACGGCATAGGCAAGATGCAGTAGATGATATCGAGTACAGTATATACATATGAGATGAGTAATGTAGGGTATGTAAACATAAAAGTGCATTGTTTAAAGTGGCTAGTGATACATGTATTACATAAAGATGGCAAGATGCAGTAGATGATATAGAGTACAGTATATACATATACATTATATTAAGTGGCATTGTTTAAAGTGGCTAGTGGTACATTTTTGATCAATTTCCATCAATTTCCATTATTAAAGTGAGCTGGAGTTGAGTCAGTATGTTGGCAGCAGCCACTCGATGTTAGTGGTGGCTGTTTAACAGTCTGATGGCCTTGAGATAGAAGCTGTTTTTCAGTCTCTCGGTCCCTGCTTTGATGCACCTGTACTGACCTCGCCTTCTGTATGATAGCGGGGTGAACAGACAGTGGCTCGGGTGGTTGTTGTCCTTGATGATCTTTATGGCCTTCCTGTGACATCGGGTGGTGTAGGTGTCCTGGAGGGCAGGTAGTTTCTAACTGGGGGAAAAAAAAAAAAAAAAAACACACCCTAGCCCCTCACCAATTTGCTTACCATCCCCACATAGGTCCAGAGCGCACGCCAATCGCTAACCACACTTGCACACTGCCCTAACCCATTCTGGTACAAGAAGGAATACCCTTGTATGCTGAAGGAAATCCCTGTGTCATTTGACTTTACATTAGCTTCAGCATTTTTAAAAACACCTTATTTAGTACC
>NC_036838.1:35640121-35755603 GCF_002910315.2 Salvelinus sp. IW2-2015
GCTATCAAAGATTTTTACAGGCTTCATCGCTTTAACTTCAATCATTTGAACTGTAGGCTACATTGCTTTCGAATTTGTGACACTACGCAATGAGCGTAACCAAGCCGCCACTTTCTGTGTGGCGCACACACACACACACACACTATCGCAAGTATGACTTTTACAGTAGCAACTAATGTGTATTGCAAATAACAGAGTGAACGTTTGCCTATTTCTTTTAGTAGGCTACACATGGTATTGCTCCTACTACTGCGACATTCAAAATGTTAAAAAATCTAGGCCTATCTGAAGTGCAGCCATATACACAACAAATGTCATTTTGCACACAAGAAAGCACACAGTGTTGAAGAGAAGCCCCACAAAGACTGGTAGCCCAAGATGCGCTCATTAAAATAGCACATACCATAACCATTGATTCAGGACCATGGACAGAAGGCTACCGCCAGTCAGCATGATGAAAGGCTAACGTTAAATGCTCTGCCAATCTCAGCACCACCAAAGTGGACAGCTGTGCCAATAAGCTACATTGGTCATTGGTCCCTCTATCCATCAAATAACACATCTGTATACCTATCAATCGCAATTAGACCCGCAAAAGCAAGTAATGACATTAACAATCACAGATCAATCTTAAAGATGCATTGAAGTAAAAAGCAAAGGCCTAAACTATACATGACATAAAACATTTAGCCAAACAACCAGTAGGCTCACATGAGGGAAAACCAATGAATTAATCATTTTGGAACAGCGGCGAGGGCCATAAAGGTTGTAGCTTACCATTTAGAAGAGTTGCAGCCTCCTCGATGCTGTGTTGAACCTCATGAGAAGTTTCTGATTCCCTTCCTTTTCAAGGCAAAATGTACTTGTCAGGTCCCTCTCAAATGCCAGCTGGAAAAGTTTGGCTTTTCGTTGTAACATACTCTTTGTTCAGAGTTTATGTTCACTGAATATGTTTTTCATGGTGGAGAACAAATTTTTGCACATTGCTGTAGATGCCCCAATTTTTCGTTGTTGCATGTTTCAGTTCCAATAGCATAGTCGGCATTACTGACAACGGCTGTATCTTTGAAGAACACTGAGTGAGGACCATTTGTTGTTGCTGTGGTTGCGATTTCACTTTGCAAGAATGTGTGAGCCCTAATAAACTCTGCTTCCACTTGTTCAGTTTTGGTTAGATTCAACAGGTTGTCAGGTGCTAGTGGCTGGGGTAACGGAGGTGCAGGTGCTTGTTGTGATGTTACCCTCCTGCTGCTGGTGCTAGGCTCTGGCTCTTCTCGATCTTGTTGGTCAGAAGGTGGCGTGGGGGATGGGCTGGTATTACATTTGATGATAGGCTACTCAACCTTGGGGATTTGGCCTGCAGGCTGGTCGGTGAGCTTGGCATCACTCTCAACATGGTGCTCCTCAGTTTTTTGGGTCTTGGCAGTGCCCAGCCATTTTTGGATATCAATGCTGATAAAAGCGTAGCCAACTAGCTATATTTATTCAGCGTGCTGCTACCAAAACTTAACGAAGCTACTAGCTAGACTGTTATTAGCTGTAGGCCTAGCTGTCTGTAAAAGTGAAACACATTTTCCACTCTCTGTGAGAAAAAAAAACTGGCTCTGGGATCCAATGAGCTTCCTAGACAAGGTAATGAAGGCGGTACCTTATTACATTGCATGGCTGGGTGCCCAATTAGAATGCATTTTTGGATTTGAACTACTAAATATTACATTATTACACCCCCCCCCCCTTCCTCACCCTTCCTCAGATCATGAGCGCACACCTGGCATATAGCCTCTGTCCTGGTCTGTGCTACTGGCAGGCCCGGAAGTGCTACATTGGCAAAACCGGGCAAGGTAATTCATATACCATTTGTATGTTTATGGGGAATCAAAACTGGGGGGGGCACAAATTATATCTGGGGGGTCCATGCCTGGCTTTGCCACCCCATAGAGCCGGCCCTGCAGGTTAGGATAATTACCGTGGTAGGTTAGGTGAATTAGCGTCGCAGGTTAGGAGACTAAGGTTAGGAAAAGGGTTAGTGTCAGGCTTAGCTACAATACTACAGTTGAAACAACTGTTGTCCCTGACAGAAAAGAAACGGCCAGGGACCAATGGTGAGCTTCAATGGGTGTAACKTGACATAAAGAAACACTGATATCACAAAACGCCTCTAATTACGGTCTGCAATTACCCTTCTCAAAAATTCCACTCGTATGGCCAACACTGCAAAAAAAGGTTGATCTTACCAAGATATCTCTTACCATTAAAATGCATTGACTTGACGTCTTACCAAGATCAATTATCACTGGCAGATAATTTTGCTCTCTTTAACATAAAGGAGGCTTGAAACAAGTCAGAATATCTTAAAACAATACAAATGATCTTGATGCATTTTCTGGGTGATCGAGATCAACTCAAAACAAATAAATGTAACTTCATTGTCTCAATACCATACTTAAAATTGTAGGTAAGATTCAGATTTTTTGCAGTGCACTGTGCTCCAACCCGTTCATAAGCAGAATGTGAGGAACTCACTGAGAGAAGCTCCAGCATAGTGGGATCAGTGAAGGCTTACCATAGGGAGGTCAGTGAGTTCTGCAGTCCACTTGTCTAGGGACAGATCCCTGCATTTGCTAGTACAAGATAGATAGCTTGAGGTCTTCATCATATACTTCAGAAGACTTCTACTGCATCAACACAAACATACTTCAGATGACCATCTTGAACAGGATATAAGATTCTTCACATCAAAGCCTGATCTAATAGAAATATCTTGAGGATTTATGAGATTGTGGTTTCTGGTATGTCTTTGAGCCTTGATCTCTTTCAAACATCTATTGATGTTTAATTTCAGTTCCACCCCCACCTTCCTCTCTCTTGGGGCCTCGTTCCTCTGTGTCTGGGGCTCTCCTGGAGAGGCACCTGGTGTCTCCCTTCGTGGAATTCCTCCTGCAGAGAGGAACAATGCTCAGGGGTTCTTTGTTTCCAGCAGAGCGTCTGTGCACCACCGCACAGGTTCTCTAATGGGGGGGGCAGGTGGTCCGGGTGTGTGTGTGTTTGTGTGCGAGGGGGGGTGCTCTGTGAAGTTGTCCTGTGAAAACTTTCTCTGTCGCTTGAAGTCTTGAGGAAATAACAAACAACACTTCAGTGGTATGACAGATGTCTCCTGTTGATGAACACTTCAGAGACTCGCTGATTACACCGKCTGGCTGGTACAGCAGCATTATGTAACAGCCACAAATGCTGCATGTCAATTTAAACTGCTGCTGTCTATTGGTGCCACTCCAATAGATCTCCTGGACGATTCAGTTGCCCATGCTAGTATGACAGTTATTTTACCAGAAATGAGCCCAGCTGACTTTTTGGCTGAGATCTCAGATACTGTAGTGAATCAGGTAGTTGGGGCTTTTGAGGGCATCTGACTAAACTAAAATCCCCCAGTAATTACTGGCTGTGTGTGTCTCTGTGTTTGTGTTTGATTGTCACCGCCACAGGGTTCGAAGGTTCACACCATATCAACCTCTGGATGATGACACAGCCTTCACTGATCTCGCACTGATGATGTCAGTCATGCCACGGCTGCAAATACACACAGGAAATATGTGTGTTTGTGTGTGAGAAGACATGCACGAAGCACAGTGAACATTTGAGGACACTTGCTCCAAAGTGGTCCTCAAAATACAAAACCACCATTCACAGTCAGCAACATAGTGCTGTGCAAACACCCTGTGGATATTCTTGAAACGCACAACTATTACAGCTGTGCTCCAGTTTTATTCTTGATGACTCAGAGGACTTTACATTCCCACACTGATTGCTCAATTGTCGGGCATGAAAATGGTGTGAGATCTTATCTCGACATGCTTCGTTTTAATCTCTATTCCTAGAACAAATCAAAGTGCTAGTCAGGAGGGAGTTTACCTAGAGCAACTCATGTTAGATGTTCTACATACTGCAGTCTCACTGAGCTCCTTTGAGACCAAATTTGGCTTGATTATTAAAATCACTAAGACGATGGAAATTAAATGGGAATCCAGCCAGTGTTGCAATGGAGTTTAGTGAGGGATTTACGCAAGGCTGCCTCACTTGAGGAAAACAGGAGACCTTGACGAGCAGATCAGAACCAGATAGGGCCTCAGATACAGTAGACTCTTCATGGTGTATGCCTCTATGCCAACTGGGAATATCAGAAGCTTTAGAGTGGTTTGTCAATCATATTTATAATTGATAGTGGTCATATATTGTCCATCATAAATGTACTTTGCCCCTTAGGGTCACCATATTACACCCCCCATGCCACCAGATTAAGAGAGACCACTAACTGGTCTCCGTGGACCAACAGGGCAACCAACCACAGTGGGTCATTGACAGTTAAGGGATGACTGAGTCTGTAAAGGCACCATCGCGAGATGTAATCACAGAATGTCATGAAACAGAATAAACACATAAAGGTTTGACTTTCATCATTTGATTCCTAAGTAGAAAAGCTTTTTGATTATTCCATGTAATGACCCTGACCAACAGAGTCAGCATTAGAGGTACTTTCTTCAGACACCTATATGACTCACATCCTCATTCCCGCAGGCAGTGTGTCAAGTGTCATCAGTGTTAGCGCTTCTGATATCCAGCACCTGTCACAAGCCTTTGGTGATTCACTGGAACAACTGCTGACTTTCTATAGCATTACACATTATTCTTATATCATGATCTACTCCCTCATTTCAGATAAGAAATACGACGATTGCACACTCATTTCTAAAATATTCCCTCTCTTATTTGTGAGGTGCCTACTAAACAGGAAGAAGTGCTAATGTGTCACTGTATAGTGACATCAAACATTCTCACAATATGGTGAGTCTCTCTCATTCATATGGCCTGTTGTTTATGAAAACAAAGTGAATGGCAATCATCCCCCGACAGACAAAACCAGGGGGGCCTGAAACATTGACCTTAATTGGGTTTGATCGTAACATTTCCCAACATAACTCAGTCAATTGATTGGGTGTAGTGATCTGTGAGGGCATCCTTTTCTTTCTCTGGCCCCATTATGTGCTGAAGGTAGAGGGTTGCTAGGCCCTGTGTTCATGTCCATCTCCATAGGCCACAGACACACATGCTTGRCTGGACATGCAGACGCAGCCCAAACAGACTAAGGGCAGTTTTGACGTTGTCATTGCACAAGACAGCCTGCCAAAGGTCTCTTCTTGAGGTATTTACCCATTCAAATCCTAAACAATGGACCGTCGCTGTCATATGAGCTTTTCAGTAAAGAGTGCTATCATGGGAACATATGCAACTGAGCTACTCTAATTAGGTAAACAGGAATAGTATACCTTGTTTTGCCAAAGTGTCATTTTAAATGATAACCAATATCTGGGCCAATTATTTTGTAAACATTAGACTTGGACCAATCCAGTTAGGGAAATTCAATTATGGTTTGAATAATCTCATCCACCAGCTAGCTAAATTAACCCAGCACAGCCAATATCTCTCGGTCTCTCTCTGTCTATATGCAGTAGCGATTGAGCCTCGGGGATGAGGTTATGGCTTGGAAGGCGATTAATACATTGGCCATGGATATAGTAGCCCCTCAAAATGTTATACATCAGGGATTTTTCATAATGATGTACACCCTAACTTTTGTGCTTGTAGCCCTAATTTATTTTAAGAGTCTCTGCAGTAGTATCACCTTGTGAAGGAGACAGCTGTGAAGTCACACACACCTGAGCCCAGCACAGCAGGAGAAACCAGGAGAGCAGGCACGCACGCACGTACACACGTACACACACACACACTTGGATGATTCTGCTGGAAGGAAATATCCGCACCTTCAAGGACCAGTTACCAGGTGTCCCCTTCATTGTTCCTGTCTGAATTATCTTTCTTCATTTCCTGATAAGACAAATAAAAGCAAGAACCATAGTGTATCTATTGTGTGAGTAAATTTCAAGTGTCCAAATGTAGGCTAAAGGTCGAACAGTTCCAAATGGATACAACATCTCTTTAATGAGAGACAGAACTGTGTCACAGTGTACATCTGCTCTGGTTCTCCACTGACCTTTGAGCTGTGCATGCTGCCTGCGCCTCCATGGCCCTTCCTCACTAGGTAATCAATCCCCACCGGGCACCCTTGGAACAGCTGCTAGGCTTCTAGATTCCAGAGGTGAAATGTCTCCTGCACTCCACACTAGGCCTGCAGTCCTCTGACGACTTCAAAGGCGATGGAGTGGCCCATCCATATAGAAGAGACACCACAGGAAATAAAGCTTGTTTGAGCATGGGATTTGGAGGCTATGTGTAGTGCCACGATGGAGTAAAATATTGCAGCTGTAATTCCGGTGTCCATATAGTCATATGTCCCTACTCCTATTAATAATTCACACACTGAATGTATCCTATACCTGTGATGATGAGTCTGTGAGCCTTTGTAGAAAAATGCCAGAGCATCACAATCATCATCCTATTCATAAGCCGACAGTCAATGACCCAGAAATGGTGTGTGTGTGTGTAAAAAAAGAGAAACTTGAAACCTGCTTCTGCATGGTATCACTGTGGAAGCTTGCAGGWCACTGCAAGTGGTGGCTCATTCCGCTTTGAACAGGAATGAAATGGGCAAATAAATGAGAATACTTTAAAGAAAACACTGTCTATTTTGTGTGATATGCTCCCTTCCATATTATTGGGTAAATTGTCTATGCTCTATGATACAGTTATTTAATCATGCATCTTTTGTCTTGATTAAGTCTAAACGTTGAGAAAATATAAATGTTTGTTTAAAACCAAACAATCATGACAAATATGGTGCTACATGCAACAGGCAATCATGGATATAATGATTTCTGCATAGTTTATTCAACGTAAAATTAAAGTGAAGAACGAAGAAATGTAAGCTGCCATGTAACACAGACTAGTACATGTAATATTGTTGCGCTCCAAGGGAGCGCGTGCCGCGTGAAAAACGCTCAACGCGCGCTCTGGAACCGCACAATAGAACCAATTGATTGGAGGTTGCATGCAGTAGGCGGAACCTGGACACGCTCAACATCCCACATTCAATAGATTATGAGCTAAATTTTTATAGTGAACACATTACATTTACACAGCAATTGAGAAGGAGCGCACACGAATCTCATAAAATATTGATTGCCGTATAACAGGTAACGGAGTGAAGAGCCACAAGACAAAGAAAAAACAGCAAAGAAGCGGATGCAAGATTCGTGTGGAGATATTCGGACTGAGTTCACATTGGCACACTAGTTATCTCTGGTAAGAGTATTATTCACCGTCAATATTCAGTGCAATGTCTTTACATAGTCGGCTATTCATCCCTTCATTTCCTTTGTGGTCTACTGAAACCATATCCAATATGGCTATCAGACAGGTTTATCGAATAGTGTTGTCATCAAGAGCCATGGCATGCATTGTAGCTCGAATAAAAATAATACTGTGAATTTATTTCGGAAATTTAAGACAGCCTATCTTCTCGAGTTAGTTTCTCATAAAGAATGCTGTTACATTATAGTTACATTGTTACATTATTGTTAAATTGGTGTTATATATTACTGAAGTAACGGTTCTCAGTGAGCGCTGATCCAGTTGATAACTTGCGCTGCACTCTGGTCTGGTCATACATTGGTCATCTACAATTTCACAAAGTTATTTAAGTAAAAACATTTTACTGGTCATCTAGAGTAGGCTAGACTATACTCACCATCCGTTTATTTTACTATCCAGCATGTGGTGTATTTGCCACAGTTCTTCAACACCTCTATAGATTCTTGGTCATTCTTATTAATATGTTATCCCCCTTTTCGCTTACCACTTAAACGTGGCATATATACTACACTGAACAAAAATATAAACATAACATGTAAAGTGTTGGTTCCATGTTTCATGAGCTGATATAAAATATCCCAGAAATGTTTCATGTGCACAAAAAGCTTATTTCTCTCACATTTTCTGCACAAATTTGTTTACATCCCTGTTAGTGAGCATTTCTTCTTTGCCAAGATAATCCACCCACCTGACAGGTGTGGCATATACAGAAGCTGATTAAACAGCATGACCATTACACGATTAAACCGCATGACCATTACACAGGTGCACCTTGTGCTGGGGTCAATAACATTGTGCCGTTTTGTCACACAACACAATGCACWGATCARGTTTTGAGGGAGTGTGCAATTGGCATGCTGACTGCAGGAATGCCCACCAGAGCTGTTGTCAGAGAATTTGATGTTAATTTCTCTACCATAAGCCGACTCCAATGTTGTTTTAGGCATTTGGCAGTACATCCAACCGGCCTCACAACCGCAAACCATGTGTATGGCATTGTGTGGGTGAGCGGTTTGCTGATGTCAATGTTGTAAACAGTGTGCCCCATGGTGGAGGTGGGGTTATGGTATGGGCAGGCATAAGCTATGGACAACGAAAACACTTGCATTTTATCGAAGGCAATTTGAAAGCTCAGAGATACACTGACGAGATCCTGAGCCCCATTGTTGTGCCGTTCATCTGCCGCAATCACCTCATGTTTCAGTATGATCATATCATGCACAACCCCATGTCGCAAGGATCTGTACACAATTACCTCATGTTTCAGTATGATCATATCATGCACAACCCCATGTCGCAAGGATCTGTACACAATTCCTGGAAGCTGAAAATGTCCCAAGTCTTTCATGGCCTGCATACTCACCAGACTTGTCACCCATTGAGCATGTTTGGGATGCTCTGGATCGATGTGTACGACAGTGTGTTCCAGTTCCCACTAAAATATCCAGCAACTTCGCACAGCCATTGTTGATGAGTGGGACAACATTCCACAGGCCACAACCAACAGCCTGATCAACTGAATGTGAAGGAGATGTGTCGYGCTGCATGAGGCAAATGGTGGTCACACCAGATACTGACTGGTTTTATGATCCAATAGATGCATATCTGTATTCCCAGTCATGTGAAATCCATATATTAGGGCCTAATGAATTTATTTCAATTGACACATTTCCTTATATGAACTGTAACTCAGTAAAATCTTTGAARTTGTTGCATGTTGCGTTTATATTTTTGTTCAGTAAATCATAGGCCTAACTGTATTATCATATAGGCTAGTCCAATATTGTTTTCATTTGCCCTTTGTAAATCAGGCMCCTTTAGTTCCAAATGCCTCAAGTGACAAAGGCTATAGTGCATTTAGAAGCAAGTTTTTATCTAATGTGTTGGGTTGTTTTATCCAATGTAGGCCTACACCCCCACGCACTAACTCTGTGTCACTCTGCACTAGACAGGTAACAAGCATTCCTAGAGACACCTGGGTTGCTGAGAAGCTGCAGAGTGCAGAGCCCCTTCTGTGGGCTATTTGTAGGGAGGGCAGCAGTTGAGACTATTGTGTCTGCTGGAGCTGACAGGAGGGAGCAGGTGAGATTTCCTGTTCTGTCAGCCTGTCAGGACTGTACTGTTGATATATTTGAATGAGCGCTGGCCTGTCAGTGAGTCGTGCTCTGGCTCACTCTCCCGTTAAACCTCCACCCCCACTCCAGAGCACTGGTTCACAGTTGACTGGACTGATGCTCCAGCCGGAGCTGTGTGCACAGAACTGCAGAATCACACAAGTGTGTTTTATGGAAGGTATTTTTTGAGTGAGTGTAACTTAGCATATATTTCTATCGTAGACTTATGGGTTGAGGTTTGATTTTCATCCTTTGAGTGCCATGTTTGACTGAACATGACTCTGTGTATCTCAACAATACAGGCAGCAGTCAGTGGGTTTGTTCAGAGCTAGCGAGAGAGATACAAGTGTAATCGTTTTCTCATTGAGTCATTATCCATGTGAAATTACACTTGGCCGACGAGTTCTTTTCATCTTATTTGATATACAGTACCAGTCAAAAGTTTGGATACACCTAYTCATTCCAGTTTTTATTTATTTCTACTATTTTCTACATTCTACATCAAAACTATGAAATAACACAACCCAAAAAGTGTTAAACAAATCAAAATATATTTGATATTATATATTCTTCAAAGTAGCCACCCTTTGCCTTGATGACAACTTTGCACACTCTTGGCATTCTCTCAACCAGCTTTCAGTTAACAGGTGTGCCTTGTTAATTTGTGGAAYTTCTTTCCTTCTTAAAATGCGATTGAACCAATCAGTTGTGTTGTGACAAGGTAGGGGTGGTATACAGTCGATAGCCCTATTTGGTCAGTCAATGCGGACAATTTCAAGAACTTTGAAAGATTCTTCAAGTGCAGTCGCAAAAAAACATCAAGCGCTWTGATGAAACTGGCTCTGAGGACCGCGACAGGAAAGGAAGACCCAGAGTTACCTCTGCTGCAGAGGATAAGTTCATTAGAGTTAACTGCACCTCAGAAATTGCAACCCAAATAAATGCTTCAGACTTCAAGTAACAGACATCTCAAAATCAACTGTTCAGAGAAGACAGCGTGACTCAGGCCTTCATGGTAGAATTGCTGAAAACAAACTACTAAAGAACATCAATAAGAAGAGACTTCGTTGGTCCAAGAAATATGAGCAATGGACATTAGACCGGTGGAAATCTGTCCTTTGAGATATTTGGTTCCAACCACCGTGTCTTTGTGAGAAGCAGAGTAGGTGAACAGGTGATCTCTGCATGTGTGGTTCCCACCGTGAAGTATAGTGGTGTGGTGGTGCTTTTCTGGTGACACTGATTTATTTAGAATTCAAGGAACACTTAACCAGCATGGCTACCACAGCAATCTGCAGCAATACGCCATCCCATCTGGTTTGTGCTTAGTGGGACTGTCATTTGTTTTTAAAACAGGACAATGACCCAACACTAAGGGCTATTTGAACAAGGAGAGTGATGGAGTGCTGCATCAGATGACCTGGTCTCCACAATCACCCGACCTCAACCCAATTGAGATGGTTTGGGATGAGTTGGATGGCAGAGTGAAGGAAAAGCAGCCAACGAGTGCTTAGCATATGTGGGAACTCCTTCATGACTGTTGGAAAATCATTCCAGGTGAAGCTGGTTAAGAGAATGTCAAGTGTAYAAAGCTTTCATCAAGGTTAAGGGTGACTACTTTGAAGAATCTCAAATATATTTGTATTTGTTTAACACTTTTTTTGGTTACTACATGATTCCATGTGTTATTTCATCATTTTGATGTATTCACTACTATTCTACAATGTAGAAAATAGTAAAAATTAAGAAAAACCCTSGAATGAGTAAGTGTCCAAACATTTGACTGGTACTGTATGTGAAAACATCAAAAGTTGACATTTTAAAAACAGTGATTGTCAAGAAGATTCGCAGTGACATGGCCAGCAAGAAAATACCCTCCCTATGGCTAGAAACTTGAAGCAAGTTTTGAAAATCACAGTTTCTTACTTTTAATCCTACCCTGTGATGTCAGAATAATTTATTTAATACCCTTATGTTTAACCAGATAATAGAAACAAACTGTTTTCACATGTAAACACTGGTATGGTGCTGGAGATAATGAATTAGAGGTTGAAAAGTGGCATAATTGTCCTGTAGAAAAGGAGGACTGTATAAGGAGGGTTTGACTAGTTCAGAGTTCGAAGTGCCACATTGGTGCAGCAAGAAGAATGCAGATGAAATGAGATGAAGCAGGAATCCAAATAGTAGGGTTTTATTGCACACAAACACAGGAACACATGGGGAAAGGTGGTCAGATGTGGTTTACGAGGGAAATACAAGAGGGAGATACAAACACATGTTAACATCCACGCATGACTGACACATGCAAAAGGGATAAATAACAAATGCATCCCACATGCTGGACTGACAGGAAATTGTACTAAGTAATTTGACAGCGGAATATAAACTTTAACATCAACAAAAAATTATCTGAATGTTAACAGTTATACATATTCTTTAACAATGAAAGGTACTCACTTCTCAGTCACGAGCACACACACAACATAGAAAGGAAAACAAGTTGGCTGCCCCATGCATTCATCAACAGGAATAAGAAAGACTGGAGGGAGGAACTGCTGCTTAAATGGTCATGGGTGTTAATGAGCAGAGTGGAGTCAGGTGAGATGAGTGGTAAAGGAGGTGCATGGCCAGAGTAGAGTTAAAACCTGGTTTCTGTCTTGAGCCTTTGTAACATGCCCTTTAAGTCCATTTGGTTTGTGCTGTTCATGTAATCATGTAATCCGACATTACAGCTCCTTGTATCATCTTCTCTATGGTGTGTGAGAGTCAATGGCCTGGTAAGTAGATAGAGGGGTTCACTTTATTCCTACATTATTGGATCAAAGAATATTATCCATTTGCAATATATACCCCTCCTGCCTACAGGTATTGCTTTACCTCGGCTGGAATGACAAGTCAACGTGAAGTGAATTAGATTTTACATTTTTGAACTCACAATGCAGTGAGGGAAGACTGAACTCTCCTACAGAGATTTGAGCCCCAGAGACTTTTTGATGCTGTGATTTGCTGTCACTCTGAAATAATGAAATTATGGGACATCAACTTCAACAACTTATTTTTTTGCACTCAACACTTTCACCTTAATATGATGGTTACTTGTAGCTAAGTCAGAAATGTGTGTTTGAAATTACATTGGACAGCTTTACGATTGATGTGGTTATTACGTGTCTTATAACATGTTATTCACTTTTGTTTCCMCACAAAGCTGAATCGAGCCACTGCTTACTATGTGCTCCTGTTCAACACAATTTCAAAGTATATCAGAATGATAAGGAACACCTCAGGGCAATAACCTAGTATGTATGATCAGAAACAGTAGTCCAGATGAATTAGAGAAATCCTCAGCCATGAAAGCCAAACTCTTTTTGAAGTACTGTTTGTACATTGAAGTACTTTGTAAATCCGTAGTCTGGGAGGGAAAAATGACCTGTAATCTCTTAAATTGTCTAAACTACCAAGGCTAAGGAGTTAGGAAGGTAGTTAGAAAATACTTTTTTGGCTGACCAGTTTGAAGCAGGTGAAGTCATCTTTTTTTCTGGAAATGTTAATGACATCAGTGTGGATTTGTAAGAGCATAGACTCAAAGATCTTTGGCCATCTTTGAACAGTTTTAAAACAGTGCTTAAAACTCATTATTTCACTAAGTCTTAGAATACCCAGCACTCACACACTTTTAGATTTGCTGGAGAGAAAGTGATGAAAACCTCAAATTAAATTGTTTGTGTCCAATTTGATGGTGAGAATGCCTCCAGGTCCACCACACAATTCCATAATTTCTATTTCATAAAATTGTTTCATATTCTTCTGTTGGACTTCTACACCACTGCATCGGTAAAGCTCATGTGTTTGTCACAAGTTAAGTCACAATTTAACATCCATGAGCTCAGTGTTTGCGGGCTCGTGGAAGATATCTCAGAGGAAGTGCTTAAGGGAGAGCATTGATGGAGGACACCCAGAGTCACGCTCCATAACTCAACATTGATCAGGGTGTCATTAGGCACGGGATGCAGGGCTAGAACTAGAAGTAGGCCAGACTCAGAGACATGCCCTTACCCCTCTACTATCTCAATGGCTTCACTGTGACATCAGCAGCAGGGGTGAGGAGAGGTACTAATCTATTTAGGACAGCTGCTTGGGAACACAGCCCTCACATTGGACGGCATTCACTTCCTGGAATGTCAGGAATCAGGATGTGACTTTAAACATTTTGAATGTGTTACACTCAGCAGAGCCAGAGCCCTCTATTTCTGTTTCCAAATAGAAAGGTCTGAGCCGAGCCAGAGCTTTGTTTTGGGTTTTAATTTAGAGGTATGGCACACATCTCTCAGTTTGTGAAGTCCTAGTAGTTACCTCAGCTGTTTTGTGGAACTATAAATGCTTTTGAAATAATTTAACCTAAAGCCATTGGCAACATGTCTTATGACAGCGGGGTTAGCCTAGCCCTAGACCCACTTGGTACGATGGCATGTGATGTAGTCGGGTCCTCGGCGCTGAACCATGGTGGAGGCCCATCGCTGGGAGTTGTATTTCCAGCTGGATGGTTTCCCCAGTGATGATCTCTCTCCTCGTCCACGTGATGGAGAGAAGAGAGAGGGAGAGAAGAGAAGATAGGGYTGGGGAGCCAGGAGAGGATGCTTTTTTTGTCTGRGGCCACATGTCTATGATTTGGGTGGCTGGACAATTTTTAGGAACATTGCTGTGGGGATTTGCTTCCATTCAGCCACAAGCATTAGTGAGGTTGGGCRCTGATGTTCGTCGATTAGGCCTGGCTCGCAGTCAGCGTTCCATTTCATCCCAAAGGTGTTCAATGGGGTTGAGGTTAGGGCTCTGTGCAGTCCAGTCAAGTTCTTCCACATCGATCTCAACAAACCATTTCTTTATGGACCTCGCTTTGTGCACGGGGACATTGTCATGCTGGAACAAGAAAGGKCCTTCCCCAAACTGTTGCCACAAATTGGAAGCACATAATCGTCTAGAATGTCATTGTATGCTGTAGTGTTACGATTTCCCTTCACTGGGTTAGCCCGAACCATGAAAAACAGCCCCASACCATTATTCCTCCTCCACCAAATTTTACAGTTGGCACTATGCATTCGGGCAGGTAGCATTCTCYTGAAATCTGCTGAAACCCAGATTCGTCCTTTGGACTGCCAGATGGTGAAGCGTTTCCACTGCTCCAGAGTCCAATGGCGGCGAGCTTTACACCACTCCAGCCGACGCTTAGCATTGCACATGGTGATCTTAGGCTTAAGTGCGGCTGCTCTGCCATGGAAACCCATTTCATGAAGCTCCCGAAGAACAGTTCTTGTGCTGACGTTGCTTCCAGAGGCAGTTTGGAACTCTGTAATGAGTGCTGAAACCGAAGACACGCGATTGTTACGCGTTACGTGCTTCAGCACTGGGTGGTCCTGTTTTGTGAACTTGTGTGGCCTACCACTTCGCGGCTGAGCCGTTGCTGCTCCGAGACTTTTCCACTTCACAATAACAGTACTTAGAGTTGACCGGAGCAGCTCTAGCAGGGCAGAAATTTGATTAACTGATTTATTGGAAAGGTGGCATCCTTTGCCGGTGCCACGTTGAAATTCAMTGAGATCTTCAGTAAGGCCATTCTACTGCCAATGTTTGTCTATGGAGATTGCTTGGCTGTGTGCTAGATTTTATACACCTGTCAGCAACTGGTGTGGCTGAAATAGCCAAATCCACTAATAGTTTACCAAGCGGTGAAGAAGCCAGTCAAGATGCATACAATGGTATAACTGTATAACTTATTGAGGATCTGAAGGCCCATGCCTAATCTTTTTAGCCTCCTGAGGGAGAAGAGGTGTTGTCATGCCTTCTTCACGATTGTGTTGGTGTGTGTGGACCATGTTATTCCCTTAGTGATGTGGCACAAAGGAATTTGAAGCTCTCGACCCGCTCAATTACAGCCCCGTCGATGTGGATCCGTTTCCTGTAGTCCGCGATAAGCTCCTTTGTTTTGCTGATGTTGAGGGAAAGGTTGTTATCCTGGCACCACACTGCCAGGTCACTGACCTCCTCCCTACAGGCTGTCTCATCATCGTCGTTGATCATGCCTACCACCGTAGTGTCGTCAGAAAACGTAATGATGGTGTTGGAGTCATGCGCGACCACACAGTTGTGGGTGAACAGGGAGTACAGGAGGGGACTAAGCACGCACCCCTGAGGGCCCCCCATGTTGAGGGTCAAAGTGGCGGATTTGTTGTTGCCTACCCTCACCACCTGAGGGCAGCCTGCCTGGAAGTCCAGGATCCAGTTGTGGAGGGAGGTGTTCAGCCACAGGGTCCTGAGTGATGAGCTTGGAGGACACTATGGTGTTGAACGCTGAGCTGTAGTCAACTAACTGCACTCTCACAACTCTACCTACATGTACATATTACCTCAATGACCTCGACTAACCGGTGCCGCCCCACATTGACTCTGTACCGGTGCCACTTGTTTATAGCCTCGCTATTGTTATTTTACTGCTGCTCTTTAATTATTTGTCACTTTTATTTTTTTATTTTTTTGTTGGTATTTATCTTAAACCTGCATTGTTGGTTAAGGGCTTGTAAGTAAGCACAAATTGTAGTGTATTCAAGGTTCAAAAAGGCTTCTAAAGTTTGTAACAAAAAWTGTATCAACCCCTACAAACATTTCTATTAGTTATAATCAACATAATAATTCACATTATCGGTTGCTGTAGGATTATTTTCCTGCTGTAGCAAACTGGCTCAAATTAAGATCCTACATCTGTATGAGTGTTGGGTATAAATCTATGTAAGAAACCTAATATTTACTATACAGTGGGGCAAAAAAGTATTTAGTCAGCCACCAATTGTGCAAGTTCTCCCACTTAAAAAGATGAGAGAGGCCTGTAATTTTCATCATAGGTACACTTCAACTATGATAGACAAAATGAGGGGAAAAAATCCAGAAAATCACATTGCCCCCTAGGGATTTTAATGAATCTATATTGTGCAAAATTATGTGGAAAATAAGTATTTGGTCACCGACAAACAAGCAAGATTTCTGGCTCTCACAGACCTGTAACTTCTTCTTTAAGAGGCTCCTCTGTCCTCCACGCGTTACCGTGATTAATGGCACCTGTTTGAACTTGTTATCAGTATAAAAGACACCTGTCCACAACCTCAAACAGTCACACTCCAAATCCACTATGGCATACCAAAGAGCTGTCAAAGGACACCAGAAACAAAATTTAGACCTGCACAGGCTGGGAAGACTGAATCTGCAATAGGTAAGCAGCTTGGTTTGAAGAAATCAACTGTGGGAGCAATTTTAGGAAATGGAAGACATACAAGACCACTGATAATCTCCCTCGATCTGGGGCCCACGCAAGATCTCACCCCGTGGGGTCAAAATGATCACAAGACGGTGAGCAAAAATCCCAGAACCACACGGGGGGACCTAGTGAGATGACCTGCAGAGAGCTGGGACCAAAGTAACAAAGAACCTACCGTCAGTAACACACTACGCCGCCAGGGACTCAAATCCTCAGCAGTGCCAGACGTGTCCCCCTGCTTAAGCCAGTACATGTCCAGGCCCGTCTGAAGTTTGCTAGAGAGCATATTGGATGATCCAGAAGAAGATTGGGAAGTAATGTCATATGTCGAGATGAACCAAAATAGGAACTTTGGTTTAAAAACTAAACTCGTCGTGTTTGGAGGACAAAGAATGCTGAGCTGCATCCAAGAACACCATACCTACTGTGAAGCATGAGGGGTGGAAACATCATGCTTTGGGGCTGTTTTTCTGCAAAGGGACCAGGACGACTGATCCGTGTAAAGGAAAGAGATGAATGGGGCCATGTATCGTGAGATTTTGAGTGAAAACCTCCTTCCATCAGCAAGGGTGTATTGAAGATGAAACGTGGCTGGTCTTTCAGCATGACAATGATGCCCAAACACACCGCCGGGGCAACGAAGAGTGGCTTCGTTAAGAAGCATTTCAAGGTCCTGGAGTGGCCTGTAGCAGTCTCCAGATCTCAACCCCATAGAAAATCTTTGGAGGGAGTTTGAAAGTCCGTGTTGCCAGCAACAGCCTCCAAAACATCACTGCTCTAGAGGAGATGCTCATGGAGTTACCTGCAACAAGTAAACTTTTATGTACAGCGCCCATAAAATCATTCCGCAGTCTCATCGACATTGATCGTGTGAAAACCTGTGTGGAAGACTTACCAGAAAAACGTTTGACCTCTTGTCGATTGCCAAACAAAGGGGTAGATTAACTAAAAGTTATTGAGATAAACTTTTGTTATTGACCAAATACTTGTATTTTCCACATAATTTTGCAAATAAATTCATAAAAAATCCTACAATGATGGTCGTGATTTTCTGGATTTTGCCCCTCATTTTGTCTGTCATAGTTGAAGTGTATTACCTATGATTGAAGATTACAGGCCTCTCCCATCTTTTTAAGTGGGAGAACTTGCACAATGGTGGCTGACAAATACTTTTTGCCCCACTGTATACTTTGATCCAGAAAGATAATATCCACAACCAGAGAGTACACACAGTTAATGATATATGCTTGGTGATATGTTACCAAAAGACTGCTGTGCACTAATCTGGTATTTCCCCACCACCCAGGCTCAGAGAGAGAGAGAGAGAGAGAGAGAGAGAGAGAGAGAGAGAGAGGATGAGAGAGGAGAGAGAGAGGAGGAGAGATAGAGTAGGAGAAGAGAGAGAGAGAGAGAGAGAGAGAGAGAGAGAGAGAGACGAAGAGGAGGAGAGAGAGACCTGAAGGAAGGAGAGAGAGAAGAGAGAATGAGAGAGAGAGAGAGAGAGAGAGAGAGAGAGAGAGAGAGAGAGAGAGAGATGAGGAGCATCTCAGAGGCTGACACAAATCTCTGAGTTCTTAGTTAATCTCCCATTCACCCAGCCAGCTAATCATGATGGGACTCAATGGGCCTGGAATCCCTCCGAGAGCCAGTGAGCAGAGAAGGGATTAAGTATTGAGTGGGGAGAGGAGATTGGGAGCGAAAATCAAGTAGAGAGATTGTAAAGGTGAGTGGAATATTAACAGTAATAATTTGGTAGGTGCTTATATATGTGTGCCTTATTTCACGTGTGTATTAATACACAAGTGTGAATTGAAAATGTGTCTTTTGTATATCCCAACTCCCCCTGAGACAGCCTCGGAGAGTGGGGTCGACCCTGGATCAATTAGGTTTAACCCAGTTAACAACAAACGTTCCCACAACTGTAGAGAATGTTCCCTTAAGAGTCTCATTAGGYCATTACCTAACATTTTCATAGGAATGTTCTAGTAATGTGCAAGGACTGTTTCCAAGAGACCGTTCCCTTAATGACAAACAGAACTTAACCACAACGTGGTTACCATGTTCTCAGAATATTCAATATCAATGTTGTTGACACATTTTATTGGAATGTTGCAAGAATATTCCAGAGGGTTAGGAGAATATTCCATCAACATCACACCAAATATACACAGAACATAGTTGCCATGTTGTAAAGGGGTGCGTAACTGGTGGCAGGGAAGTCAGACRCAGGAGAGCAGAACTAGGTAGTAGCCGGAGCASTTTAATAACTTCTTGTCAATAMGGGAGCGYTGTTTTCACTTTGGAAAAAATYGGGCCCAAATGAAACGGCCTCGTACTCTGTTCTAGATCATACAATATGCATACTATTATTACTATTGGATAGAAAACACTCTCAAGTTTCTAAAACTGTTTGAATTATATCTGTGAGTWAAACAGAACTCATTTTGCAGCAAACTTCCATACAGGAAGTGAAAAATCTGAAAACGAGGCTCTGTTTCAGGGCCTGCCTATTCAACTGGCTTTTATTTATCGATATGCATGCACTTCATACGCCTTCCACTAGATGTCAACAGGCAGTGRAAGGTGGAATGGGGTGTCTAGCTTGATCTGAGGCCGAACAAGAGCTTTTGGAGTGACAGGTCCGGTATTTTCTTTGTCTTCGACGGCGAGCGAGGGACCTCGACATTGTCTTCTGAAAAGCGTTCGGTATATACGGCGAATATCTCCGGCTCTGATTTTATTTGATACATATGATAATAACATCATAAAGTAGGTTTTTTCAACCGAGTTTTATCAGTTTATTCAACGTTTATTGGGACTTTTGGAGTTTTCCGTTCTTTGCGCCAAGAGAGGATGGGAATGTTAGAAACCTTGGCTAGCATTGTGGCGCGAATTCGACAGAAGAAATGGACATTCTAAAACCAAACAAYGATTTATTCTGGACCAAGGACTCCTTGTACAACATTCTGATGGAAGCTCAGCAAAAGTAAGAAAATATTTATGGTTATTTCGTATTTCTGTGTAAAATTTTGAGTCCTATTCTCCGCCGTTTTGGTGAGCGCTGTCTCGCAATAACGCAAGCTGTATGTTATGGTAAAGTTATTAAAAAAATTTTTTTGAACAAAACATAAATGTATTGTATAACATGTTATAAGACTGTCATCTGATGAAGTTGTTTCTTGGTTAGTGACTAATTTTATCTCTATTTTGTCAGTTTTGTGAAAGCTACCTATGCGGTGGAAACATGGTGAAAATATGCGGTTGTGTGTTTGGCTATTGTGGTTAGCTAATAGAAATACATATTGTGTTTTCGCTGTAAAACATTTWAAAAATCGGAAATGATGGCTGGATTCACAAGATGTTTATCTTTCATTTGCTGTATTGGACTTGTGATTTCATGAAAATTATATTATATGATATCCCTGTCCCGTTAGGCTAGGCTATGCTAGTCAGCTTTTTTGATGAGGAGGATCCCGGATCCGGAAGGGTGATGAAGTAGAGGTTTTAATCCAAAAACCAACGGCATAAAAATACAACAGAATATGGGTACAAAATCCGCCGCGCACCAGTAACATGTGCACAAGCACTTACAACAAACAATTCCACACAAAGACATGGGGGGAACAGAGGGTTAAATACACAACAAATAATGAGGGAAATGGAAACCAGGTGTGTAGGAAAACAAGACAAGACAAATGGAATAATGAAAAGTGGATCGACGATGGCTAGAAGACTGGTGACGCCGAACGCCGCCCGATCAAGGAGAGGAAACGACTTCGGTGGAAGTCGTGACACATGTTCTSAGAATATAAGATATTAATGTTCTAGACATGTTTCATGGGAACATTGCAAAAACATTAATGTGTCCAATGACGTATAAAACATAGGATGTTCTCTCATGGTCCCCTGGAGGTTTTTGTGTAGTTCCCAGCTTGTTCCGGGGACGTCCCTTAAAACATTTTTAGGGCGTCGCCTGATGRTCTCAAAGAAACGTTCTCCCCACCCCTCAAAAAACTTGTTACTTTACAAAACACTCCTTGTTACTGTTGCAGAGCCCATCAAGGCCCTGATTGGTGAACTACTAATATATTTACAGCTTTTTGTCTGTTGGCAGGAATAGGGACACCCACACACAGCGCAGTGCTTTTAATGTACAACATTTCAAATTACATATTTGACACACATGATTACATTGTGCATATATATTTATACAGTAAATATTATTCAACATGTCCTCACTTGGGATTTGAATTCACAACCTCTTAGTTCACAGCATTCCTATCGTCCTGCTACACCACCATGTCTGTGTCCATTATCATTTAATCAGACTATTCTCTCATCATTGATTTACTTGTTTCAACCATTTGAGGGTTTTCTGTCTGGCTGTCTAATGTTGGTGGGGGCATAGTACTTAGTTTTAATGTTACTCCTTAATCACTATGATAGAGTGAGTGGGATTAAGTGTGCTTTTAACAGAGCCGAGATGTACTTTGAAGTGCAAAGTGTAGCAATGCAGGTGAAATCAGTCAGACTTGGTGTAATGGGAAGATTGGAATGCCATGAACCAAGAGGTTGTGAGTTCAAATCCCAGGTGAGGACATGTTGAATAATAATGACTGATTAAATGTATAAAGTAATCATGTGTGTATATTGAAAGCTTTGTTTGTGTGGGTGTTTCTAACCTTACCAACAGGGAAAGTACTTCATTGGCTTGGCAACAGTAACAATGTGTGATGAAGCAAGTTTTTTGGGGACAATCAGGCGACGTCCTAACAACATCTTTAGTAACGTCCAAGGAACAAGCCGGGAAGTAGACAACAATCTCAAAGGGACCATGACACAATGTCTTATGTTTTAAACGTTCTTGGGCACAGGTAACCTTGTTTTGTGTATGTTGGGTGTGACGTTGATGGTATATTCTCCTAACCATCAGAAAACGGGACGCATGAATGTTCTTGCAACGTTGCCATAAAATGTGTCTAGAACATTAATATCTTATATTCTGAGAACATGGAAACCATGTTCTGTGTATGTTTGATGTGACGTTGATGGAATATTATCCTAACCCTCAGAAAACTGGACACAGTATGTTCTTGCAACGTCCCATAATACGTGTCTAGAACATTAATATTGTATATTCTGAGAACATGGTAACCATGTTCTGGGTAAGTTCTGTTGGACATTAAGGGAATGTTCTCCTAACTATAATGCCAAAACATGCTAAATAAGTTCTCAGGAAGTTTCTGCTGACATACATAGAATGTTCCTGTAACTAACAGAAAACTGTACACTCAAATGGCAAGGGAATATTACAAAAGGTTCTCTTTCCCTGGAATTGTTAGCTGGGAAGTGCCTTGCTCAAGGGCACATTGACACCTTGCCAGCTCAGGGATTAGAACGACCAACCTTTCAGTTACTGGCCCAACACGCTAACTGCTAGGCTACCTGCCACCCATCTTGGGAGCAAGCGAGAGAAGAGGGTAGGAGTGTGAGGAAAAAGGGATAGAGTGAATTAGAGCAGGGGAGGGCAGTGAGTTCGTGGGGAATGGGTGATGAAAAAGAGTTCCGCCTGGGCATCAGAACAGAAGTGTCTGACTTTGAGGCTCTCTCTGATAATGTCTCAGCAACCTCACTTGCCATTCAATTAATTGGTCTGTGACTGACTGGAACTACTTGAAACAAAGAGAAATCAACGGCACGTAGATATAAAGTAGAGCTGAAGGGTCCCATGTGTTGATTAATTCAGTTGTTTAAGCACTTAATTTAGCAGTCCAGTCAATGTTATGCTGCTGAAAGAACGCCAAGTGGTATGCTGAATGATAGCTGATAGTTATAGCTGGTGCCAGTGCATCCCCCTCACACTGAAGTATTTGTGGGATGAAATGAAAATAGCAATGTGGATAAATGTGAAGCACACCCTTGTCTGATTGCTGTGTGTGTAGAACCAGAATAGACAGATGACAGTTCAGCCCATCCATAATATTTACTAGGACTAGCGTTTCACAACTTTACCAGGCAGGTTTATTTCAGGTGTCCACTGCATCCGTCCGTCCGTCCTTCCATCCATCCATCCGTCCATCCATCTGTCCATCCATATTCACACGTGCTGGTGCCCAACACGCCTCTGTTTGTGACATGAGGCTATTTTTAGCAGCATAGTGAGTTTGTGTGTTTGTGTGTGTGTGACACACATGGGAGGTTAAATCCTGATTTCCCACCTGAGTGAGAGTGGCTCTAGTATAATCCAGTCATCCTAGGGAAAGACAGAGACAAGCTGTTAGAAGCCCCCTCTTCTCCACTCTGTGCTCTTAAACACAGGGAGACACACGTCTATTAGCAGCTCATCAGAGAAATTATGTGGAAAAGTGTAATCTCTTAATCTGTTGGAAATCTCTCCACACTGAACGTTCAGCCCGCTAGAGAGATGAGATGTTTTCTAGTCAGACACGTTGTCACTCAGAGCCCTGGGGATTTTAATTTGACAGCCAGCTAGACAGAAAAAAAMGAAATACCTCAGTGGCACATCATGAAATTTTCTCATGGTAGCCGAATTGCGTTTCTATTTGACTGTAATGCTTAAACCCTCATCTTGCTGAGGTAAGGTCTACCACAGATAATTCCCCCAGTATCTATTCTTGTGGTTAATCAAAATACAATACAGATTGTACTCTAATTGGTGGGTTGTAAGGAAAACATGTATATGGAATCAAACCTCTGTAGCCACAGGGGTTTGGGAAAGTCAAAGGGCTTTGCTGATTGGATATGGAGCAGAGGCACTTTTTCCCTGCCTGAGGAGAGTAGCAAAACTGCMAAAAAATCCCTTATTGTTTAATGATAGTCCAAAGCCTCTTCAACAGATTAAGCTCAAATGAAATTACAGTGGACTAATGAAGCACAGGGCCTTGACAGTGTTGGAGAAGGGGTGTTATAGCCCGATTATTCCTCGAGCAGACTACTCACACACACACACACCCACGCTTACAGACCGCACACCCACAACCTACACGCACACCCACAAAGCCCCCCCCCCCCACCCCCCCCCCCCCCCCCTCCCCCCACACACACACATACGGGCAATATAAGTAATCAGTGTTGGTAGATGTGGTGTGCGGGTCAGGACCCTGCTTTGGAGTGGTTCTGGGCTCGCGGTAAACACTTCTCTTCTGGTCCTCATACATCTCCTCCGGGATGACGTCTCTTAGCCATGTTGCCTACGTCAGAGTAGCCTAGCCCCAGCAGCACAGACGCTGGTCTGAGGGTGAGAATTTGAGGAGAGTTTTTTGGGATCAGGGCTCTTCAAGGCTTGGATAAACAAGCAAGCCTCTGACAGATTAGACAGGGAAGGAGGACATTGATTTTCTCCCACACGAAAGCGTAACAATGTGACATTTGCTCTTGCGTAATTATGCCCCTATTCCCATGACTCCACCCCCCCACCCCCACCCTTACCAAACAAGCTCCTTTCCTCTGGGGACACGGCCTTCTGTCTACACAAAGCAGAGACCCAACAACAACACCCATGAAACCCTGCAAGAACAGAACACAACAGCGGTTTATAAAATCACTGCATCCACAACATCCACTGGCTTAGGGAGCAATATAGGGATCATTGCCAATAGTCATTCTGTGTCAGCCTTTCCATGTGTATCTTAATGCTGCATGCAGAGCAGTAGCAAATAAACCCCATCTATTAATAGTTGTTTATAGAGAGACCTTTAAAAATAACAGCATGTTGAATTTAATTAAACGCTCTCGATGTAATTACTTGACGCCACATGTGCACCTCCCTAGAGGTGGTGAGTAAGCCTGCATGACGTTCTCCCAACAAACTACTTCCTGTCAAACTGCTCACACACACTCACACACACACACACATACACACTTTTAGGTGGCTAATCTGGGAAAGTGAGGTGTTTGAGACTTAAGTGATGATGGCTGGGCAGGCAGGCAGGCTTTGTTAATTGTGTATGAAGGATATGTGATGATGGTGGCATCATGCCGTACAAATCGTTGGCGATTGGTGCCGTTTAAAGATGAGGGAGGACCGTTTTTTGGTTTCATGAGCATGGTGTTATTTCTATTACAGCATATTGGATGAGTGTCATTCATATTCAATTCACCCAGCTCAAACATTAATAAGTTTGGGCTACTACATGATACTCTAATTTCCCTATATCCATCATGAGGTTGCTACAACGTAGCCTACGAATGAAAGTTTACAACGTAGGTGCACAGGGCAAGATATTTTTGTTGACAGACAGTAGCACATTCAATACCGCCTTGCACACTCTTTCTTGCCTGCATCTAGCTGATCTAGATTGTAATCATTAGTCCAACAGTTGCAAACAATAGTTTCTGTTGTACAAATGCAGGTATGTTTATCTCCATTTCGTTCCGTTTGCTTCCGTTTAAGAAAACCTTTTCAACAGAATCGGCTGAATGAATACACCCCTGATCAAACGCAAACACAGAACTAGCAGCCACATACAAACAACATGATCACACTCTCTCCTCCTCTCACATTTTCCCTTTTCTTGTGGACTTCAGTGAACAATACAACAGCTGTCTGTGACCAGGTGACAAAACCTTTCCAAACCAAACCTTCATACCATATTTTAATTTGTATTTATTTCACCTTCATTTAACCAGGTAGGCCCGTTGAGAACAAGTGCTCATTTACAACTGCGACCTGGCCAAGATAAAGCAAAGCAGTGCGACAAAAACAACAACACAGAGTTACACATAAACAAACGTACAGTCAACAAGACAAAAGAAAAGAAAAATATAAAAATCTATGTACAGTGTGTGCAAATGCAGAAGAGTAAGGAGGTAGGCAATAAATAAATAAAATAATTACAATTTAGCATTAATACTGGAGTGATAGATGTGCAGATTATGATGTGCAAGTAGAGATACTGGGGTGCAAAAGAGCAAGAGGGTAAGTAATAATATGGGGATGAGGTAGTCGGGTGTGCTATTTACAGATTGGCTGTGTACAGGTACAGTGATCGGTAAACTGCTCAGACAGCTGATGCTTAAAGTTAGAGAGGGAGATATAAGACTCCAGCTTCAGAGATTTTTGCAATTCGTTCCAGTCATTGGCAGCAGAGAACTGTAAGGAAAGGCGGCCAAAGGAAGTTTGGCTTTGGGGATGACCAGTGCAATATACCTGCTGGAGCGTGTGCTACGGGTCGGTGTTGATATGGTTACCAGTGAACTGAGATAAGGCGGGGATTTACCGAGCAAAGACTTACAGATGACCTGGAGCCAGTGGGTTTGGCAACGGATATGTAGTGAGGCCAAGCCAACGAGAGCATACAGTTCGCAGTGGTGGGTAGTATATGGGTCTTTGGTGATAAAATGGATGTCACTGTGATAGACTACATCCAGTTTGCTGAGTAGAGTGTTGGGGGCTATTTTGTAAATGACATCGCCGAAGTCAAGGATCGGTAGGATAGTCAGTTTTACGAGGGTAAATTTGGTGGCATGAGTGAAGGAGGCTTTGTTATCATAACCACTAACCGCTACACACAGCCTACATCGTTGTCACCATATTAGCTAACGTAATAGTCATAATAGCTACTAGAACTAACGCATTACTAAACCCACTGCAATCATGCAGTACAGTGGACAGCAAGCAGTTTAGCAGTTACGCTGGCTGGCTCCGGTGGCAATACATTAATAAAACCAAAAGCTTACCATGACTTGGAAGAAATCCAGTGTTGAATAGCTATAGCCAGCTAGCTAACATAGCATCACTCTCTGTTTGAGCCAGGTGTTTGATTAGGCTAAACTAGCTAGTTGCRTTCGCTAGCTAAGTAAGTGAAAGTTTAAACAAATTCTACAAAATTATAGCTCTCTCTCTCTCGTTTGCTTCTCCTTCATTTTTAAAGATATGAATTTGTTCAAAACTGTTCAACTATTCAACTTTCTCTGTCTTTCAGTCAACTACTCAACACATTTTATGCATTGCAGCACTAGCTAGCTGTAGCTTATGCTTTAAGTACTAGATTTATTCTCTGATCCTTTGATTGGGTGGACAACATGTCGGTTCATGCTGCAAGAGCTCTGATAGGTTGGAGGACGTCCTCCGGAAGTTGTCAAAATTACTGTGTAAGTGTATGGAAGGGGGTGAGAACCATGAGCATCCTAGTATTGAAGTCAATGTACCCAGAGGAGGACGGAAACTAGCTGTCCTCAGGCTACACCATGGTGCTACCCCAGAGAGTGCTGTTGAGGCTACTGTAGACATTCATTGCAAAACAGTGTGTTTTAATCAATTATTTGGTGACGTGAATATATATAGTATAGTTTCATCAGAATTTTATTTTTATTTTTTATTTTTATGAAATTCACTGAGGAGGATGGTCCTCTTCTTTTTCTTCTGAGGAGCCTCCGCTGGTACAAATGTGCTATCTTAATTTAACCAGTTTCTCACAGCGTGAAAATTATCCTGCAGCAACAGAAAATGTGAATTATTATGTGCATTATAATGAATGGTCATTTTTTTAGGATAAATCAAGTCTGACATTTTAAACCGGAAATTACAAACTTTATAAGCCTTTTTAAACCTCGAATTCACTACAATTTGCATTTCCTACTGCGCATGAAAATTCTCTGTGACAACAGAGTGATCAAATTAAGATAGAACATCTGTATGTTATTCAGGATGTGATCTCATCGCWACTGTGATTTGACCTAGATAGACCTCTTCTCCTCAACACACAACCTCCTTTTCTCTTATGTTTCATACTGTACTATAGTGTATGTATACTGTAGGTGTAGTATTCCGGTTTTGTTCTATGTGTGATATCCTGGTGAGAAGTCTCCAAGTCCTTAACATGGAGATCTGGGTGTCCTTGCTGCTTACATCGCATGGTGACTGTCCTACATTTGTCATTGTAAATGTTATCTTCTTCATCGCCACACATTCCCTTTCATCTTCAGTGACTCACTCTCTCAGGGGCTTAGTGGAACAATCAATTAAGTCTTCAAACATACTGTATTCATACCGTATTCCCTGTGTCTGTGGCTAGAGATCTGCCAGGTATTCTGGCTGAATGAAAACACATTGGGTTTGTGTTTTCACACCCAGCTAGCTGAAGGAAGTCACATGTTGCTTTTGTTAATTTATACAATGGTTATTGAAGATGTGATTCTGCCCAATCAGCTTTGACGTGGAGAAGCTCTACCCTGTGAGTTCATCCCAGAGATCCCCCTGTGGTTCAGCCAGCCAATCACACATCCTTTCCACTTCAGATCCTCCTCTGAGCGTGCTCTCCAGCCTGTCTGTGATTCGTGAGCTCTTTGAGTGACAGAGAGACTCCTCACTGGCGATGGGCTGCTAGTGTGTGTGACACCGCCCACTGCCCTTCCCCTGCCACACATGTGCGTGAGCGCGGGACACCGGTAGCTACGGAATTCAAGGTGGCGTCTTTTCAATTAGGGCACAATGAATTACCTTTTCAGCCCCTCGAGTGGCCTGGCAAGCTGCAGCCAAGGGGGCCCCGGCGGTATAATGATGCTTGGCACAATAGCATCACTGTTCTCCGGCCCGTTCCCAGGAAACCACACAACATGCGCCATTGTGTGCCGTGTTTTGCTGGCTGACCACGTTGCCCGGCTTTAGCCAGAGAGACAGAGGAGCCTGGCTGTGCAATAAGGCTCACATCACAACGTGGTTGGTGGAGGCCAGTAACACAGTGACACAGGCCATGAGGGGCTGCTGCTCGATGGAGACTCAGGGTTTATTCACATCCCTCAGTCTTTGATGTGCTAAAATCATTTTACGAAAAGCTACATTTAAAAGGTGGGCTGGGGAGGGGAGGTGGAAAGCAGGAACAGGGGGCTGCTGAGGGGACCAGGCCCAGTGAAGGGGGCTGCTGAGGGGACCAGGCCCAGTGAAGGGGGCTGCTGAGGGGACCAGGCCCAGTGAAGGGGGCTCTTTGAGGACCAGGCCCAGTGAAGGGGGCTGCTGAGGGGACCAGGCCCAGTGAAGGGGGCTGCTGAGGGGACCAGGCCCAGTGAAGGGGGCTGGAGCACTGAGAGAGAGAGCACTGTCACTACGCTAAGCTCTTCCTAATTAAATAAAAAAAATGGCGAGCTAGAACAAAAAAATTGGGAACAAAGACGCCCAGAACTGGTTCTAAGCTGGTCGTAGCTGGTTCTGCTGCCTTTCATCTCCTTCTTCTGTGGGTCCCGCTATGTGTGTGCCACCTTCTCTAAACCCCTTCGCCCCCAACTCTCTATACCCCCCTACCCCATCCGCACTTTACCCCTGTTTACGCTGCATAGCTAATGGAGAAATTAGTGGTGGTGGCTTTCAGCGACAGCCAGAGAGGGAACCGAGGTAGACAGGAACCAGGAGACGTATGTCACAGGAGTCTTTCAGGGGCCTTTCAGGGTCCCGCACACCAGCAGCTCTGCTTAGACACCACTGCAGGGGACCTAGGACACAGGGGCCCCGAGTAGAGGGGCCCGAACCATCCCTCACAAAGCCTAGAGTGTCACAGCTAACTGGGGCCTTTTCTCCTCCGAGGAAAGAGAGAGGAAAATACCTGTCAGCTGACAACTCAATAATGCCAGAGATTCTCCCCGGAATCAAAAGTTGTTTATCAACTTAGCTTTCCGACTTCAGTGGTGGTGGCTGGTGTTTTTATCTTATGTGCGACAAACTGAAAATAGAAAGTGTTTGTGTTGTGTTGTCTGCTCCTCTAGCGTTCTTAGAAAGCCCTTTATAACTCAGGCACGTTTAACAGGGGCCTACCAGGAAGACACAGACAGACTCATTATAACTGCCAAGAGCAGGCCTCTTTCAACATGCCTCTTATAGTCGCCAGCAACTCATTTGTACTCAAGTTGTACAATTTGTATCCCAATTTTGGATTTAGATGGCTGTGTAAGATGTGTAAGATATGCGAGCTTATCTGCATTTAATTAACTGTAATATTCCAGTGATTGTGAACATAATTAAATCATCAGCTGTAGTCTAACTGCCGCTTGTCTATTATTTCCTAGACTCCTGAAGGAAAAGAGGAAAAGAAAAGAGGACATCAGACACAGCCCACACACACATCCATCAGCACAAAGATGAGTGACGATAAAGCAGCTGAAAGCGTAGAACCTGCTCCACCAGCAGCAGCACCAGCGGCAGCACCATCTCCAGCACCAGCAGCAGCACCAGCTCCAGCACCAGCAGCAGCACCGGCGYCAGCAGAGATGAACTCTATTCCCAATGGGAAAGGCCATGAGCATGGGGAGGAAACCACAGCGGCAGCCAAAACACCACCAGGAGACACCACAGAGCAGTAAGTATACACTCAGGTACATGATAGCAGACTACAAACATACAAAAGTATACACAGGCTTTTCATTTGAAAAAGTAGAGTATACACAGATAGAAGATAACCTCATCCCCAGGCTCATTCGCTACTGCATATAGTGTTCGATACAAGATAGCAGACAAGGGGAACCTTTTCATCTAAAAAAGTAGACCCTCTGGTATTTAGGCAACATATTACATTGGCTGAGTATTAAACTATTAGTGTTGAGTGTGATGTGCTCCCTCACTGAGCTTTGTTTTGTCAGAGTGTTGAGGTGAGCTCTGCGACTGGCTGCCTTTGTCACGATCGTGTGGAGGAGAGACGGACCAAAACGCAGCATGAGGAAAATAAGCCATCTTCTTTTTATTATTGAAGAAGGCAAAACGAAACAAAAACACTTACAAACTACCAAAACAACAAACGATCGTGAAGCTAAATAACGTAGTGCACACACACATGCTACAAACGTTGTACATAGACACAGCTAGACAACTATACTAAACATAAAGCCAACTACTCTAAATAAACCCCCTAAACCTTACAATCACCCTGGACACTACAAAACCCACATAAATACCCATGTCACACCCTGACCTAACTAAAATAATAAAAGAAAACAAAGAATACTAAGGCCAGGGCGTGACATAGCCCCCCCTTAAGGTGCGAACTCCGGCGCACCAGCACAAAGTCTAGGGGAGGCCTGGGTGGGCATCTGACCACGGTGGTGGCTCAGGCTCAGGGCGAGGTCCCCACCCCACCATAGTCAATCCCAGCTTCTGTAGCCTCCCCACAATGACCACCCTCCAAATAACCCCACCTAAATTAAGGGGCATCTCCAGGATAAGGAGCAGCACCGGAATGAGGGCAACACCGGAATGGGGCAACACCAGAATGAGGGGCAAACCAGAATGAGGGGCAACACCAGAGAATGAGGGGCAACACCAGAATGACTGGCGGATCCTGGCTGGCTGCTCTGGACGCTCTTGGCTGGTTGACGGCTTCTGGACGGTCATGGCTGGCTGACGGCTCTGGACGGTCATGGCTCGCTGACGGCTCTGGACGGTCATGGCTCGCTGACGGCTCTGGACGGTCATGGCTCGCTGACGGCTCTGGACGGTCATGGCTCGCTGACGGCTCTGGACGGTCATGGCTCGCTGACGGCTCTGGACGTCAGGCTGGCGGAAGGCTCTGGCTGATCCGGTCTGGCGGAAGGCTCTGGCTGATCCGGTCTGGCGGAAGGCTCTGGCTGATCCGGTCTGGCGAAGGCTCTGGATGATCCGGTCTGGCGGAACGTCTGGCTGATCCGGTCTGGCGGAAGGCTCTGGCTGATCCGGTCTGGCGGAAGGCTCTGGCTGATCCGGTCTGGGAAGCTCTAGCGGCTCCTGTCTGGCGACGGCTCTAGCGGCTCCTGTTCTGGCGGACGGCTCTGTAGGCTCATGGCAGACGGCGGCTTTGCAGGCTCATGGCAGACGGGCGGCTTTGCAGGCTCATGGCAGACGGACAGTTCAGACGGCGTATGGCAGACGGGCAGTTCAGGCGCTGCTGGGCAGACGGGCAGTTCAGGCGCCGCTGGGCAGACGGGCAGTTTCAGGCGCCGCTGGGCAGACGGGCAGTTCAGGCGCCGCTGGCAGACGGGCAGTTCAGGCGCCGCTGGGCAGACGGCAGTTCAGGCGCCGCTGGCAGACGGGCAGTTCTGGCGCCGCTGGGCAGACGGCAGACTCTGGCCGGCTGAGACGCACTATAGGCCTGGTGCGTGGTACCGGAACAGGAGGTACGGGCTAAGGACACGCACCTTCAGGCTAGTGCGGGGAACAACAACAGGGCACACTGGACTCTCGTGGCGCACTCTAGGCCTGGTGCGTGGTACCGGAACTGGAGGTACCGGGCTGAGGGCACGCACCTCAGGGCGAGTGCGGGGAGAAGGAACAGTGCGTACAGGGCTCTGGAGACGCACAGAGGGCTTGGTGCGTGGTGCCGGAACTGGAGGCACTGGGCTGGAGACACGCACCATAGGAGAGGTGCGTGGAGGAGGAACAGGGCTCTGGAGATGCACTGGAAGCCTGGTGCGTGGTGTAGGCACTGGTGGTACTGAGCTGGGGTGGGAAGGTGGCGCCGGATATACCGGACCGTGGAAGGAGGACACGTGCTCTTGAGCACCGAGCCTCCCCAACCTCACCAGGTTGAATGGGGTCCCCGTAGCCCTGCCAGTGCGGCGAGGTGGAATAGCCCGCACTGGGCCATGACAGGCGAACCGGGGACCGACCTGTAAAAGCTTGTGCCATGTACGCCGGCCCGAAGGAGACGTACTTGGAGACCAGATTACGTTTGGGCCGGCTTATGGCACTCGGCTCCGATGCCCAACCTAGCCCTCCCAGTGCGGCAAGGTGGAAAGCCCGCACTGGGCTAAAGCACGCGTACTGGGGGCACGTGCGCTTTACCGCATAACACGGTGTCTACCAGTACGACGCCCCTCTTACTCCACGGCAAGCCCGGGAGTATGGCTCAGGTATCCAACCCGGCTTCGCCACACACCCTTTAGCCCCCAAGAAATTTTGGGTGTTACTCACGGCTTCCAGCCACTCTGCCTTGCCTTTGCCTCATAAAACCGCTCTCCGCTTTCGCTGCCTCCAGCTCCGTTGGACGGCGATATTCCCCTGGCTGAGTTCAGGGTCCTTGCCGTCCAGGATCTCCTCCCATGTCCATGAGTCCTGTTTACTTTGCCGCTGTTGTTGGTTCCGATCATGCTGCTTGATCCTGTTGTGGTGGGGAATTTCTGTCACGATCGTGTGGAGGAGAGACGGACCAAAACGCAGCATGAGGAAAATAAGCCATCTTCTTTTTATTATTGAAGAAGGCAAAACGAAACAAAAACACTTACAAACTACCAAAACAACAAACGATCGTGAAGCTAAATAACGTAGTGCACACACACAKGCTACAAACGTTGTACATAGACACAGCTAGACAACTATACTAAACATAAAGCCAACTACTCTAAATAAACCCCCTAAACCTTACAATCACCCTGGACACTACAAAACCCACATAAATACCCATGTCACACCCTGACCTAACTAAAATAATAAAGAAAACAAAGAATACTAAGGCCAGGGCGTGACAGCCTTGTCCTGTGGGCAGGCTGCGCGTGTGACCTACTGTACTACCCTCTGAGAGTGTCACATGTCTCCCTTCACACACCCCACAACAACAACACTGCTCTTTGTTAACTACTCCGGATATGTGTGTGGAAATGTGTGCCATGCGTACCTAGTACTGCCTAGCATCAGAGACTGCATTCCTTTGCTCTACTAATCATGAGGTCACCTCCATCAGCATGCAACAGACCTGCCCCTCAGTCACAGGAAATTACATGCTCAGTCACAGGAAATTACATGAACTGTTTAACATACAACGTACAGTGTCTCCCCATATCCCCTTTTGTGCTTGAATGCATTAGTTTACACAGACTGTGTCACTGTCTCCATCATGGCTGCATTACTGAGGGTGTGTTATGTTGTTTTTCCTCCTTGTGCTTTCATTGGATGATGGATCGTCTTTCTCTACGCTACTTTTTTTAGGGAAATTGTTCCTAATAGTGTCCAAAATGTCAGGTATGTAACATTGACAAGGAAGGGATATGTTTCAGTGTACTGTTTGTCTCACCTATGACAATTATGAGTTGTGATAAGGACAGAACAGTACCATCCAGCCCCAGCCTCCTATAGCAGTAGAATGTTATCCTATATGATTCCACAGTTCTCTCAGAGAGTGTCCTTGAGTTGTGGTTGCATAACATTGTTGTTGTTTAATGTGCTTATGACTGTGCTTTATTCCCACAGAAGTGAGGATCCAGAGGCTAACCTTGCAGAGAGTCAGGAGTTCCTATCTAGCATGGAGGACAAGAAGACCACAGGCTTCACAGACGTAAGCCAAACCAATAGGGTGCTATGGCCCCAGTGGATGTTTCAGATGAATATGTAACGCGTGTTCATTCTCTCCTTCTGTGAAGCAAGTTTGATTGTTTTAAGCATTGTGCTAACAAGCGTGTTCTCCTCTTTGTCTTTATCCATGGAATCAGTTTGAGGGGAAGACCTCTTTCGGAATGTCAGTATTCAACTTGGGCAACGCCATCATGGGAAGTGGAATTCTGGGATTGTCGTACGCCATGGCCAACACAGGGGTCGTCCTATTCCTGTGAGCCAACATGGATGGATGGATGGATGGATAAGCGGATGAATGAGTTCATGATTGTAATGAACATACAGTAGCTTACATACAGTTCTACAGAGATGTGGATTCAAGTCACGTGACTTGAGACTTGACTTGGCAAAAAGAAAAAACACTTGACACTCGCCTTCGACTTGAGCATCTATGACTCTGGACTTAACTTGGACTTGAGCTGTAACACTCAAGAGACTCGAGAGGCTTGGATTTTCCCCTCTCAAATGAGCAGCACCACCTCCCTCTCCTTTTAAATTCTGCATTACACCATGAGCATACATTCGTGGCAATTCTGTTGCTCAAAGCGGAGAGTCGCATTGGGTTATATGGTAAATAACTGTTAAATTCAGTTCTGCCTAGCGCCTCCAGATGCGGAAAGGCATGGGGAAAAATAGAGTACTGTCCTATATTTTCACCGCTTCTCGCTTGAAAATATGCACTCTGAGCAAGAGTTTCCATAAATGTTTATTCTTAGCCAACCACAGACCTCTCAATGTGCATGTTGTGGGCGGGRTAAAAACAATGCCACTTTATTCTAATTGGAGATTTCACAATGTCAGTCAAACTGTAGCTGTACTATCAACACTAACTGTATATCATCATTTGGATGGCTTTTCTATTATTAATGATGATTCAAAAAACATTTATTTCATGATCTGTGAAGTTTATTATGTAGGCCTATATATTGTATTAGTAGGCCTAATGTAAGGAAAACAAAATTAAGGACTTGTGACTTGACCTGAGCTTTGGAACATGGGACTTGACTTGAGAGTTGCCACTTATTACTTGGGAATTGACTCGAGACTCGAAGGTTAAGACTTGAGACTTGCTTAGGACTTGCTCAATTGTGACCTGGTTCCCATCTCTGCAGTTCTATATGGTGAATGCTAAGATCAATGAGTAGATGCATGTACATGGATGTAAACCCAGAGCATAACCCAGTCAGGCATGCTCACAGTAGCCGCAGATGTTCCTCTGATTCAATTGCACATTTAGTCCCTCTAAACTGAGCTCTTCCCTGGACAGAAATAGCTCTGTAATTATTTAAAGGCAATTAACCAGGCGGTAGACTGTATGTGACAGGCCTAATTGAACAGTCACTAGATAAAAGCTAAAGAGTAAATACATCATTACTGTGTAATAGGTATCATGACTACAGCTGTGACACACTGGCAGGTGCGTAACACCTTGTGTTTCATGCGATACATGTGCATTGAGATGAATAGGGGCTTCAAAATGTGTGGACTAATGACAGGTAATGTAATTGGGCCGGGGTGGAGAGCTTTCATTACTATGCCAATAGCAGGGTTGTGCTGCTGTGTCAAACCGATGCAATTATAATGATGGATGCTGGAAATAACCTCAATGTGCTTGCATCTGCGTGTCCTATCTTGTGCTGTGATCGAATACGTGAATACTGAATATACATGAATGCATTCTCAGGAGTCTGCCATGCCAGCTAGGAAGAATAATCTGGGCTRTGGTGGCGTCTGCTGTCAGGACGAGTCACAGAGGGTTTAGCTTCACAGGTGTCAGATTGGTCATGTAGGGGTTATGTAATGTGTTTGTGGGTTTAGCACCGAACCTGGCCCATTATACTCTGTGCTGATTATGAGTGTTGCTGCGTGTCTTTGCGTGACCCTGCTGTCCAGCTCAGGTTTCCAGTTGATAATCTCACCCATAAATCAATGACATATACCATAACATCCACACTCCCTTGTCTTCCTCTATTTTCCATCACACCTCCTCACCCCAGTAGCTAGGGTACAAGGTGGCAGCAGCCAAGGGATCTAGGTTGCTAAGTCTTGTTCCACGAAAAGCTGTATGTGCTGTAAACTCTCATGCTGCTTTTATTAGAAAACTCTCCTAGCCCGATGGATTTGTTTACCAAGCGACCTTGGATAGGATTACAATACAATAGCTCTCTACCTAGAGGTAAAGCAATGTTTGGGATGTGTGTAGTAATGCCAAATCTATTGACTGTTTACTAGCAGGGTCTAAATTCGGTGGAATTGTAGGCAGGGTGACTAACAAAACCTTCCAAGCACCCTCTAGTTAGGAAAGAGAAGATGTTATTAGTCTTACTGGCAGCATAACCGCATTTGTCACCGAATGTGACTAAATAAGCGTTGATACTATTGTAGACAACCATCACAGACACAAATATTATTCATAGACTGTATCCAAGCTTTATGCCTTGAGTCATGTCTAGAGGATTTTTTTACACAGTGAGAAAAAAATATTTATTTTGAGCTAGGTGGTTTGTCTGGTCTGGACTGGTCTGGACCAGCTGAACTCTGGGTTACTAAACTACACTGTCTGTCTGTCTCGGCCGCCTGGCTTGCTGTATACAGCTCAGTGCTCAGTGCAATATTAAACTAAACATGTCTCACTCACTGTTCATGTGGAATGTAATAGTGAAACACAGTACAGTACATTTATTTAAGGTATGTATTTATGTATCTACTATAAATCACATAAATCCACATGCCTCAAATAATTATGCTCTCCAGCAGCCATGTTGAGTTGACTAGTATCCCAGATAGAGAAAGAGGGAAAGAAACATGTAGGGAGAGGAGCCAGTCAAGCAGCTTTTCAGTTGACCACTATGTGCTGTGCTCAAGCCTCCAGAGTACAAGTCCCTCTCCTCTCTTTTTTTTTCTCCCCAATTTCGTGGTATCCAATTCTTAGTAGTTACTGTCTTGTCTCATCGCTACAACTCCTGTACGGGCTCGGGAGAGACGAAGGCGTCCTCCAAAACACAACCCAACTGCACTGCTTCTTAAAACAGCGTGCATCCAACCCGGAAGCCAGCCGCACCAATGTGTCGGAGGAAACACCGTACACCTAGCGACCTGGTCAGCGTGCACTGCGCCCGGCCCGCCACAGGAGTTGCTAGTGCGCGATGAGACAAGGATGTCCCTACCGGCCAAACCCACCCTAACCCGGACGACGCCCAAACCCACCCTAACCCGGACGACGCTAGGCCAATTGTGTGTCGCCCCATGGACCTCCCGGTCGTGGCCGGCTGCGATAGAGCCTGGGCTCGAACCCAGAGTCTCTGGTGGCACAGCTAGCCTTAGACCACTGCACCACCCGGGAGGCCCCTTCTCCCTTCTCCTTTCTATTCTTTCTTAGCTGCTCGTTCCCAAAGGGGTACCGCAGACCTACATAGCAGTACACACTTCTCTGAACACAGAAAAACAATGGGAAAACTCAACAACACACCCAACTAACATCACAACAATACAGTGGCATCTCATCCCTCCAGTGTATTCTCCTACCCTTTCCTTTGACCTCACCTAACACCTACTCTGTACATTGGAGCCATAGAGCACTGATAAGCATTCTAGTCACCCACTATTGGTATGGCTTGCAGTCTGCTCTAAGGCATGGTGCATCAGACCACACATCTGACACCATTCATGCCTGTGTATGAGTGTAGGTCCATGTAGGCCCTGGGACCTGTAGCCTATAGCCTCCAACGGGACCAGTGACTGACTGGTAGGATTGCTGTAAGGAGATTACCCAGCTAGCACATTTGGTTCCTTGGAAGTTGTTGGAACATGTGTTTTTGGTTTCACATTGGTTGTGGGAACAAAGCCATATGTTTCCTGACTGGTAATACTGAACGTTTTTTAAACATTCTGAGAACAGAAGTGAACATTTTGCCTGTTCTGGGAACATTTACTTTTAGGTTGCAGTGAGGTTCTGAGGATGTTTTACTCTGGTTCCTTAAAGTTTTGCTGGGAGGTTATATTAACGCTCTGAGAACGGAAATTATAAGTTATTTAAAAGGTTTTTGAATAACTTCCTTAAAACTTTCTCTGAATGTTTCAATAAGACTTTCAATATGTGGACCCCAGGAAGAGTAGCTGCTGCTTTTGCAGCGGCTAATGGGGATCCTAATAAATACCAAATAACACTGCTAGCTTATTTTGGGTTAACTTTTTTATTACTCCAAGCACAAACAGGACACATGGACATTCATTTCCTTAGGCATTAATCATGCAAAACACATTTATTTTTTATTGTGACACAGCATCAGTGATATTCAAACTGTTGTTTGTTGTTCTGTTGTTTATCCATGGAATTAGTCCACTGCGCTACCAGGATGGAGCTAGCATGCAATGTCTTTTACGCATACAAAGCTGTTCATTTTAGTCTATTCAAACAGACCCCATTTCAAAGGAAAGCACTTATTAAGATCAGGTGTGGCCAATTAGTGGGCGCGGCCAACACACCTGAACACACTTAGAGAGAGTTTTGTTGATGCTGAGAACGGAATGTATATGTTTTTAAATAACATTCTTAGATTGTTCTCTGAACGTTGTTAAAGGTTTCTTGTGGTTTTTATGGAACGTTTTCTTAACGATCTCGGAACAATTTGAGAACATGACTTTAAATTGAACCATGAGGAAACATGTCGGAAACATTATGCTGAAGTACTGAAATTCCCACAGAAGAATGTTGTTTCTTAATGTTCTCTGAACTATTTGATAAAATTCCTAATGTCAAACCAGTTGGAGAACGCTCGCAGAACATTAACAAAATTGATATTAAATGTAACCATGTTTGAACTTTTAGGAAATGTTCTGTTAAAGCAATGAAATACCAAGAACAAATTCAGAAGATCCTTAAATGTGCTGTGAATGTTTCAAACCCAAGCAACTATCCTGCACCATTCCCAGAAAGTTGTGGGAAGGTTGTATGCAAAATAACCATAAGACAACCACGCTCTCACCAAGCTCTAAGAAACATATGGTACTCAGAATGTTATGTGCTAGCTGGGTAGTGTGTTTCCTCAAAGGAAAGGGGCTGGAGCAGAGGCAGGCAGAGGGCTACTGACTGTGTGTAACACCTCTCGGCCTGACTGTTGTGTCATGTGCGCTTTAGCTGAACAAAGAGGGTGTTCAGTGGCTGTATGGAGGGAGGTGGCTGTGCACTGGCCCTTATTTGCACCCCACTCACATCCCATTCACATTTCAAACCCCATTAAACCAGCAATGCGCATGCCCCACCGACCTGAGGATCTGTCTTTTTCACCCATCTATTTCCTGTGTTTGAGGGGTGCAAAATCCACTTGTCACTTAAATATGTCTGGCTGGATTGATTTAATTTTACTCCCGTGACACTTTCATACTTTTACTTGAGCCTGTTGTTTTTTCCCGTTAATGTTATGACCACGTAAATGTTTGTGATGACCTTTCAAACACACCCCGGTAATCGCTGAAATGTGCTCAATGAGAAACAAATATACAGAATTGTGAATGACAAGCCACCCAAGTCATAGGCTGTTCACTCTGCTACCGCACGGCAAGTGGTACCGATGCACGAAGTCTGGAACCAACGGAACCCTGAACAGCTTCTAACCTTAGTTAAATAGTTACAGTGCATTCAGAAAGTATTCACACCCCCTTGACGTTTTCCAGATTTTGTATTGTTACAGGCTAAATTTAAAATTGATAAAGAACATTTTTGGTCACAGGCCTACACATAATACCCCGTAATGTCAGAGTGGAATTATGTTTTTCAATATTTTTACAAATTAATAAAAAATGAAAAGCTGAAATGTCTTTAGTCAGTAAGTATTCAACCCCCTTTTTTTTTCAGCAAGCCTAAATAAGTTCAGGAGTAAAAATGTGCTTAACAAGTCACATAATAAGTTGCATGGACTCACTCTGTGTGCAATAATAATGTTTAACATCATTTTTTAATGACTACCTCATCTCTGTACCGCACACATACAATTATCTGTAAGGTCCCTCAGTATAGCAGTGGTGTCACGTTTCTGACCTTATTTCCTTTATTTTCCTTTGTTTTGTCTTTAGTTAGTATGGTCAGGGCGTGAGTTGGGGTGGGCAGTCTATGTTCTGTGTTTCTATGTTTAGGTTTGTCATTTGGCCTGATATGGTTCTCAATCAGAGGCAGATGTTTTCCATTGTCTCTGATTGGGAACCATATTTAGGTAGCCTGTTTTCACTGTTGGTTTGTGGGTGTTTGTTTCTTGTGTCAGTGTTTGTGCCACACGGGACTGTTTTCGGTTAGATTCTCTTTGTTATTTTGTATTGTGTCATGTTCAGTTTATTATATTAAAACATGGACACTTACCACGCTGCGTCTTGGTCCGATCCCTGCTACACCTCCTCTGAAGAGGAGGAAATCTGCCGTTACAGAAACACCCACCAACCAAGGACCAAGCAGCGTGGTAAAGGACAGCAGCAGCAGCGGCAAAAGACACAGGATTCATGGACTTGGGAGGAGATTCTGGACGGCAAAGGACCCTGGACTCGGCCAGGGGAATATCGCCGTCCCAATTTCTTGGGGGGGGGGTAACACGGGGAGTGTGGCGAAGGCAGGTAGGAGACCTGAGCCAACTCCTCGTGCTTACCGTGGAGAGAGAAGGCGTCGTGCTTCCAGCTCCTCGTGTCGGCCGGGCTAGAGTGGGCATCGAGCCAGGTGCCATGAAGCCGGCTCAACGCATCTGGTCTCCAGTGCGTCTCCTCGGGCCGGTGTACATGGCACCAGCCCTACGCATGGTGTCCCCGGTTCGCCAGCACAGCCCAGTGCGGGCTATTCCACCTCGCCGCACTGGCCTGGCTACGGGGAGCATTCAGCCAGGTAGGGTTGGGCAGGCTCGGTGCTCAAGAGCTCCAGTACGCCTTCACGGTCCAGTCTATCCGGTACCACCAGTGCCAGATGAAGAGGAGGAAATCTGCCGTTACAAGTGGATTTCAAACACAGATTCAACCACAAAGACCAAGGAGATTGTCCTATGCCTCGCAAAGAAGGACTGTTGGTAGATGGGTAAATAATGTAAAAGCAGACATGGAATATCCCTTTGAGCATGGTGAAGTTATTAAATATTATTTGGATGGTGTATCAAAACACCCAGTCACTACAAATGTACATGCGTCCTTCCTAACTCAGTTGCCGGAGAGGAAGGAACCCACCAAGGGATATCACCATGAGGCCAATGGTGACTTTAAAACAGATACAGAGTTTAATGGCTGTGATAGGAGAAAACTGAGGATGGATCAACAACATTGTAGTTACTCCGCAATACTAACCTAATTGACAGAGTGAAAAGAAGGAAGCATGTACAGAATCAAAATATTCCAAAACATGCATCCTGTTTGCAACAAGGCACGAAAGTAATACTGCAAAAAACGTGGCAAAGCAATTAACTTGATGTCCTGAATACAAAGATGTTATGTTTGGGGCAAATCCAATACAACACATTACTGAGTACCACTCTCCATATTTTCAAGCATAGCTGCATCATGTTATGGTTATGCTTGTAATCGTCAAATTGGGGAGTTTTTCAGAATAACAAAGAAACATAATTGTTTTATTTTATTTAACCTTTATTTAAATAGGCAAGTATTTACAATGACAGCCTACCAAAAGGCAAAAGGCCTCCTGCAGGTACGGGGGCTGGGATTTAAAAAAAAAAWATATATATATAGGACAAAACACACATCACAACAAGAGAGACACCACAACACTACATAAAGAGAGACCTATGACAACAACATAGCATGGTAGCAACACAACATGGCAGCAGCACAACATGGTAGCAGCACAAAACATGGTACAAACATTATTGGGCACAGACAAGAGCACAAAAGGCAAGAAGGTAGAGACAACAATACATCATGCGAAGCAGCCATAACTGTCAGTAATAGTGTCCATGATTGGGTCTTTAAATGAAGAGATGGAGATAATACGGTCCAGTTTGACTGTTTTTAGCAGTGTTGTATGTGGAGGATGAGGGCTGCAGTAGGTATCTCAGATAGGAGGGAGTGAGGCCTAAGAGGGTTTTATAAATAAGTATCAACCAGTGGGTCTTGCGACAGGTATAAAGAGATGACCAGTTTACAGAGGAGTATAGAGTGCAGTGATGTGTCCTATAAGGAGCATTGGTGGCAAATCTGATGACCGAATGGTAAGGAACATCTAGCAGCTCGTGAGCACCCTTACCAGCCGATCTATAAATTACGTCTCTGTAGTCTAGCATGGCTAGGATGTTCATCTGAATCAGGGTTAATTTGGCAGCTGGGGTAAAAGAGGAGCAATTACGATAGAGGAAACCAAGTCTAGATTGAACCTTAGCATGCAGCTTTGATATGTGCTGAGAGAAGGACTGTGTACCATCTAGCCATACTCCCAGGCACTTGAATGAGTTTACTACCTCAAGCTCTAAACCCTCAGAGGTAGTAATCACACCGGTGGGGAGCGGGGCGTTCTTCTTACCAAACCACATGACCTTTGTTTTGGAGGTGTTCAGAACAAGGTTAAGGGCAGACAAAGCTTGTTGGACACTAAGAAAGCTTTGTTGGAGAGTGTTTAACACAAAATCCGGGGAGGGGCTAGCTTAGTATAAGACTGTATCATCTGCATATAAATGAATGAGAGAGCTTCTTACTGCTTGAGCTATGTTGTTGATGTAAGTTGAGAAGAGCGTGGGGCCTAGGATTGAGCCTTGGGGTACTCCCTTGGTGACAGGCAGTGGCTGAGACAGCAGATGGAGCTAAACACAGGCAGAATCCTGGTGGAAAACCTGGTTCAGTCTGCTTTCCACTCGACAATAACCTAAAACACAAGTCCAAATCTACACTGGAGTTGCTTACCAAGAAAACAGTGAATGTTCCTAAGTGGTCGAGTTACAGTTTTGACGTAAATCTGCTTGAAAATCTATGGCAAGACTTGAAAGGTTGTCTAGCAATGATCAACATTTGGCAGAGCTTGAAGAATTTAGAAAAAAATAATAATGGGCAAAATGTTGCAAGCAAATGTTGCAAGCTCTTAGAGACTTACTCAGAAAGACTCACAGCTGTAATCGCTGCCAAAGGTGATTCCAGCATGTATTGATTGACTCAGGGGGTTGAATACTTATCGAATCAAGATATATTAGTGTTTTCTTTTTTTTTCTTCTTTTTTTTACTAATGTTAGAATTTTTCTTTCACTTTGACATTACAGAGTATTTTATGTAGATCGTTGACAAAACATGACATTAAAATCCATTTTAATCCCACTTTGTAACACAACAAATTGTGGAAAATGTCAAGGGGTGTAAATACTTTCTGAAAGCACAGAAACCCAATAGCTACCCAGACTATCTGCACTGACCCTTTTTGCACTAACTTTCTTGACTCGTCACATATGTTGCAGCTACTGTTTATCTATCCTGTTGCCTAGTCCCTTTATTCCTAGTTATATGTACATGTCTACCTCACGTTATCATTACTCATTGTGTATTTATTATTAACTGTATTATTATGTGATATTACTTTTCTCTTATTTCTCTATTTTCTTTCTACATTGTTGGGAAGGGCCCATAAGTAAGCTTTTCACTGTTAGTCTACACCTGTTCTTTACGTGACAAATAACATTTGATTTGATACATTGGCTTTCTGTTGAATCTATAAGAACGCTAAAGCTTCATCAGGGATTTAACGCACCGTCTTGACACTTACGTCACAATAAAGAGAAGAAAGACAACTTCATTTTGATGTGTGTTCATTTTCTGTGGAATTTAAAAAAGTAATAATTTAATACAGTTTACAAATTAGATGCGCTGAAATGAAAGCCAGTTTCAAAAATCTACACTCAGATTATAGTGATAGTATGTCCGATCTCGCAAACACTGTAACGTATGTATAGATAGGTGTAGTCTAGAGCCAAGCATGTAMATTTTTTATCTACGGGTATCCTGCTATTGACACACTTGTTGAATTATACAAGAGACTGTGAAAACAACAGTAATTCATTAGGTATTCTATACAACGCAGGTGAGTGCAGGTAGAGCAAGTGTTTGGTGGTTGCAGCCCTGTTCTTCTCATTTATGTTCATTTATTCATATATGCAAATACAACGTGTGTATTTATGCAAATTAGGCACCTATTTTTAAAAAAGACACATTTTTCTCCCCAATTTTCTGATATCCAATTTGTAGTTACGGTATTGTCCCATCGCTGCAACTCCCGTACGGACTCGGGAGAGGCGAAGGTCGAGAGCCATGCGTCCTCCAAAACACGACCCTGCCAAGCCGCACTGCTTCTTGACACACTGCTCACTTAACCCGGAAGTCAGTGTGCATACACCTGGCACGCCACAAGGAGTCGCCGGCCAAACCCTCCCCTAACCAGGATGATGCTGGGCCAATTGTGTGCCGCCTCATGTGTCTCCTGGTCGCAATGCAGACTGGGATCAAACCCGGGTCTGTAGGGACGCCTCAATCACTGCGATGGAGTGCCTTAGACCGCTGCGCCACTCGGGAGGCCCTATACATTTCTTTATTTTAACACAAAGTATAAAAAAAAAAATATTACATTAATTATTATATATTTTTTAACCTTTTAACAATTTCGATGACCTTTGCTAATTAAACCTTAAACTAGCATGGTGAGCCTGAGACAGTAGTGTTTTTATACTCTTTGAACGTTACTAATGTTTTCTTGTGTTTTTTTAATGGAAAGTTTTCATAAATAAAACCATGAAGAAACTTGCAGAAAACATTATGCTGAAGTACTGAAATTCCTGCAGCACAACATTGTTTCTTAATGTCCTCTGAACGTTCTGAGAACATGACTTTAAATAGAATCATGAGGAAACCTGTAGGAAATGTTACGCTGATGCATTGAAATTCCCACAGAAGCACGTTGTTTCTTAACGTTCTGTGAACAATTTGAGAACATTACTTTAAATAGAACCATGAAGAAACCTGTAGGAAACGTGATGCTGAAGTATTGAAATTCCCACCRGAGAACTATTTTGTCAAGTTCCTTAAATGTGCTGAGAATGTTCCAAAGCCAAGCAACTATCCCACACCATTCCCAGAATGTTGTGGGAAGGTTGCATGCAAAATAACCATAGGACAACCATGCTCTCACCAAGCTCTAAGAAACATATGGTTCTCAGAACATTACGTGCTAGCTGAGTATACATTAACTGAATGTTTTACAGTGAGGACAGGGGTGAGCTTAGGACACATAGCAGTAGTACCTCATCATGAGAGCTATACCATTAATAAGGTGGCATTGCAGAGCTACCTCGCCACCCACAGTCAGACACATCACATGCCAGAGCTATACTACGACTTGCATTGGAGCTATCTGGACCCGTAGTAGTGGTCTAACATTTCAGATCATAGTTGGAACACACAGACGTCTCAGCCGAGCGCTGGCATGGGCTCTGGCACTGGCCCTTCCAGGAATGCAGTGGGGGAGAGTTGAGTTGAGCTGAACTGAACAGCACACAGAGCATCTGTCTGTCTGTCTGTCTGTCTACCTAACTGTCTATCTGCCTGCCTGCCTGTCTGTCACACTGTTCCCACCAATGCACCGGCTGACTTCTCCTCCACCACAAATCAGCCTGTACTGCATTCTTACACCACGCCGCCCCAGACACAGAACCATGTGAAACAGAGTTGATGTCGAGGTGAWAGACGTGCTTGGCCACTCCGAAGCAAGCTCAGCTCCAGTTGCCAAGAGTAACAATTCGAGAGAAATTCGATAGAGAGGAAACAACTTGGAGTAGGAGGGGAGGAGGAGATGCTCTGGGAAGTGAACAGAAAGATCAGGTTTCTGTGTTCCGTCCATCCAGATTGGTCTGTTTGACCAGATGTTGGCCGCTGGGGGCTGGAGCAGTATTTTGGGAGATCTTGGAACATAGAATCTTGTACTTTTTGTTAACTCTGCGGTTTCTCCTCAGCTCGCCAATGTCAGCATTATCTTGTAAATATTTTCCCCTTTAAATAGCGCCCTTAATGTCCTTGTGGTTATTTCTAGTGGTGGGGGAATGGGGGAGATATTTGTAGATAGTGCTTTGTTAGGCTGAAGCTCTGTATGAGGCTAACCCTGGGTGAACCTGAGTCAGTCGGTTGCTTATTATGAATGCCCTCCATAACCCAAGACCCCATAACCCAACACCCAGCTGTACATCCAGCTGAATCAATGGTTTACATGGAGGAATGTCATCTATAGAGCCATGGATTAGACAGCTGTTACTGTCATACTGCACCAGAACGTACTGCAGGCTGGTCATCAAGTTCAATACGGATGAGGATGATGATGATGAAGATAAAGATAATGATGGTGATGATGATTATTATGACAAGGATGGCGTTGATGATGAAGATGGTGATTATTATGACAATGATGGAGTTGATGATGAAGATGGTGATGATGATGCTCTCTCCTCTCTCCTCTGCAGGGTGCTCCTGACGGTAGTGGCTGTCCTCTCATCTTACTCCATCCACTTGCTACTCAAGTCCTCTGGCATTGTGGGTATGTAATCTTCAGACCATGAGCAAAACCTTATTAGACACCATACAGACTATACAGTCAACCCCTACAGGCCATGTCGGGAAGACTAATGTCATGATAACATCCCACAGCCTTACAGGTTGCCTCTTCTCTTTAGCATGTTTTTAATTACACTAATCACTCTGAATTCACAGCCCCCTCCCGAGTGCCCTACATTCTACTATGCTTTAATAGCATGGCTTTTCTCCATGCTCTATGCGGCAGTACAGTACTCTATGTTAATGTGCTTGGTGACTGTGACTCAGGTATCCGGGCGTATGAGCAGCTGGGCCAAAGGGCGTTTGGAACGCCAGGCAAGATGGCCGCCGGCATCGCCATCACACTGCAAAACATCGGAGGTAAGGGCTCACACACACACACACACACACACATACATACAGTTGAAGTTGGAAGTTTACATACACCTTAGCCAAATACATTGAAACTCAGTTTTTCACAATTCCTGACATTTAATCCKAGTAACATTTCCCTGTCTTAGGTCAGTTAGGATCACCACTTTATTTTAAGAATGTGAAATGTCAGAATAATAGTAGAGAGAATGATTCATTTCAACATTTATTTATTTCATCACATTCCCAGTGGGTCAGAAGTTTACATAACTTTACAATAAGTTGCGTGAATATTGGCCCATTCCTCCTGACAGAGCTGGTGGAACTGAGTCAGGTTTGTAGGCCTCCTTGCTCGCACATGCTTTTTCAGTTCTGCCCACAAATTTTCTATGGGATTTAGGTCAGGGCTTTGTGATGGCCACTCCAATACCTTGACTTTGTTGTCGTTAAGCCATTTTGCCACAACTTTGKAAGTATGCTTGGGGTCATTGTCCATTTGGAAGACCCATTTGCGACCAAGCTTTAACTTCCTGACTGCCGTCTTGAGATGTTGCTTATATCCACATAATTTTCCTTCCTCATGAAGCCATCTATTTTGTGGAGTGCACCAGTCACTCCTGCAGCAAAGCACCCCCACAACATGATGCTGCCACCCCGTGCTTCATGGTTGGGAAGGTGTTCTTCGGCTTGCAAGCCTCCCCCTTTTTCCTGCAAACATAACAATGGTCATTATGGCCAAACAGTTCTATTTTTGTTTCATCAGACCAGAGGATATTTCTCCAAAAAGTACAATCTTTGTCCCCTTGTGCAGTTGCAACCCGTAGTCTGGCTTTTTATGCTGGTTTTGGAGCAGTGGCTTCTTCCTTGCTGAGCGGCCTTTCAGGTTATGTCGATATAAGACACGTTTTACTGTGGATATAGATAGTTTTGTACCTGTTTCCTCCAGYATCTTCACAAGGTCCTTTGCTGTTGTTCTGGGATTGATTTGYACTTTTCGCACCAAAGTGCATTCATCTCTAGGAGACAGAACACGTCTCCTTCCTGAGCGGTATGACGGCTGCGTGGTCCCATGGTGTTTATACTTGCGTACTATTGTTTGTACAGATGAATGTGGTACGTTCAGGCGTTTGGAAATTGCTCCCAAGTATGAAACAGACTTCTGGAGGTCTACAATTTTTTTYCTGAGTTCTTAGCTGATTTCTTTTGATTTTCCCATGATGTCAAGCAAAGAAGCACTGAGTTTGAAGGTAGGCCTTGAAATACATCCACAGTTACACTAACAATTGACTCAGATGATGTCAATTAGCCTATCAGAAGCTTCTAAAGCCATGACATCGTTTTCTGGAATTTTCCAAGCTGTTTAAAGGCACAGTCAACTTAGTGTATGTAAACTTCTGACCCACTGGAATTGTGATACAGTGAATTTTAAGTGAAGAATTGTGTGTAAAGAAGTGAAGAATCTGTCTGTAAAGAATTGTTGGAAAAATTACTTGTGTCATGCACAAAGTAGATGTCCTAACCGACTTGCCAGAACTAGTTTGTTAACAAGAAATGTGTGGAGTGGTTGAAAAACTAGTTTTAATGACTCCAACCTAAGTGTATGTAAACTTCTGGAATCAACTGTACACACACACACACACACACACACACACACACACACACACACACACACACACCACACACACACACCAGCATAGCATAGCACATGCACAGAAACACGTCATCGGGTCTAATGGTCGTGTCGCTCCGAACTGCGCATGTGCATGCCGTCAAATTAAAGGCAAAATGAAAACGTGTCAGTTTGTCACTTTCATCCAGGTTTTGCCTTTGCAATTAGAGAAAATAACAGGATGAATTTTTCAMTTCTCTCATTGATTTGTCAAACCCCAAACCCCGGTCTGGTCTGTCAAGTCTTCTTCGCGACGCGTTTCCGGAAGTATTGCGATGTTGCGCCTTTGGGTTTGAAAACTGTGATATGTCTTTGCCAATGGATACCCTGAGAGCAGCCTGGCTCTATGGCCAATTAGCATTGCTCCTCTCTCTTCCTAGTGCCTACATACTTTATTTTTCTGTTTTCTCTCCCTGATGTGTATGGTGAGGGGATTATGAGTCTGTATGAGAGGATGCAGGCAAGACCAGGCACACAGCAAATTGGCCACTGTTGCCTAGCCTTGATTTTTCAGTATTTCTAGTGTTGATTGGTGTGTTTTGGTCCCGTGTGGCTCAGTTGGTAGAGCATGGCGCTTGCAACGCCAGGGTTGTGGGTTCATTCCCCACGGGGGGACCAGGATGAATATGTATGAACTTTCCAATTTGTAAGTCGCTCTGGATAAGAGCGTCTGCTAAATGACTTAAATGTAAATGTTAAATGTTGATTAACTCTCTAAGAGTGAAATTAACACTCAGTGGTGTAAAAGAACCCCAGTGTTGGTGTTCATAACCAGTGTAAGTTTTACTCTGTGGAAAGTAAAACATTCCCATCATATTATTTCCCAGCATTTATTTTACTAGGCAAGTCAGTTAAGAACAAATTCTTATTTTCAATGACGGCCTAGGAACAGTGGGTTAACTGCCTTGTTCAGGGGCAGAACGACAGATTTTGTACCTTGTCAGCTCGGGGATTTGATCTTGCAACCTTTCGTTTACTAGTCCAACTCTCTAACCACTAGGCTACGCTTTCACCTGCTAGATTTGTTAAATATTATTTTTAATATCTGCTTTTTTCATGTACATTGATTGATTAYGTACATTTTTCTTAACTAATCCATTCAGATAGTCAGATGTATTGCTCCCGTTACTGAAATGGTTGTTCCAGTTTAAATGGTTTAGGTAGGCTCCTTTATCAATGCTCCTAACCCTGACAATCATTGTGAATGCAGGTTGCGGGTGAATAAAATGTTCATCTTTTGGATGTCCTTACTGTGGTTGGATTCCAATAGGAATTCCACATCATTTTGCCATCCAGCATAATGTGACTTGCAGGCCTGATGTGGCCTGTAAACCAGGAGGTTCCTAACACCACTGTGTTAGGGTAAAACTTGGCTGTCAAAGTAAGGCCTTATGATATACTGTATGTAATGTATTGTCATAAACAGTTGAATTTTAATAATAACATTTACCTACAGTAAGAACTCACTTGGTGAAGTCCACAGGACTGAAAATGAATGAATTCAACAACCATGTCTCTGTCACTAACAAATGCAGTCATGCGTGGTAACTACAAGGCACACTGAGGGAAGACAAGTCATAAAGAGGACACGGCCAGCCAGCCTATAACATAAACTCCAACAGTAATATCTTCAAATGTATAAATTCTAATTTAACCAAATTGTGTGCACTCATGACTACAGGTTTCAATTACATTTCCAGCCAACTTATAAGCAAATACTTTTACTGTTACAAACCAGCCTGCTATTAGCACTGCATTAGTCAGCTAGTGGCTATCAACACTGTATACAGTGTATGTGTGTGATCCTATTACTAAAAGCTGTGTCTTTGTGTGTCCCTCCCACAGCCATGTCCAGTTACCTGTACATCGTGAAGTATGAGTTCCCTCTGGTCATCCAGGCCTTCCTGGGGGTTGACAATCCATCAGGGTGAGTAACATACTGCATGTTCTTTACTTATAACACATATTTCAAAAGTAACATACACTACATGACCGAGGGTTTTCCACTAGATGTTGGAACATTGCTGCGGGGACTTGCTTCCATTCAGCCACAAGAGCATTAGTGAGGTCAGGCAACGATGTTGGGCGATTAGGCCTGGCGCGCAGTCGGTGATCCAATTCATCCTGAAAGTCTTCGATGAGGTTGAGGTCAGGGCTCTGTACAGGCCAGTCAAGTTCTTCCACACCGATTTTGACAAACCATTTCTGTATGGACCTTGTTTTGTGCAAAGGGGTATTGTCATGCTGAAACAGGAAAGGACCTTCCCCAAACTGTTGCCACAAAGTTGGAAGCACAGAATCGTCGAGAATGTCATTGTATGCTGTAGCGTTAAGATTTCCCTTCACTGGAACTAAGGGGCCTAGCCCGAACCCGAACCATGAAAACAGCCCCAAACCATTATTCCTCCTCCACCAAACGTTACAGTTGGCACTATGTATTCGGACAGATAAAGTTTTCCTGGCATCCGCCAAACCCAGATTCGTCCGTCAGACTGACAGATGGTGAATCATGATTCATCACTCCAGAGAACGCATTTCCATTGCTCCGGAGTTCGATAGCAGCGAGCTTTACACCACTCCAGCCGATGCTTGGTGATCTTAGGCTTGTGTGCGGCTGCTCGGCCATGGAAATGTAGGGGGTGCGTACAGAGAAGTCAGGCGCAGGAGAGCAAAAACTGATTTACAACGGCGGAGTTTAATAAACAAAACCACCTTAACAGAACAAATAAATCAATGGGTAAACAAAAACACGTTACATAACGTGCACAAGCACTACAATAAACAATTCCGGACAAGGACATGGGGGGAACAGAGGGTTAAATACACAACATGTAATGATGGAATTGAAACCAGGTGTGTGGGAAGACAAAAGAAATGGAAAAGGAAAGGTGGATCGGCGATGGCTAGAAGACCGGTGACGTCGACCGCCGAACGCCGCCCGAACAAGGAGAGGGACCGACTTCGGTAGAAGTCGTGACAGGAAACCCATTTCATGAAGCTCCCGACGAACAATTATTGTGCTGACGTTGCTTCCAGAGACCGTTTGGAACTTGATAGCGAGTGGACTGAACAGACGATTTTTACGCGCTACGCGCTTCAGCACTCGGGGCTCCTTTTCTGTTAGCTTGTGTGGTATACCACCGCTGAGCCGTTGTTGTTCCTAGGCGTTTCCACTTCACAATGACAGCACTTCAAGTTGACCAGGGCAGCTCTAGCAGGGCAGAAATTTGACGAACTAACTTGTTGGAAAGGTGGCATACAATCAACGGTGCCAGGTTGAAAGTCACTGAGCTCTTCAGTAAGGCCATTCTACTGCCAATTTTTGTCTATGGATATTGCATGGCTGTGTGCTAAATTTTATACACCTGTCAGCAATGGGTGTGGCTGAAATAGCCAAATCCGCTAATTTGAAGGGGTGTCCACATACTTTTGTATATATAGTGTAGATTTGAAGGCCACTGTTCTGAAACAGTTCTGAATATATTCTGCAGGCAGGGAGAGGTGACTAGCTGTGTTTTCATCCAGTTGGATGGAAGGACATTAAAGTTCAGCAGAAGGAGATATGAACCAACAGCATGTGAATTCTTCCAGTGATCCTGAGTCAGTGTTAAACCACCAAAGAAGAAGAAACCTCCTCTCAGGTTGAGCCAATCTAATTATGTGGTGCCAACTGGCACTGGGAGGCCTGCAGCCATTCGTGTCACCATGCCAAGCAGCTGGCCTGAGAACAGCTGTTTGTGAGAATGACCCTGGGAGAAGAGGGCAGCGCGGCCACGCTGATACAGACACACATCATTACACAGCCGTGCGCCACGGATGAAATGTAAACCAGAGGATAACACTATGTAGACTAGAGCAGGTGGCCTGATAGTACAGAGACAGTGGCTATTGCTCTGGAAGAGGCTGAGGAGCATGTTGCTGTTTGGTTTTTGATGCCTGCCTGGCTTGTTATGGCCAGCTGTCAGTGTTTTTATGATGCCGACTGAACTGAATGATGTCCAGGAGGTGTTTAAAAGCTACACAGAACGTCTTATCTTCTCTGTCTGAACGACATAGTGTGAGTTGTCCAGAGAACGCTCCATAGATCAATCACCACCCAAGGGGTGGTTGTGTATGTGTGTGCGCGTGCATGTGTGTGCGCGTGCATGTGTGTATGCGTGCATGTGTGTATGACCAGCCAGGCTATCAGATATCTGCTGTTTGCCTGGAGTGTTGATTTGTGGATTGAGGGTTTGTTTGTGTGAGTATGTTGTTGTTGATATTTGTGTCTGAATCTGCGTGGTGTGTTTGCGCATGCGCATGCGTGAGTGTGTGTTTGTGTCCTCTGTGGTTCGGAAGGTCAGTCCTCTCTGCCGCTCTCTATGATGATGTGTGACCGTGTCACCGGGCCAGATGGTTGGCTGGGGTGTAGGTGGGGCAGCTCTAGTGGGCACACTGAAGGAACAATAAATGGACAACTCTCACAGGTTACAACTCTAGAATACAGATGCTGTATTTCTTTGTCATAGAGAAAACATAAGTTTAACCTCCAAAAATCTCAATCCCAAAATAGATACTAAACCCATGTTCAGCGTGGGAGGAACATTTTGTGGATTTGGTTAGTCCAGTGCATGCGGAAAGTACTCAGACCCCTTGACTTTTTCCACATTTTGTTACGTTACAGCCTTATTCTAAAATGGATTCAAATGTTTTTTTCCCTCATCAATCTACACACAATACCCAATTATGACAATAACAGGTTTTTAGAGATTTTTGCAAATTTATTTTWAAAACAAAACTAAAATATCACATTTACATAACTATTCAGACCCTTCACTCAGTACTTTGTTGAAGCATCTTTGGCAGCGATTACAGCCTTGAGTCTGATGCGACAAGCTTGATACACCTGTATTTGGGGAGTTTCTCCCATTCTTCTCTGCAGCTTCTCTCAAGCTCTGTCAGTTTGGATGGGGTGCGTTGCTGCACAGGTATTTTCAGGTCTCTCCAGAGATGTTCGATCGGGTTCAAGCCTGGACTCGAGTGCTCTGGAGCAGGTTTTCATCAAGGATCTCTCTGTACTTTTCTCTGTTCATCTTTCCCTCGATCCTGACTAGTCTTCCAGTCCCTGCCGCTGGAAAACATCCCCACAGCATGATACTGCTACCACCATGATTTAACATAGGGATGGTATTGGCCAGGTGATGAGCGGTGCCTGGTTTCCTCCAGTCGTGACGCTTGGCATTCAGGCCAAAGAGTTCAATCTTGGTTTCATCAGGCCAGAGAATATTTTCTCTCATAGTTGCCTTTTGGCAATCTCCAAGCGGGCTGTCATGTGCCTTTTACTGAGGAGTGGCTTCTGTCTGGCCACTCTACCAGAGATGGTTGTCTGTCTGGAAGGTTCTCCCATCTCCACAGAGGAACTCTGGAGCTCTGTCAGAGTGACCATCAGGTTCTTGATAACCTCCCTGACCAAGGCCCTTCTTCCCCGATTGCTCAGTTTGGCCGGGCGTTTAAGAATGATGGAGGCCACTGTGTTCTTGGGGATCTTCAATGTTGCAGAAATGTTTTGGTACCCTTCCCCAGATCTGTGCCTCGACACAATCCTTTCTTGGAGCTCTATGGGCAATTCCTTCAACCTCATGGTTTGKTTTTTTCTCTGACATGCACTGTCAACTGTGGGACCCTATAAAGACACGTCTGTGCCTTTCCAAATCATGTCCAATCAATTTAATTTACCACAGGTGGACTCCAATCAAGTTGAAGAAGCATCTCAAGGATGATCAATGGAAACAGGATGAACCTGAGTTCAATTTAGAGTCTCATAGCAAAGGGTCTAAATACTTATGAAAATAAGGGATTTCTGTTTTTGTTTTTAATACATTTGCTAACATTTCTAAAAACCTGTTTTCGCTTTGTCATTATAGTGTATTGTGTGTAGATTGATGAAGAAAAAAAGTTATTTAATCCATTTTAGAATAAGGCTTTAACGTAACAAAATATGAAAAAGTGAAGGGGTCTGAATGGGGTCTGACAGTGAAATATTTACTTATGGGTTCATTTCCAACAATGCAGAGTCAAAGATAAAAAAATAAGAAATAGTTAGTAATATTAGTAATGCAGTGGATTCAATATGTCATACATTAGCTTATTTTGCGTGTTTATCACAGTTGCTATGCACCTACACCGTGGGTGTAATAGACTATATGAGTGGTCTGTCCCAGTATGCTCAGGACATGGTGTGTCCCCACCCTAGTTACTTCCCAGACCCTGCAGCCTCAGACGGAGCCTTGACCCCATGTTCTCACCCTCCAGACCGTTCAGTGGTCACTAGAGACCTAGGGGAGGCGGAAGAAAAGAGGACTGGTGAGGAAGAATATCACTGTGGCCCAGTTGGACTAGCTCACTTKGTTTTGCTGTCTCTTTCTCTGTCTCAAACGCACTCACGTATGCACGCAAACTCTCCCTTTTTCTCTCTCCCTCTCAGAAACTCTCTTGTTAATGTGGAGCATGGTAATGTGTAAGTGTGACAGATTTGACAGAGCCTGTTGTTGAGCGTGCTGTCTGTGTGCTTTTAAACAGATTGCTTGTAGAGCTCCATTTGCTGTGGTTCTTTGTAGAACGAGGAGTACCAGGCAGGCTTATTAAGAGCTTTAACACAGTGCTGTCCCTCTCATACCAGCACCACCTGGGTTAAATGTTTAATGGATCTGGAAAGACGTGTAGATGTGTGTCATTGAGGGAACACTCCCAGTTCCTCAGGGGGTAAGTCAGTCAGTTCTACTGCTGGCTGTCAAGAGGTGATGAGTTGATGGGATGATGGGTTCTCATCATCCCTGGCGGCTTGCTTTACTGTTAAGAATTTTTCCTCTTGTCATTGAATAAAACATAGACATTGAACATTTCCCTTACAAATAAGGACTAAAGATGTAATAAATTAGTTACATAAATCTCTCTCTTGCTCTTTCTCTCCTCCCCCTTTCTCTTCCCCATGTCTCTCTCCAGTGAGTGGTACCTGAATGGGAACTACCTGGTCATTATGGTGTCCATCAGTGTCATCCTGCCTCTGGCTTTGATGAAGCAGCTAGGTGAGTTTCTGTTAACTGTCTTAATTAAAACCTTAATAAGAGTATACTTATTTAATGATCTATCGTACTTTAAATGTTGTGTTATGTTTTGTAAGTTAAGGTTCTCCGAATGTATTTTCGTCTGGCACATGAAAAATGACAGATTTCTACTCTGATGAGATTTTCAAGAGGGAAAAAAATCCCGCTTGAACAGTCATTTCATCATTGTGTTTCCCAATAACCCTTCCAGGGAAAGAAATGATTAGAACCAGTGACCTTCCTCTGTCTCATTTTTCCTCCACCCCCCCCCTTCTCTTCCACCTACTCTTTCCCAATCGCCCTCTCCTCCCCCCTCTCCTTTCTCTCTCTCCCGTGTTGTGGCAAACAATCCCCCACTGTTTTAGGATGGACTTTAGTAAATAGCCGTGTCATGTGAGATAATGTTACTGTCAGAAGTCCTATGAAAATATAAAAATACCCAGCGCAGAATACCCTGGCTTCAGCTCCATTTAATGAGCTCTCTTGTTTAACAAAGTGAAATGGCCACAAAGCTTTCATCAAGTGAGAGTGTCTCCCTCTCTGTTGTCTCTGTGTTTTTCTCCTATACGCTCTGTGAGAGAGACCCAGCTTCATGCAGGCACCGTTCACTGGGATAGCAGTTTCAAAAACAGCTCATATTCAATTACATAAGAGAGAGAGGGGAGATAGAAGATGACAGGTAGAGAGAGGGAGAGGAAGACAGAGTAGAGAGAGGAGAGGAAGACAGAGTAGAGAGAGGGAGAGGAAGACAGAGTAGAGAATGGAGAGGAAGACAGAGTAGGAGAGGGAAGGAAGACAGAGTAGAGAGGGAGAGGAAGACAGAGTAGAGAGAGAGAGGAAGACAGAGTAGAGAAAGGAGAGGAGACAGAGTAGAGAGAGGGAGAGGAAGAAGAGTAGGAGGGAGAGGTGACAGAGTAGAGAGAGGAGAGAGATGCAGAGAGAGGTAGAATGACAGAGAGAGAGGAGAGGAAGACAGAGTAGAGAAAGGGAGAGGAAGACAGATAGAGAGAGGAGAGAAGATAAGGTAGAGAGGGAGAGGAAGACGAGTAGAGAGGGAGAGGTTGACAGAGTAGAGAGAGGGAGAGAGATGCAGAGAGAGGTAGAATGACAGAGAGAGAAAGAGAGGAATACAGAGTAAGAGAGGAGAGGAAGACAGAGTAGAGAGAGGGAGAGGAATACAGAGTAGAGAGGGGAGGAGGAAGGACAGAGTAGAGAGAGGGAGAGGAAGACAGAGTAGAGAGGGAGAGGAAGACAGAGTAGAGAGAGGGAGAGAGATGCAGAGAGAGGGGTGGAGGGGCTGGGAGAAAAGTCTTGACCTTTTATTAAGCGTTTCTCTCCTGCAGAGAATTGAGCCGAGAGAAGAGAGAGCAAGAGAAAAAGGGAGAGAAAAATGGAGAGAGAAAGGAAAGAGAGAGAGTCCATGCTACCGGAGCCCAGTAATGAGCTGCAGCTTTCAGTACTCCAGTCCTGTTCAGTCTAGTCCTCTAGGCACTCTAAGAACAAACACGCTTATGATCTCAAGCCCAAACACATTGTCTTGAAACAGGCGAATGTTTGTATGTGTTCCCTATAATTAGCATTGGGAGAAAATATTAAACATGACGGAAATAAGAGAGTTATTCTAACCTCCCACGCCCCATCCCCATTTGCCAGAGGATGTGAGAGTGTGATGTCTGATGTGAGTAGTTCTGATGAAGTGTCTCTGTGTTGTTTCAGGGTACTTGGGCTACACCAGTGGCTTCTCCCTCACCTGCATGGTCTTCTTCCTCATCTCGGTATGCACTGTCATACACAGCTACAGTATAGACCTCCATGTGTTGCAGTGCTCTCATAATGGTCCAAATCCTGACTAATGGATTTCCATTGACTTGAATTGATGGTTTTTGCACATGTCAAAGTTATGTGCACAGATCTCAAGTTATAAGTTATATTTTTCAAATCTGCAGTAATTGTCATGTTTTTGCATTCTTGCAGAAAAAGCTAATCAATCACTACACCAAGCTTAGTCTACTATCAGTTAGAGATCTGAGGTTCAACCTCTTTAATATTCCTCTCTCAGATTTCTGTGGACAAGTTTTGTACCCTGCAGTTTCAGACCGCGTTGGTCTGTGTCTGTGTTTGTGTGTGTGTGTGTTTGTCTGACCTAGTTTTGGTTTTGTGTACTGTGCTGTTATGTATGCAGGCCCATGTCCTTCAGACTACTCATCTCATCCAGCCAACTCCTCTTTCCTCTCTGCAGGTCATCTATAAGAAGTTCCATACCCCCTGTCCCTTTATGGACTTTGCCTTTAACAGCACAGCCAGTGTGACTGCTGTTACCAACGACACAGGTTACAACCAAGCCTGTGTTCCCAAAATGGTCAACCTCAACTCACAGGTGGGTTCCTGTACAGTCGACTCCATCAGCCCATCCTTTCCATCACAGGTATTCAAGAAAATATTTAGCATGTTGCTAATGACAATGGAAAAAACAGATTACCCACTAGCCTGTTTGCGCTATGAACAATCCCACTCTGTTGAATCACAATGTATTAATCAGACCCGTGTGCTCCAGAAAGAGTAATAGGTCTGAATAGGAGGTAATAGGAGCATCCATCATGTGAAGGTTAGGGCTCAGCCTCCCAATGGTCTCCCAGTATTCCCAGACTGAGATGTCAGCTCCTGTCTGACTGGAGAGTATAACCACTCAGGGGCTCACGTCATTCTCTGGCACTGTATCACAGACTGCAACAGTTCTCTCTCCGTGGGCCAACTCTGGGGAAATGGCCCTGATGAGGAAGGCCTGGCATTTTTGAGGCTCAGTCTTTCTCATGTCTTACTATGACAATCTCTTCAGCTAGTACTCTGCAGCTACACTGTAAAAACAATCCTGTTGTTTTGACGGTACCTTGCTGGCAGCCAGTTACGTAAATTATAAATAAACTTTGGGTTAACAGTACATTACTGTAAACTTTACAGTAATGTACTGTTAAGCTAAAGTTTCGTTGGAATTTACGATAACATACTGTACATTGTTTTATGGTAACATATACACTATTAGAAAAAAAGGTGCTGGGTAGAACCATACAGGGTTCTTTGGATTGTACTCATAGGGGAACCCTTTTTGGTGCTGGGTAGAACCCTCTATGTATGTAGGGTTCTTCAAAGAACGCCATCTATATGGTTGTACCTAGAACCCTCTATGAAGGTTTCTACCAAAAAACATTTTAYCATCTAAAGATTCTTCCTAGAACCATCTATGAAGGGTTCCACCAGCCTTATTAGCCTTTAAAATTACATTATAAACTATTTAATGACTTCCTAGTTAAATAAAAAAAAATATTTATGACAATACATTACATATATAATTTGGCCTTTCTTTGAGGGCCTAGATATACCCTAACACAGTGGTGTTAGGAATCTCCTGGTTTACAGGCCACATCAGGCCTGAAAGTCACATTATGCTGGTTGGCAAAGTGATGTGTAATTCATATTGGAATCCAGCCAGAGTTAGGACATTCAACAAGTCAAATTGTTAATTACCTGCAGTCTGCATTCAGACTGCCAGGGTAGGTATGATTGAACACTGAGACTACCTCAATCATCTAAACTGGAACAACCATCTCAGTAATGGGTGAAATAAATCAAATTATTAACAGAATGGATTAGTTTAGAAATCTGTATGTTATTTATCTTTGTGTAGCATAATATTAATCAACCAATCAATGTACATGCAAAAACACAGATATTCTAGTAAAACAAACAATTCTGAAAATCTCCCTGCAATAGAGCATGCTGGGATATATTATATATGGTTCTATGTAGAACCCTTCTTGCCTTTCAAAGAATTGTTCTTGCCTTCCAAAGAATCATCAAAGAACCCTTTCTTCCAAAAGCAGTTTTTAGGATGTTAAAGGTTCCAAGTAGAACCCTTTGCCTTACATAGAACCCTTGTATTCCAAAACTGTTTTTTCTGATCAAAACGGATTTTGGTAGAACCCTATCCCTCCGCAACGAACCCTTTTGGAACCCTATTGTTTAAGAGTGCAGGTAAGTTACAGTGTACTTAAATCAATCAACTAACCAAACCTACATGTACATTTTATCTCAATCAATCAATCCAACTGTCACGTTGGTATGAAGGATCGGGAGACAGACGCAGGAATGCGGAATCGTTTTTTAAATTTAATCCCAAGTTACGGTGTGCCGTGTAAAGACGCGGGGACGAAGACCAAAGAAACACGTAACAAAACACAGGGTAGAAACTCAAAACAAAAGAGCGAGGGGTACCTCAAATAAATAACACACCTGCACAACGATTAACACACAGGATGACACCCGTAATCATCTGTGCAATCCACAAGGACATGAAAGCCCAAAACACACAGCACAGGTACTCTCACGTACCAACGGGCATTGTAACAATAATCGACCACCCAATGGAAACCAAAAGGCACACTTATACAAGTACTAATCCGTGAGAAATGGGGACAGGTGTGTGTAATGAAAGATCCGTGACACCAACTACCTCGTACACCAGTACACTGACTCGGTACCGGTACTCCTTGTATATAGCCTTGTTATTGTTCATTTATTTGTTATTTTATTGTGTTACTGTTTTCTTTTAATCTATTTGTTAATTTTCTTACTTTTTAACTGCATTGTTGGGAAAGGGCTCGTAAGTAAGCATTTCACTGTAAAGTCTACACTTGTTGCATTCGGCGCATKTGACAAATACAATTGTATTTGATATTCATATTATGCAGTACTATTAGTAACAGTACAGTTGTAGTCTTGTGTAGTCAGTCATAAACTGGGGAATTAGCGGTAGATTATTGACTAGTGTATACAAACCCATAATCAGCATACCCTAAAGATGCATGAGATTTCCCAAGTCGCCCTGGGTAGTTAGACCAGTCTCTCCTGCTGATATACTTATGGCCCAGGCATCCCTAAGCAGGCTAAATGTTGGTCAGTAGCCAGGTCCAAGTTAATCACAGGAAATAATTTGCTCTGTGTGATGTGTGCTTCAAGGCCCTAATGGCCAGTAAAACACTAGGTTGGTGGTACGAGGGTTGGGGCTGGCGCCACTGTATCCATGGTGACTTCACAGTCAATTTTTTTCCAGACTGCCTACACCATCCCCATCCTGGCGTTTGCCTTTGTCTGCCACCCTGAGGTCCTGCCCATCTACACCGAGCTCAAAAAGTAGGTGCACCACTTTCCCAGGATGCAACATTGTTGCTGTTTACTATCGGACCCTTTAATTCAGTTCAGTCATCCTGCAGATAGGAAAATCATTATGTCAACTTTGTGCTTGGCTAGTCATATGCCAGTGTCATATAGCAAGCACACTGCTTTGCATTCTCAGTAATGTGTAAATATGCATGGCTAGCCTGGTGATAATCTGAATAATCATCCTACTTTAGATCAATCTGACATGTGTTCAGCCACAATATAATATTCCTTTGTAAGAGTCTTGGATCTTATGTAACCCCCAAACAAATCAGAAATGCCCTAAAGCTCAAACTGGCCTTTTTTGTGGGCATATTGGTGTGTGTGTAAGCGTGTGTGACATCACATCATCCAATATTCTCTGATTTCAGCCCCACCAAGCAAAGGATGCAGCATGTGTCCAACATCTCCATTGTAGTCATGTACACCATGTACTTCCTGGCTGCTCTGTTTGGATACCTGACCTTCTATGGTGAGGCCCACTCACCTCCATGTCATTATAATGCTCCCCCAGGCCCATTTTACATGAGCTTCAGGCTAGTTCAGTTCGCTAACACAAAGCCACTTCTCACGTTTGCCATTCATTTGCATGGACAAAGCTCCTTTAGGCTTCAGAGGCTGTTTTTAAAGTGGCAGAGAATCATTATGAAGTAACTGCTCCTCCTGGTGGCCGTAGCTCATATCAGACCAATTTGTAATATGCCAGTGATTCTACTCTATGACATTGTTATAAGCACAATCATAGCAGTATATTACTGTAGTATATTTCAATATAATGCTCCGAGCACAAAGATGAGCAGCATGTAACATGTAAGCCAGACTTTATTTTGCCTTCTGATGGAAAAACATTGATGTGATGATGATATGTTGCATATCATTTGTAATACATTTTCTGCTCTTTCTGGAGTTGGTGGTTATTGATGCTACTCTAAGCCCTCCTCCTGTGTGTCTGCCCCCTATAGGTGAGGTGGAGTCAGAGCTGCTGCACACCTACAGCCGTTTGGACCCGTACGACACCCTGATCCTGTGTGTCCGTCTGGCCGTGCTCACCGCTGTCACACTCACCGTCCCCATAGTGCTCTTCCCTGTGAGTATTACCTCTTATCACACACACTGTGTCTGGCTCAATGAAACTGTGTATGTCTAGAGTAAAGATGTATACTATGTATACTTAACATGTATGTCACTGTCACTTTGGACAAACGGATCTGTTAAAACAGCATATTACTATATTAAAGCAGTGGGTTTCTGCTCTTTGATGAAAGTGTGGGTCTGTGAATAAGAATAGTGTTGTAACTGTGCTTTTCTCCCTGTGGTCTTCTCAGGTAAGGAGAGCCATCCAGCAGTTGTTTTTCCCCAACAAGACATTCTACTGGCCCCGCCACATTGCCATTGCTGTCACCCTGCTCACCCTCATCAACATGCTGGTCATCTTCGCCCCTAACATCCTGGGCATCTTCGGCATCATTGGTAGGAATTCATAAAATGCACATCTCTAGAACGTATGTCCCCAGACACAAGGCTGCCTGGAATTATCCCTCATTGAACAGAGAAGGGCACACCTGCCTGTAAGTAAAAGCTTAGGAATTTAGGTGATTTGATAAAAATTCTTACGTTTGGTACTAAGGATTTGTGGTTTAATGAGGTGAGACATTGACTAATATAACATATTATGTGTCATTTAAATTTGTGCCAAAATGCTAAACAATTAGTAATTAAACATCATGAATACACTTTTAATTCWAACCTTTATGTAATAAAGCAGTCTAACTTTCTGCACTGTCATTGTGACTTTGCTAAGAGTTAATATCATTGTACAGACAGATGGAGGTCTAGTTGCCCTCGGCTACMTTACAATAAACTGGGGGGTCCTCGCATAGTGATGATCATAGCCTCTTACATTTCACCCTACGTCACGTTCATTGAAAGGATCGGACCAAGGCGCAGCGTGCGTAGAGTTCCACATTCTTTAATAGTGAAACTTACAACAAAACAACAAAGAATCTAACAAACGTGCAGTATTGCAGTGCACAAGGCAACTATACAAAAACAAGATCCCACAACACAAATGAGGAAAATGGCTACCTAAATATGATCCTCAATCAGAGACAACGATAAACAGCTGTCTCTGATTGGGAACCATATCGGGCCAACATAGACATACAAAACCCCCTAGACATACAAAAACCCTAGACATACAAAAACTAGCGTACCTACCCATGTCACACCCTGACCTAACCAAAATATATAGAAAAACAGAGATATCTAAGGTCAGGRCGTGACACCCTAGACCATTTGATCCCCTATGCATTAAACCCTGAGCCGTAATACTGTACTTACAGTGACAGATTTGGAGACATTTTAGGGGAAAGCTCTTAAATCACCTCAGGAATTATAAAGTCTTGTGATCGAAGCAACTGAAACATTCAATCCTTTCATCAAGGATTATAATGCATTTTACATGTATGCTGTAGTTTTAGCACCTTATTGTCCCAACTCTGAGTAGTTTCATGAGTATTGTTGGGTGAATAGTAATCTGTTGTGTTTAACACTAAGTTCAACACTTTCTATGCCAATAAAGACTTTAGAATAGAATCTCTTTTGTTTCTGCTGGTGTCATTCTGACAGTCAGGGAGACAAMGAATACTTTTTGGTGACTTTCCTGACATCGCTAGGCTACTTCCTCGCTGTTAATTTGGGCTCTTGTTATTCTACGGTTCTGTAGATCTTGTTGTTTGACACGATGGCTACAGAGTGTTTTTGTCCTCTCCTCCCTCAGGTGCCACATCTGCCCCCTGCCTCATCTTCATCTTCCCTGCTGTCTTCTACATCCGCATTGTACCCGAAGAGGAGGAGCCCATGCGCTCTACCCCCAAAATCCTGGTGAGTGATGTCTCCTAGCGCCCCCCTACATCCTACAGCCATAGAGACTCCTGTCATGTCTTACTAGAACTCAGCAGATTACTGTTAACTATTGTTTTTTAACCCATAAGAGTCTTAGCCTTGTCCCAGTGGAGGTTCCTCAGAGGAGGAAGTGGAGGACCATCCTCTTCAGTGAATTTTTTWATTTTTTATTGTAAAACATTAAAAAAGTTATCCTATTTAGATAAAACTAAACATAATCAAGTCACCAAATAACTGATTAAAACACAATATTTTACAAAGAAGGTTTACAGTAGCCTCAACAGCCCTCCGTGCGSTAGCATCATGGTGTAGCTGGAGGAAAGCTAGCTTCCGTCCTCCTCTGCATACATTGACTTCAATACAAAACCTAGGAGGCTCATGGTTCTCAGGTTCTTCCATAGACTTACACAGTAATTATGACAACATCCGAAGGACGTCCTCCAGCMTATCAGAGCTCTTGCAGCATGAATGACATGTTCTCCACCCAATCAAAGGATCAGAGAATTAATCGAGTACTGAGATCATAAGCTACAGCTAGCTAGCACTGCAGTGTAAAATGTGGTTTTGAACAAATTMATTTCTTCCAAAATGAAGGAGAAACAAGAGAGAAATAGAGTTTGTAATTTTTTTCACTTTCAGTTTCACTTACTTCAAATCAAAAATGATTTGTCACATGTGCTGAATACAACAAGTGTAGACCTTACCATGAAATGCTTACTTACAAGCCCTTAACCAACAGTGTGATTCAAGAAGAGTTAAGAAAATATTTACCAAATAAACTAATGTAAAAAATTAAAAGTAATAAAAGGTAACACAATAACATAACAATAACGAGGCTATATACACAGGGTACCGGTACCGAGTCAGTGTGCGGGGGTACAGGTTAGTTGAGGTAATTTGTACATGTAGGTAGGGGTGAAGTGACTATGCATAGATAATAAACACTGAGTAGCAGCAGTGTACAAAACAAATGGGGGGGGGGGGGGTCAATGTAATAGGCCAAACAGGGAGTACAGGAGAGGACTAAGTACACACCCCTGAGAGGCCCCAGTGTWGAGGATCAGTGTGGCAGACGTGTTGTTGCCTACCCTTACCACCTGGGGGTGCCCAGTCAGGAAGTCCAGGATCCAGTTGCAGAGGGAGGTRTTTAGTTCCAGGGTCCTTAGCTTAGTGATGAGCTGTAGTCAATGAACCGCATTCTCACATACTGTAGGTGTTCCTTTTGTCCAGGTGGGAAAGGGCAGTGTGGAGTGCGTAGACCGCTATGGTCTACTTAGCTAGCAAATGCAGCTAGCTAGTTTAGCCTTAACACCCTGCTCAAACAGAGGGATACTATGTTAGCTAGCTGGCTATGACTTTGCAACACAACACTGTAACTTTTCCAAGTCAAGGTAAGCTTTTGGTATTACAAATGTATTGCCACCGAGGTCTGCCGGTGTAACTGCTTACTGACTGTACGCTAACGTTACTGCATGATTATAGTGGGTTTACTAACGCGTTAGTCCTATTAGCTATGCTGACTATGACGTTACTTTAGCTAATATGGTGACAACGATGTAGGCTGTTAAAGGTTTGGCTTGGAAAGGTTTTCTCACCTGGACGCATACAGCTGATTTGTTGTGCATTGCAGTCCACAAGCAAAGGGAAAAGAAGCAATACAGCGTGGCTGTTATGAGAAAACTCTGTTTACGCGTGATCAGGGGTGTATTCATTCTGCCTATTCTGTTGAAAAACGTTTCTTAAAAGGAAGCAAATGGAACAAAACGGAGATAAATGTACCTGAATTTGTCCAATAGAAACTCTTGTTTGCAACTGTTGGACTAATGATTACACCCTATATCAGCAAGATGCAGGCAAGAGTGTGCAAGGCGGTATTGAATGTCACCTCAAATTTGTCTCTCAACCTGTGTGCACCTACGATGTAAACTTTAATTCATAGGCTAGGTTGTAGMAATCACATGATGGGTATAGGGAAAATTTGAGTATCATSTAGTAGCCTAAACCTATCCCGGTTACATTGAACTGGGTGAATGGAATATGAATGACAGTCATCCATTATGCTAAAATTGAAATAAGGCCAGGCTCATGAAAAACAATCGGCCTCCCTCATCTTAAACGGCACTGACCGCCATGGTCTAAGCCGGGGAGGGGGTGGATTCTACTAAGCTAACATATATAATTGTTTTAAGAAGATCCTACAACTGATCATTTTGCTATTTAATTTATAATGTAAGACCCCTTGTAGTATCCCACAAAAATAAAAAGATAAATAATTTGATGAATTCTTTTTTTGGGCCATACTGCTATTAGCCCATCCAAATGCATTGAATAACAGACTCACTATGTGGAACAGATAGTCCCCCCCAAAAATGTAAAGGAGGTTTGTTTTGAAGTGTCTCCACTATATCTGAGATATTTAACCCCTTATTTTTGGCAGTAAACAGTCTCCATATTTACTTCCATAMATTTTTTCAACTGGTACCGGGGGACCTTCAGACGAGTCTTGTGAGGCCTTTCCATAGAGGSGTCATAATAGATCTTAGGCCAAACCGTTCGGACGTTACAGAAGATTTTGTGAGAAGACCGATTTTCGGGATGCCTCATGGTCTGACAAACTCTAGCTCTGTCACCTTTTATCGTAGATGTGGAAGTGCAACATACGTGGATGCGGTGGATTGAGACGCATCCAATGCAATAAAAATATATCTCTAGCTTAAACTGACAGATGTTTATGGGGATATTTTTAGTACGCTAATTAGATTTCCACCGGGCGCAGACATCGGCCTTAGGGGGTTAAGGTCTCAAAATAGCCTAGAACATATCAATGTTTAAACAATTAGCACACAATACAGAGGATGTTTACAGAGGATGTCTAACAAAATATATTGAAGAGTTTATTCCAAAACAGTCACACTGTTGTTATAGTGTAAATGCTGAGAAAAATACACATTTTAGTCCGAAGATACTAATATAAGCATTTATTGCCAGTGAATTTTCTACCAAAACCAAAGTGTGAATTGCAGCCACTCCTTAGAGCAGTTTAATAGAGCCCCACAGTGGAGGTGTCATAATACCCATAAAACCTAGTGGTCAAACAGAGACATGGTTCCAATCGTTTTCCCACCATTCATTTTTCCCATAGGGGATTTTAGAAACACTTCAAATAAGGGAWGTTTTTCATGTAGGCTGACCCTGGCGTGACGTTTTGATAACCATGTAAATCTCTCTCAGACAAGGTGACTTTTATCAATATATTTGGCTCTATTTACTCTCAGTTTGAAAATGCTAACTAGCATCAAAGTAGACATCATGCAAGACTACAAATCCCTACAAGCTCTGGCAAGTCATCTCTCGCTGACACCTTTGCTAACAGGTATTGTGTCAATTTATAACTTGCACAAGAAATCTCACAGAATTGTGAATTTAAAGAAATGTTCCCAATTTATTCATTACTACATTTAGCTAATATTAGATAGTTAATCCAGAGATTCCTACTGGATACGGCAGTCTTGTCCAGATCGTCATGGCATTTGTAGTTCTTTATTATAGCCACATTTGCAGCTAATTAGCATTTCATTTTTGGAAGTAAATACAGGCAAATATATTGAAAAAGTCACCTTGTCCAAGAGAGATTTACACGGTTATCAAAACGTCATGCCAGGATAGGCCTACACGAATCACAGCCCTTATTTTAAATGTTTCTAAAAGACAGCTAGGTTTTATGGGTGTATCAACTCATACTGTGGTACTCTATCTCGGTTCACCCATAAATAAAATCTTGCATCATTTGGTCAGCTGCGCCTGCGTGATTAAATTCTGGGTCCATACGTGTTAGAAATTGTGAGTTACGGTTTGCAAAGTCTCCACCCTTGTGTGGCACATGGAGAAGTGTGAAATTTACTCCACAGCCTTAAGTGTCCATGTTTGTGCTGCTCAATTGGTGTGTTTTGAGTGGTGCGACCGGTAGAGACGCTTGAGTGAGGACGGTCACGTGTGTTTGTAAAGTAGAGGTCCCTGGTTCGAGCTCGGTATACGCCAAAATCAGGAGTAAGTGGTCCTAAGCAGCGTGACATCCTTTACAGAGGTGAATAGTGATTTGAATTTACAGTTGCCCTCAGCTCAACGCCAGGTCATTGTTGAATACATTTGAGGGGTGAATGTCCACGTTTGCGATGCTCTATTGCTAGCTTTTGAGTGGTGCGACCGGTAGAGATGGTAAAATGTGTTTGTGAATCAGGACCTATATTAAACATCTCATGAACGGCGTAATGATTAATAAATAATAAATAAACTATTTACTAATCCATTATAAATGCTTTATTATGTGGAGTTATTAAAAAGTGCTACTGGAATTTGACTGAGCTTTCAATAGGATTAGAATATCTACAGAGAGAGTGCCTGAAGATTATGTGCTGAAACAATGTTTGACGTGCTAAATATAGATGATGCAGATTAAATGTATTCACTCATCCATTCAGTATCCATTTGAAATATGTGCTGAGTGAGTAATGCAGTTTTAATGTCATGCCACACTAATATCATAATTAACGTAAAGAAATTGGTACACAGGACCCAGACTACAATAATGGTGATTTAATCACTTTGAGTGCATGAAGGCTGAAACTCAGTGACAGAGTTATCAACTGTGTGCATTATCTCTCTCATCCTCTTTCTCTATCTCTCTCTCCCTCTCTCCCGCTCCTCTGCCTCCCTCTCTCTCGCAGGCTGCCTGCTTCGCTGGAATAGGCTTCCTGTTTATGGTAATGAGCCTCAGCTTTATCCTCATTGATTGGACGTCGGGGAGTAGCAAAGCCAGCAGCGGTCATTAGGCTGCTTCTATAAGTCTTCTGTTTTTATATTGTAAATCTAGACCTATATTGTATTTTCTCTGTGTTGTCATGGATCATATTTAGTAGAAGATGCACTATCTCTTCCTCCAGAATGAGTGGGCCATAGTGTCTAGAGATGGGGAATTCAATCTTCTGGAGGTTTCTGCTCCCTGTTGGACTGCTTCTCACTCAAGGTACATGGAATTGTAGCCCCAGCCAAACTGTGTATAGAGGGAAAGGCCAACATACTTTCCTGGGGAAGACGATAGTGCATTAGAAACAAATGGAAAGTCATGCTGGCTCGCTGAATCTGCCACCACCTCCCATTCCAGCCCTGCCCTCCAGACCAGACCCATAATCTATTACCCTATAAACGTGTAATCTGTCAATCACAGCAAGAATCTAACYGCCACACTCTAGTCTAGATAACCACATAGCTTTCAGTAGGGGAGAAGAAGACACAACAGATTGTTGGAGGCTGGACAGTTCTTTCATATTTGTAGGCCAAGTCTACTGTGTTAAGTTATTGATGTAGTTAGGTCATGGCAATATTCGGTGCAATAGCTGAGGAAATGTGGCATTAAAAGCTATTGGACAGAGGCAGAGTGGTGGTTACTGTGGCAACGTCCAGTGACCCGTGCTGGTGTTGTCACCCCGGTGGCCAGATGCCGTCCTTAATCTACACGCTCGGCTTCACTCCTCACAGATATCAGAGGATGGAACCATGCAACTGATATGCAACTGTACAGTGTGTGCAGTGTTATGACTCTACCATTACAATACAGTATGATATATATACAGTATCAGTCAAAWGTTTGGACACACCTACTCATTCAAGGGTTTTACTTCATTATTTATTATTGTCTACATTGTAGAATAATAGGGAARACATCAAAACTATGAAATAACACATATGGAATCATGTAGTAGACAAAAAAGTGTTAAACAAATATATTGGAGATTTGAGATTCTTCAAAGTAGCCACCCTTTGCCTTGATGACAGCTTTTCACACTCTTGGCAATCTCTCAACCAGCTTCATGAGGTAGTCACCTGGAATGCMTTTCAATTAACAGGTGCGCCTTGTTAAAAGTTAATTTGTGGAATCTCTTTCCTTCTTAATGCGTTTGAGCCAATCAGTTGTGTTGTGACAAGGTAGGGGTGGTATACAGAAGATAGCCCTATTTGGTAAAAGACCAAGTCCATATTATGGCAAGAACAGCTCAAATAAGCAAAGAGAAACGACAGTCCATCATTACTTTAAGACATGAAGCTCAGTCAATGCCGAACATTTCAAGAACTTTGAAAGTTTCTTCAAGTGCAGTCACAAAAACCAACAAGCGCTGTCCAAACCTTTGACTGGTACTGTATATACAGAGATATATATTTTTTTCTCCATCATTTTTATTTCCAGTCTATCCTCAGCAACAGTATCAAGGCTGGCATTTCACATTGGTGTGTCTCTTCGATATGTGCACTGAACTATATCAGAATAGCTTTTTCATTGTTCGAGGAGCAGCTCTGATGTTTAAAATGGAAGGAAAGCCTGACTATGAGCTGCCTCCTCAGCCTGGCTATGAACTGCCTCCTCAGCCTGGCTATGACCTGCCTCCTCAGCCTGGCTATGAGCTGCCTCCTCAGCCTGGCTATGAGCTGCCTCCTCAGTATGAGAGTCTGTTATCGAGGTGTTGGAGGTGGAGGGTACTGTGAACCTCATCCTGGATCAGTGGGGCTGTATATCTCTGCATGGTCATGTTTTGATATTGAGAGGGCTCACTGATCTAGGACCTGTGTTCTAAGTGGCAGAGGAGGCTCTCTACCCAGGTTTGTTGTTGTGTTGTTTCTGAACATTTACTAAGAGTAATCAGAGATAAACAAAAAAATATTTTTAAAACTCACAGGGTCAATTCATTACGTGGAGAATCAAGGATGRCGTGTGTAAATATTGTTATTTCCAGGACAAGCCCGTTTTTGAGCTTGGTCCCTAACTAAAGTTTGTTCTAGTGACATGGTGCCATGATGAGAACACAATGTGGTGTCAATGTCTCTCTAACACCCCTGCAAAGTAGGTGGTTAGTTATAGCACTGTCAGCTGATAAGCACAACTTCTAACGATAGCAAATTAATCAATTGACATGCAAACAATTTATTTGTAAGATACTCAYACATTTTATAGATATGATTTTAATGGACTACCCTTTGTAATAACAATCTATGAACATGTGTCTAAATCCTAAGTAAGTTATATAATCCTGTGTATGTTACATTACAAAAAGATATGTATTTACGGTCTAACATGGTACAAGGATGTTTCCTCCAACTACTTGAAGCTCTTTCTCTCCTGTTCTGTGTCTGCATACTGCTCAGCAGTCCTGCAATGATTTAAGTGTGAACATGGTGTGTGAACATGGTGTATGTCTGTTCATCTGCTTCAATATTGAAAGAACACAACTGTGTACAGTGGATGTACTGTGAGGATTGTAAGTGTGTCCATGTTGTTGAAATGAAGCATGGATGTATTGTATTTGAATTGTGGTACTTATACACTATATTGTATTGTGAAACGATCAAGGGATTCATTAACCATACGTGTAACTGAAGTGTTGATCTCTTATCATTATGCAGTATTTAATGAGCATGTACGATTTAAAAGCCTGACTGAACCTTTCATAATTTCAGACTAGAGTGTTGTCAGGTATGAGTGGCATATTATTTCTGGTCAGTTTTCTAAACATCCCTGTCTGCCAACTCCTTGTGTTGAGCAGGTCTGATAGATCAGGTGAAATGTCCCTTGTCTCTCTCTGTTGTTTTGCTTGTGATGAAGTTGCAGATTCAACATTACATACAGTGAGTGCTGTAATATTGTACACGAGTATTGTATCATTGTTCTGTCAAACCTAGTTGTGAGGGCAAAAAAAAGTCCTCTCAATCAATCATTGATCAACTCTTCCTCAGAGAATGATGACCAGTCTGCATGTTCCAGTAGAGATACTTGTCAGTATCAGCCAGCTCAGCTCTGCTCTCTCTGTCTATTACTCATTTATATCATAGCTTAACATAGGATTCTGTTTCCGTTTAGATAAAGATCAGTGTTTAAAGTCAGATATTTTAACAACATGCTTGTGTTATTCTGATACCATATACAACTGTTACCGGTATGTTATTCTGGGGAGGCAGGTAGCCTAGTGGTTTAGAACGTTGGACTAGTAACTGAAAGGTTGCAAGATCGAATCCCTGAGCTGACAAGGTAAAAATCTGTCGTTCTGCTTCTGAACAAGGCAGTTAACCCACTGTTCCTAGGCCGTCATTGAAAATAAGAATTTGTTCTTAACTGACTTGCCTAGTTAAATAAAAATTAAAAATCTCTGTGACATACAGTATCAGCCCTTAAATGTTTTATTTATTAACACCAGGGGGCGACATTGTAAAAGTGGCTGATATGATACCTTGACTAGTCTGGTAACTTGCTCCATACAGTATCATACTCTCATTTCCTTGTGTGATTTAATGAAATTGGTATATGAGTTTATAACAACTTTAATTAAATATTGACTTCGGCCAGCATTATAAATAATGTATATAAATGTAAACCCTTTTCATTCAATATGCATATCTAGTTTGCATAATGTAAATAGCAGGTACAGTTTTAGTTTGATAATTAAAAAGATAAATGTAATCATTTTTAAAGTGCTTTTAAACSTATTTGCCCTTCATTTTATGTCTTTATTTTCTTGTATATCAATATATTTGAACACATTGCTGGCAGTAATTGTACTGTAAACAATGTTGCAATAAAAATAATAAAATAACATTATACTTTTGGATTTTTCATCATCATGATTTCGGAACTACTAAATATGTTCTATTGCACCAAATATGTCCCTTTCGATGGCACTATGTACTAAATAAACCYATAATAAACATATTGCTTCATACTGTGGAAGAAAATAATTTAATAGTTGATGTTCATCAAACAGACACACAAATCACACACATTCTGTCTCATCGCCTCTATTTTAAGCTGTGCTGTTTACTTCTCCCAGGCAGATTGCTCACTGAAGTATGATGATGATGCGTTTATGTTCATGTGAAAATGCACGCTGGCCTTAACTGACACTGTATAGTTGCCAATGGTGACAATGAATCACTAGGTTTCAACAGATCACTAACTTGTCAAAACCCCTCCATCAATCAACAGTTATTTTATACTTCAATATTGGAACAGAATATTGGAACAGTGTATTGGTGTTGAGAAGCTATACGAATTCATGGTTTTGAAAACAAGATTAGTCTATCCAGGCTGTGTCACATTAGGCCGTGATTGGGAGTCCCATTGGCAGCGCACAATTGGCCCAGTGTCGTCCGGGTTTGGCTGGGGTAGGCCGTCATTGTAAATAAGAATTTGTTCTTAACTGACTTGCCTAGTTAAATAAAGGTTCAATAAAAAAATATATATACTTTTGATATATAGACTCAATGTATTTTTTGGCATGCACTGTAATACATTTTGTTCCATTCAGATGGCATTTTTCAAAGAGAGTATCATTTTGAACTACACTTTTTGTTTTAAGATTGGCTTGGCAGGGAAACAATTAMAGTACATTTCGACAAAGCAAAAAATAGCTCTGTTGTAATGAGCCATCATCAGACAGTGAAAGATCATTCTGCCCAAGATGTGGACATATTCGATACAAGTGTGTTTCTTTTATACTGTCTATTATGAATAAGTTAATTTCATTACTCCTCCAGCAATTTTCAATACCGAAATGTAATTAACTTTGAAAAGGGGCCTTGGGGATTAATGAGTGTGGGCTGCTGTGCTTAAGCTGAAGTGGCATGTCTTCTATGCTGACAACAAGCTAACACAGCTACTCTGCTCAGGAGAGCTCATCAACTGGAATATTTTTCAGTCCAATATGGTTCACTAACATTCAGATACAGTCCCTGCCATATCAGTTGGCTGTGAGGAAATGACCAGTAGGCATACTACCACGTAGAGTATACAGTCTAATTGATCTGATCTTAATAGCTGACATTCAGTGTCTTGAGCTTTTGAGCTCTGATTCAATGATTAAGATAAATAATGCATCCTGAGTCAATTAATGAAAAGGGTTAGTATCTGGAATTTATGTTTTCATTTTGATCATACAGACTTGTGTGCACACCAAAGACCACAAGGGGACACCCAAGAGCCATAAGTGAGATGCTTACAAACTATGCATAMCGTAAAACTTCAATGAAACGTAGTCGTCCGTCCCTTTTAATAGCCAGCCATCGGCACATATTTCCGCAAATAAACGGCTGTTTCAAATAAACATCAGGTCTAAATAAATTGTTTACGAGTGAACTTCAGTGAGTACCGTACAGATTACGCAAAAGAAGATTGCGGAGAGCAACATCATTKCCATGGAGGAGACAGCTGTGTGGTTTGACATGGTCAGCTCAACTAGGTGGTGATACAAGGTGCAACAATTGAGAGAATGGACTTTATCATGTTTATACCGGTCCCAATAAACTGTGGTAGTCTTTTCAACATTTTATTGAGCAGAAGCTGTGTGCATTAAGGAAATAGCCACCTGGCTCAAATAGAAGCCTGTCTATAATAAGCRCCGGTTGTGTTCAGTGATTGAAGCAAATAAACACCCAGGCTACTAATTGAAGTTTTATGGCACTGAATTTAGAGCTTTGAATAAACAAATACAGTGGAGTAATTTATTCTGTATCTATTTACAACTGTTAAACAATCAGAGCAATGTTGACAGGTCTCTTAAGATGATGAGTTAGTCTTGTAACAAGCTTAAAATAAATACAAGTAAAAACTCAACTAAAAAAACTAGATAGACCTAACAATGTGCATCTAGTTGTAAAGCCTTGAATCACTAGTTTTATTTAATTTCCCCTGCAAGACGAAATAGATGAGTCCTGTAAGCAATTTTCACTCTAATGAAATTGGCCTTATCCTATTCTGTGCAATGAGAAAAATGTAATCGGCAATAACGGATTTTTGCCAAATTAAATTAGATAACTCAAACCTAGAGTTAATGAGATATCAAATGAATATGCTCCCAGTCATGTATTAAATGTTTTGATTTACAGTACCAGTCAAAAGTTTGGACACACCTATTCAATCAAGGGTTTTTCTTTATTTTTACAATTTTCTACATTGTAGAATAATAGTGAAGACATCAAAACTATGAGATAACCCATGGGGAATCCTGTAGTAACCAAAAAAGTGTTCAACAAATCAAAATATATTTTATATTTTAGATTCTTCAAAGAAGCCACCCTTTGCCTTGATGACAGCTTTTCTCACTCTTGGCATTCTCTCAACCAGCTTCATGAGGAATGATTTTCCAACAGTCTTGAAGGAGTTTCCACATATGCTGAGCACTTGTTTGCTGCTTTTCCTTCATTCTGCGGTCCAACTCATCCCAAACCATCTCAATTGGGTTGAGGTCGGGTGATAGTGGAGACCAGGTTATCTGATGCAGCACTCCATCACCCTCCTTCTTGGTCAAATAGCCCTTACACAGCCTGGAGGTGTGTTTTGGGTTATTGTCCTGTTGAAAAACAAATGATAGTCCTATTAAGCGCAAACCAGATGGGATGGCGTATCGCTGCAGAATTCAAGTGTCCCTTGAAYTCTAAATAAACCACAGACAGTGTCACCAGAAAAGTACCCACACATCATCACACCTCCTCCTCCATGCTTCATGTGGGAACCACATATGCGGAGATCCTCCATTCATCTTCTCAGTGTCTCACAAAGACACGGCGGTTGGAACCAAAAATCTAACATTTGGACTCATCAGACCAAAGGACAAATTTCCACCGGTCTAATGTCCATTGCTTGTGTTTCTTTGCCCAAGCAAGTCTTTTCTTCTTATTGGTGTCCTTTAGTAGTGTTTTTTTGCAGCAATTTGACCATGAAGGTCTGAACAGTTGATGTTGAGATGTGTCTGTTACTTGAACTCTGTGAAGCATTTATTTGGGCTGCAATCTGAGGTGCAGTTAACTCTAATGAACTTATCCTCTGCAGCAGAGGTAACTCTGGGTCTTCCTTTCCTGTGGCGGTCCTTATGAGAGCCAGTTTCATCATAGCGCTTGTTGGTTTTTGCGACTGCAYTTGAAGAAACTTTCAAAGKTCTTGAGATTTTCGGCATTGACTGAGCTTCATGTCTTAAAATAATGATGGACTGTCGTTTCTCTTTGCTTATTTGAGCTGTTCTTGCCATAATATGGACTTGGTCTTTTACCAAATAGGGCTATCTTCTGTATACCACCCCTACCTTGTCACAACACAACTGATTGGCTCAAACGCATTAAGAAGGAATGCATTCCAGGTGACTACCTCATGAAGCTGGTTGAGAGAATGCCAAGAATGTGCAAAGCTGTCATCAAGGCAAAGGGTGGCTACTTTGAAAAATCTCAAATAMATTTTGACTTGTTTAACARTTTTGTGGTTACTACATGATTCCATATGTGTTATTTCATAGTTTTGATGTCTTCTACAAAACCCTGGAATGAGTAGGTGTTCAAACTTTTGACTGGGACTGTATCTCTCATTGAACATGACAGCAGTATGGCACCGACAGATGGTCGCCTCACTTCGAGTTCTTAGGAAACTATGCAGTATTTTTTTTTTWATGTATTATTTCTTACATTGTTACCACAGGAAATCTTAAGTCTTATTACATACAGCCGGGAAGAACTATTGCATATAAGCGCAACRTCAACTTACMATCATTACGACCAGGAATACGACTTTCCCGAAGCGGATCCTCTGTTCGGATCACCACCCAGGACAATGGAGCTAATTCTAGTAGGCGCCGTAGAAGGAGCAGACAAAGCGGCCACATGGCCAGGCTCCGTATACGTGCACATCGCACACGCTCCTGAGTATACTACTAGCCAATGTCCAGTCTCTTGACAACAAGGTAGACAAAATTTGAGCAAGTGTTGCCTTCCAGAGAGACATCAGAGATGGTAACATTCTCTGTTTCACGCAACATGGCTCTCTCGGGATATGTTTCGGAATCGGATCAGCCACCGGGCTTCTCCATGCATCGACAGAGATAAACACCTCTCTGGGAAAAGGAAGGGCGGGGGTGTATGCTTTATGATTAACGACTCATGGTGTAATCATAACAACATACAGGAAGTCAAGTCCTTCTGCTCACCTGATCTAGAATTCCTTACAATCAAGTGCCGGCCATTTTACCTACCATGAGAATTCTCGTCAGTTATAGTCACAGCTGTGTACATTCCACATCAAGCAGACACCAAGACGGCCATTAAGGAACTTCACTGGACTATATGCAAACTGTAAACCATACATCCTGAGGCTGCATTTATTGTAGCTGGGGGTTTTAACAAAGCAAATTTGAGAACAAGTCTACCTAAATTCTTTCAGCATATTGATTGCCCTACACACATGCGCAATAGCCACAACCACTGCTACTCTAACTTCTGCGATGCATACAAAGCCCTCCCCCACCCTCCCGTCGGCAAATCCGACCATGACGCCATCTTGCTCCTTCCGTCTTATAGGCAAAAACTCAAACAGGATGTACCAGTGACGAGAACCATTCAACGCTGGTCCGACCAATCAGAAGCCATGCTTCAAGATTGTTTTGATCACGCAGACTGGAATATGTTCTAGTCATTCTCAGAGAACAACATTGACCTTTACGCTGACTCAGTGAGTGYGTTTATAAAGAAGTGCATTGGAGATGTTGTACCCACTGTGACTATTAAAACCTACCTTAACCAGAAACCGTGGATGGATGGCGGCATTTGCGCAAAACTGAAAGCGTGATCCACCGCATTTAACCATGGAAAGTGGTCTGGAAATATGTCTGAATATAAACAGTGTAGCTATTCCCTCCAAAAGGCAATCAAACTAGCGAAATGACAGTACAGGGACAAGGTGGAGTCGCAATTCAACGGCTCAGACACGAGACATATGTGGCAGGGTCTACAGGAAATCACGGACTACAAAAAGAAATCCAGCCACGTCACGGACCCCAACGTCAAGCTTTTAGACAAACTAAACACCTTCTTTGCCCGCTTTGAGGATAATACAGTGCCACCGTCGCTGCCTGCTAACAAGGACTRCACCCCTYTCCTTCTGCATGGCTGATGTGAGTAAAACATTTAAACGTGTTAACCCTCGCAAGGCAGCTGGCCCAGAAGGCATCCCTWGCCGCGTCCTCAGAGCATGCGCAGACCAGCTGGCTGGTGTGTTTACGGACATATTCAATCGCTCCCTATCCCAATCTGTTGTCCCCACATGCTTCAAGATGGCTACCATTGTTCCTGTACCCAAGAAGACAAACATAACTGAACTAAATGACTACCGTAGCACTCCGTAGCACTCACTTCTGTCATCATGAAGTGCTTCGAGAGACTAGTCAAGGATCATATCACCTCCACCTTACCGGCCACCCTAGACCCACTTCAGTTTGCATACTGCCCCAACAGGTCCACAGACGACGCAATTCCCATCACACTGCACACTGCCCTATCCCATCTGGACAAAAGGAATACGTAAGAATGCTGTTCATTGACTACAGCTCAGCATTCAACACCATAGTACCCTCCAAGCTCATCATCAAGCTGGAGGCCCTGGGTCTCAACCCCTTCCTGTGCAATTGGGTCCTGGACTTTCTGACTGGCCGTCCCCAGGTGGTGAAGGTAGGAAACAACATCTCCATTTCGCTGACCCTCAACACTACCCCACAATGGTGCGTGTTCAGCCCCCTCCTGTACTCCCTGTTCACCCACGACTGCGTAGCCATGTCCGCCTCCAACTCAATCATCAAGTGTGCAGACGAAACAACAGTAGTGGGCTTGATTACCAACAATGACAAGACAGCCGACAGGGAGCAGGTGAGGGCACTCGGAGTGTGGTGTCAGGAAAACAACCTCTCACTCAACGTCAACAAAACAAAGGAGATGAACATGGACTTCAGGAAACATCAGAGAGAGCACCCCCCTATCCACATCGAAGGGACAGCAGTGGAGAAGGTGGAAAGTTTTAAGTTCCTCGGCGTACACATCACAGACAAACTGAAATGGTCCACTCACACAAACAGTGTGGTGAAGAAGGAGGAACAGCACCTATTCAACCTCAGGAGGCTGAAGAAATTTGGCTTGTCACCAAAACCCTGACAAACCTTTACTGATGCACAATMAAGAGCATCCTGCCGGGCTGTAGCACTGCCTGGTACGGCAACTGCAACGCCCTCAACCGCAAGGCTCTCCAGAGGGTGGTGGCTTCTACACAACGCATCACCAGGGGCAAAAACKACCTGCCCTCCATGACACCTACAGCACCTGATGTCACAGGAAGGCCAAAAAGATCATCAAGGACATCAACCATCTGAGCCACGATCTGTTCACACCGCTACCATCCAGAAGGCGAGGTCAGTACAGGTGCATCAAAGCTGGGACCGAGAGACTGAAAAAAAGCTTMTATCTCAAGGTCATCAGACTGCTAAAAAGCAATCACTAACTCAGAGAGGCTGCTGCCTACATTGAGACCCAGTCACTGGCCACTTTAATAAATTGATAACTAGTCACTTTATACAATGCACTCTAAATAATGTCATTTTAATAATGTTTACATATCTTACATGACTCATATCACATGTATATACTGTATTTTATACCATCTATTGCACCTTGCCTATGCCGCTCAGCCATTGCTCATCCATATACTTACATGTACATATTCTCATTCACCCCTTTAGATTTGTGTGTATTAGGTAGAGTTTGGGGAATTGTTAGATTACTTGTTAGATATTACTGCACTGTCAGAACTACAAGCACAAGCATTTCGCTACACTCGCATTAACATCTGCTAACCATGTGTATGTGACAAATAAAATGTGATTTGATTTGAACGGAGGAGTGAGACTACAATTTCAAGGAAACACTACATTTTCCATGAAGCAAAGTAGGTGGGCGTTTTTCGCAACGGGYTGGCACTGCTAAATTGGGAGCATAGGGGATTGGGAGGTGACAGAACTGTCTTCGGTTTGTCGGCCAGACTGAGAAACTTCACGCTGTTACGGGTGTGGCTTTATACGTGATAAATCTTTACGAAGAGAAGAATGCATAACGGCACTCACACACTGAACGACTAAATTAAACACAGCGGAAGAAGGAAAAAAATAGAATAGCTTCTTCACAGTGGGTATGTGAATTTTGGTTACATTGCAAGTTGGCAACGGAATCCATCTGCTCTGCCGTCTTCACAGCTGGAATACTTTTTGCTGAAGTTCCGTGGGCCCATTTCCTTGCGTTGTAACCTGCGAGGCTGATCTTGAAAAGTGAACTTGACTGATTTTATTGACGCGCCTCAAAAGAAATTGTTGTTGCTGAAATAGTGTCCACGTAATGACAGACAAATTACTTTTCCGTGTTGGCTTGGATAGCATGTCACTGGGGTTGAAAAAATAGGCGTCAAATTTGGCTTTGGAATATTAAATACGAGTAAACATCTGGAATAGAACTGAATTGGGACTAAGTCGAATAAAGTATTTGTTTGCTGGTTTGTGAGCGAATCAAACTTATATCCCAGCCGTTTTTCTCAAAGGGGAAGTTTAATTTCTCAACCTCACAACACTGTTCTGGGAACGCTTTAAAAAAAAAAACGCTCCCAGGCATACAGCCCTAAATAGGCAACATTTTTGTGTGTGATATTGTCCGAWAAACAGCAGTCCTGAAGCGTGCACTTGGAACCATGGGGTGCACAGTGAGTCAGGAAGATAAAGCTGCACAAGAGCGGTCCAAAATGATTGACAAAAACCTTCGAGAAGATGGGGAGAAGGCGGCGAGAGAAGTGAAACTGCTCCTGTTGGGTATGTACCATCAAGCATTCCATTCTAATGTCTGAATCCAATCGATGTAGAATCGCATGAACACTTGCTACATTGTATGCAGTTACGGTGTTGTGAGCTGGCGATATTTTAATTGAATTGTAATTTTGCGACGTAACGGGCGTTGATTAGTCTCGAAAACCCAATCATAAGCCTCACAGTTTGACTGTTGCCTAGGTTCGGGTTTCCAAGACTATGCGTCATGATGCATAGATGACATTTTCGTGGTAAAGCTTTGAGGTCCAGAGTGTGCGCGGAGGACTAGGCCATGTATCCTGCGACGCTACGGAATCTTTCTCATTAACCATTTTGATGTACAGYTAGTTACATAGCCGCGTTTTTGTCTAATTTCATAGAAGGTTCTCTAGCCTCCAGTGCGCAACTGGAACAGAGTAGGCTAGTCAGAACCAGTAAACATAAATTTAAGCCCGCGCTCCTGCTTCTGTCATACATTAGGGGAATGCCTCACCGCCAGAATTTTCTCAACTCTTCAAGTATTCAAAATAGAAAAGTCGTGCGTTGACACCAAGTTATGTCAAGGTTTTATTACAGTCAAGTAGCAGACTGTAAAAACTAACATATAATGACACCAACAATCTGGTGGTTTCTAAATGATACCAGCATAATGTAGCCTTTAGGCCCAGGCCTGAAAGAGTTATCAATCACTTAACAGTCTACAACCTAAGGTCTGAACATGTCAAGTATAGTGAAATAATTAACTTGCAAGCCTTACCCAACAGTGCAGTATTCAATATCAAAATACTGTAACAATTATTATATATATTTTTTAAAGTAAATAACATTCTAAGCTGAATGTGAGCTACAGTGTATACAGGGTCAGTGCCAGTACCACATTTACAATGTGCAGGGATACTGCAATATTTGAATTAAAGTATGTAAATGTAGGCAGGATAAATAATAATATTGTAAGCTAAGGGAATATTCCTGATTTGCTTTCATTGCTCTTCAGCTGTGCCTAATAATGATAACCACCTCATGGATGTAATGGGTTCTCCAGACCTCTCCAAGCAATGGCAGATCATTCACCGCATGGTTCAATGTAGGTCCTAATCGATAATGATTAACCGCAAGCAATAGACTCTGGCTTACAGTATTGCAGCCTGTGAAGTGCTCACTATGTTAGAATTGAACCATTACAAATATCTTTGGTTGGCTCCATTTTGCTCTGTTGTCTGTACTCTGGATCTGTTCATTTCGCTCCTCTAACTCAAAACACCCCTACTTGTTGCAATCAACGTAAACCTCAAGGTTGCGTCAAAGCTGATTTGATAGTGACTTTGGTTAGTCAGGTTCTTCGGTAATACCAGYGTGTACAAAAACAAGCTGTGGCCACCTTAGGGCACTGTAATACATTTTTTAATTAACGTGGTGTAAGTGGGTGTGTTCGCGCTGTCAAATGAATCAAATCAAATTTTATTTGTCACATACACATGGTTAGCAGATGTTAATGCGAGTGTAGCGAAATGCTTGTGCTTCTAGTTCCGACGATGCAGTAATAACCAACGAGTAATCAAACATAACAATTTCACAACAACTACCTTATACGCACAAGTGTAAAGGGATGAAGAATATGTACATAAAGATATATGAATGAGTGATGGTACAGAACTGCATAGGCAAGATGCAGTAGATGGTATCGAGTACAGTATATACAAATGAGATGAGTAATGTAGGGCATGTAAACATTATATTAAGTGGCATTGTTTAAAGTGGCTAGTGATTAAAAAAAAATACATACATTTTTCAATTATTAAAGTGGCTGGAGTTGAGTCAGTATGTTGGCAGCAGCCACTAAATGTTAGTGGTGGCTGTTTAACAGTCTGATGGCCTTGAGATAGAAGCTGTTTTTCAGTCTCGGTCCCTGCTTTGATGCACCTGTACTGACCTCGCCTTCTGGATGATAGCGGGGTGAACAGGCAGTGGCTCGGGTGGTTGTTGTCCTTCATGATCTTTATGGCCTTTCTAGTAAATGGAGTGTTTAAAAACCATTTTAATCCTAGTTGATTGGGATGTTAGGTAGAATGTGATTATGTAGCAATCTCTGTATAGGTGAGGTTGAGCAAGGGGATTGTGCCCACAAGGAAGGTGAGCGCTTCTAATGTTGCACGCAGTCCTGGGCTGCACTTATAACGACTTTGCAACACTCTGGCTGATAGGATAGAAATTGCACTGATTGTTGTACAGTGTTTGGGGAGTAACGGGAAGACGCAGAATAAGTTTAGACAACTATTCTATGAACAAGATAAAGTAATCACCAGGTGGGGTTTGAAAGTCTAAGCATAAAGCCCAAATAGGTACATGTGGGAATTGTCACTCTTAACTTTTCAAAGTCTTTAGGGGTCAGAAAGTAAAACTCAAGTCTCAAACATCTCTTGAATCAGATGGCTCATCGCTTTCGTACAAAACAAAGGAAGTGTTGTTCGGCAATGGGACGTTTGGGGTGATCTTTTTTTTCATTGGGAGTGGAACTCAGCACAGACAGATTCTCTTTGCCATGAGACTCCGTTCCAGCACAAAGCCGACACTTTCAGGCATTGGGTGAAGTTATGACACTGAGGACGCAGACTAAGGATGACTAGACGAGCATTGGTAATTTTGATTGGCAGTTGCGTATTTTACGTGATTCTGTATTGTTGTCTCAATCAAAGCATCCCGGGCCTTGGTTTCATCTGGGTGGCTTGCGGGGGATAGCTTGGACAAAATTCAGTCACCGGGTCATAGGCGATACCTCTGGATGAACATTGTGGTGGTTTGATCGCAGATTTTACAATGCTTTGTAAGAGACACCTGAGACTACAGGACTCTTCAGGAGCACAGGTATTTAGGGGATTGAGAGCATTCTGTTAATGACTTTGACTTGATGGCCGGAGCAGAAATTGATATGCAAAACTAAGCTATTGGTCGAACGCTGCATTTTTTTGTCTGAAAGACTTATTGTCGGATTTTGGTGGATGAAGCGAGCGGAGTAGGGTTGTCCCTTGATAACACTCTTCTCTATATGGAGAGCCTCTTGGTGTATTTTATTCCGAGGTTTATTTCTCACGGTTTATGATTTATCTAGCGCTTTGGGCCTTTAATTGTCAGGTTTAGAGAGATTGAGGTGTGTTCGGTGTGTAAGTATTTATTTTTATGACGGCTTTCTGGACGGAACAGCTGGGTTCTTTCAGGGGCAGATAGAACGATCTCTTTTTGATCCGGAGGGTGGGCCTTTTCACCTCATTTTTCTCTTGTAGGTGGCCGGGTGCGGATCGTCGGTTGGTTGGGTAATCAAGCCTACCACTGTAGTGTCGTCTGCAAACTTGATGATTGAGTTGGAGGCGTGCATGGCCACGCAGTCGTGGGTGAACAGGAAGTACAGGAGGGGCTCAGAACGCACCATTGTGGGGCCCCAGTGTTGAGGATCAGCGGGGTGGAGATGTTGTTACCTACCCTCACCACCTGGGGGCGGCTCGTCAGGAAGTCTAGTACCCATTGCACAGGGCGGGGTCGAGACCCAGGGTCTCGAGCTTGATGACGAGTTTGGAGGGTACTGTGGTGTTAATGCTGAGCTCTAGTCAATGAACAGCATTCTCACATAGGTATTCCTCTTGTTGAGATGGGTTAGGGCAGTGTGGGTGGCGCATGCGTCGTCTGTGGACCTATTGGGGCGATAAGCAAATTGGAGTGGGTCTAGGGTGTCAGGTAGGGTGGAGGTGATATGGTCCTTGACTAGTCTCTCAAAGCACTTCATGATGACGGAAGTGAGTGCTACGGGGCGGTAGTCATTTAGCTCAGTTACCTTAGCTTTCTTGGGAACAGGAACAATGGTGGCCCTCTTGAAGCATGTGGGAACAGCAGACTGGGATAAGGATTGATTGAATATGTCCGTAAACACGCCAGCCAGCTGGTCTGCGCATGCTCTGAGGACGCGGCTGGGGATGCCGTCTGGGCCTGCAGCCTTTGCGAGGGTTAACACGTTTAAATGTTTTACTCACGTCGGCTGCAGTGAAGGAGAGTCTCCAGATTTTGGTAGCGGGCCGTGTCAGTGACACTATGTTGTCCTCAAAGCAAGCAAAGAAGTTGTTTAGTCTGTCTGGGAGCATGACATCCTGGTCTGCGACAGGGCTGGTTTTCTTTTTATAATCYGTGATTGACTGTAGACCCTGCCACATACCTCTTGTGTCTGAGCCGTTGAATTGCGACTCCACTTGTCTCTATACTGACGCTTAGCTTGTTTGATTGCCTTGCGGAGGGAATAGCTACACTGTTTGTATTCGGTCATGTTTCCGGTCACCTTGCCCTGGTTAAAAGCAGTGGTGCCCGCTTTCAGTTTCGCGCGAATGCTGCCATYAATCCACGGTTTCTGGTTTGGAAATGTTTTAATAGTTGCTGTGGGTACGACATCGCCGATGCACTTGCTAATAAACTCGCTCACCGAATCAGCGTATTCGTCAATGTTGTTGTTTGACGCAATGCGGAACACATCCCAATCCACGTGATCGAAGCAGTCGTGAAGCGTGGAATCAGATTGGTCGGACCAGCGTTGAACAGACCTGAGCGCGGGAGCTTCCTGTTTTAGTCTCTGTCTATAGGCAGGGAGCAACAAAATGGAGTCGTGGTCAGCTTTTCTGAAAGGAGGGCGGGGGAAGGCCTTATATGCGTCGCGGAAGTTAGAATAACAATGATCTAAGGTTTTACCAGCCCTGGTAGCACAATCGATATGCTGATAGAATTTAGGGAGTCTTGTTTTCAGATTAGCCTTGTTAAAATCCCCAGCTACAATGAATGCAGCCTCAGGATATGTGGTTTACATAGTCAAATAAAGTTCGTTCAGGGCCATCAATGTGTCTGCTTGGGTGGGAATATATGCGGCTGTGATTATAATCGAAGAGAATTCTCTTGGTAGATAATGCGGTCGACATTTGATTGTGAGGAATTCTAAGTCAGGTGAACAGAAGGACTTGAGTTCCTGTATGTAGTTATGATCACACCACGTCTCGTTAATCATAAGGCATACCCCCCCCGCCCCTCTTCTTACCAGAAAGATTCTTGTTTGTCGGCGCGATGCGTGAAGAAACCAGGTGGCTGTACCGACTCCAATAGCTTGTCTCGAGTGAGCAATGTTTCCGTGATGCAAAGAACGTTAGTCTCTTATGTCTCTCTGGAATGCTACCCATGCTCGGATTTCATCAACCTTGTTGTCAAGAGACTGGACATTGGCGAGTAGTATGCTCGGGAGCGGTGCGCGAGCGGTGGTCTCCGGAGCCTGACCAGAAGACCGCTTCGTCTGCCCCTTTTACGTCGTCGTTGTTTTGGTTCGCCGGCTGGGATCCGATCCATTGTCCTGGGTGGTGGGCAAAACAGAGGATCCGCTTCGGGAAAGTCGTATTCCTGGTCGTAATGATGGTGAGTTGACGTTGCTCTTATATCCAGTAGTTCCTCCTGACTGTATGTAATAAAACCTAAGATTACCTGGCGTACCAATGTAAGAAATAACACGTAAAAAAACTAAATACTGCATAGTTTCTTAGGAACGCGAAGCRAGGCGGCCATCTCTGTCGGCGCCGGAACTTGACCACCTTTATCACCTTCTCAGAGGACTGGTCTGAGTGTGACGGAGTAGGGACTGTCATGAAAGACAGTCATTTGGATCCTCGGAGTCTAGTGCCATGACTTCTCTGCCAGGTTTTTTTGATTGAGGTCATATCATAGCCACCCTCTTAACCCCCCCATGCTGAACAGTGACAGTGAAGTCTTGCTTCATGTGCACTTTGCTCCCATTCTCTGTATTGTTTTGACAGAAACACAGGGCTCCTGTTAGGATTTTTTTGAATATGTTGGAGCCCAAACAGCCAGACAAAGCATGTGCTTGAGCCAAAACCAAATACTCTGTTAATGTTCTGACGAATGGTGATCGGCATGAGCGTCAGAAAATAAGCTTATGACTCTAAATACTTCCTGAGAACTGAAAGGTGAGGTAAGAGGGAATGCTGGCATTAACTTAAAAATAATGACGTCACAATGGTTTTAGAGCTTTTTAATGGAAATTCCAAAGCCGCAAAGGGTAAACGTTCAATTGCCAAAACATTGACAATATTCCATTGTCTCTGATAAGGTCCACATTGGGTAGACAACAATAGAAAAATAGGTGATTATAAATAAAATATTTCAGTTGTGTATGTTTATTTGATTATTTTATTTATCATTCCTTAAAGTAATCATATCATATATATATATATATACATTTAAACTCAGTTTTTCACAATTCCTGAAATTTAATCCTAGTAAAAATCCCTGTTTTAGGTCAGTTAGGATCACCACTTTATTTTAAGAATGTGAAATGTCAGAATAATAGTAGAGAATGATTTTTTCACAGCTTTTATTTCTTTCATCGCATCCCCAGTGGGTCAGAAGTTTACGTGTTATTTCTCAATTAGTATTTGATAGCATTGCCTTTTTAAATTGTTTAACTTGGGTCAAACATTTCTGATAGCCTTCCACAAGCTTCCCACAATAAGTTGGGTGAATTTTGTCCCATTCCTCCTGACAGAGCTGGTGGAACAGAGTCAGGTTTGTAGGCCTCCTTGCTCGCACACGCTTTTTCAGTTCTGCCCACAAATTGTCTATAGGATTGAGGTCAGGGCTTTGTGATGGCCACTCCAATACCTTGACTTTGTTGTCCTTAAGCCATTTTGCCACAACTTTGGAAGTATGCTTGGGGTCATTGTCCATTTGAAAGACCCATTTGCAACCAAACTTTAACTTCCTGACTGATGTCTTGAGATGATGCTTCAATATATCCACATCATTTTAATTTTAATTTTTAATTTTTAATTTCACCTTTATTTAACCAGGTAGGCTAATTGAGAACAAGTTCTCATTTACAACTGCGACCTGGCCAAGATAAAGCATAGCAGTGTGAACAGACAATAACACAGAGTTACACATGGAGTAAACAAGTCAATAACACAGTAGGGGAAAAAAACAAAATGAGTCTATATACATTGTGTGCAAAAGGCATGAGGTAGGCAATAAATAGGCCATAGGCCATCCTCGTGATGCCATCTATTTTGTGAAGTGCACCAGTCCCTCCTGCAGCAAACCACCCCCACAACATAATGCTGCCACACCCGTGCTTCACGGTTGGGATGGTGTTCTTCGGCTTGCAAGGCCCCCCCCCCCCTTTTCCTCCAAACATAACGATGGTCATTATGGCCAAAAAGTTCTATTTTTGTTTCATCAGACCAGAGGACATTTCTCCAAAAAGTACAATCTTTGTCCCCATGTGCAGTTGCAAACTGTAGTCTGGCTTTTTTATGGAGGTTTTGGAGCAGTGGCTTCTTCCTTGCTGAGCGGCCTTTCAGGTTATGTCGATATAGGACTTGTTTTACTGTGGATATAGATACTTTGGTACCTGTTTCCTCCAACATCTTCACAGGGTCCTTTGCTGCTGTTCTGGGAGTGATTTGCACTTTTCGCACAAAAGTACGTTCATCTCTAGCAGACAGAACGCATCTCCTTCCTGAGCGGYATGACGGCTGCGTGGTCCCATGGTGTTTATACTTGTGAACTTTTGTTTGTACAGATGAACGTGGTACCTTCAGGCATCTGGAAATTGCTCCCAAGGATGAACCAGACTTCTGGAGGTCTACACTTTTTTTTCTGAGGTCTTGGCTGATTTCTTTTGATTTTCCCATGATGTCAAGCAAAGAGGCATTGAGTTTGAAAGTAGGCCTTGAAATACATCCACAGGTACTCCTCCAATTGACTCAACTCATGTCAATTAGCCTATCAGAAGCTTCTAAAGCTATGACATGTACAATTTCCTGAGGACATTGCATTTTTGGATTAATTGCTGCATTGCCCCTACAAAGCGTTATCAGATTGAATCCCGGCCTTGGACTCTATTCGATCAGGTCCAGTGACTCATATTTGGGATTAAGTCAGATAGAGCATTCTTCCTCTACAGCTAGAATGCATGTTTGAATTAACATTCAGACTAGTTTTTGTTTTACACTGTAAACATTGCCTTTGTTAAATGCATTAACCAGGGTTTCGAGGTAAATACAGATTGAGCCAACATATGCAGCGTTTTCCGAGAATGCTATATATGCGAAAGCGGGAACTTTGCCTTTAAAAGGTGCATTGCCGAAAAGTGCAATCGAATTGAATCTCAGCCCTAAAATAAATAAGGCTACATTGTCTTTATTCAAGGTGTATCACTGGAGGAGCTTGCAGGATAAAGTGTGTTGGATCAGTTCTTGACAGGTTACAATCACACATTCCCTCCTTGGCTTGGACTTGTAAACTAAAGTCAGTGTGCAGCCATCAGTGTGACATCCTCTCAGAAGTGCAACATCTCACCTCTTCCTAGAAACCCTTTTAGGTCCCTCATATGGTGCTGTGGTAACCTGCAGAACAGCTGAGAAAAGCCTTACTACTGTATCCTGTTGGCTTGATGACTCCAGGGAGAAATCTCCTCCTCCCTGTTTGTCTGTGATAAGTGTCTTTTGAACTATTCCCACCCCCCCACCACCACCACCCCTCACCAGATGCTATTTTTGGAGTTGTGGCAGATAGACGGGAATGATGGATCTCTTTTCTCCCTGACCCAGGAGTTGGGGCTGACCCAGGAGTTGGGGCTGACCCAGGAGTTGGGGCTGACCCAGGAGTTGGGGCTGACCCAGGAGTTGGGGCTGACCCAGGAGTTGGGGCTGACCCAGGAGTTGGGGCTGCTTAAAGGACATCTACTACGTTAAGAACCTCAGCTTTTACATGGGTGTTTGTAGCTAGAGTAATTTATTGCAATATATTGAGTTTATCCCTCAAAGGCTCCAGTGTTCATTAACAGGAAGCACACGTTCAATGACTTCCCTTCAGATTTTGGGCTTTGATTGACATTTAATCTCCTACCCCCAGCAACTTGAGCATCTGTGAATTCCGTCACTATTTATTTTTTATGTTCTTCGATTATTTGTATTTTTTTGGTTTGTTATTGACTTTTTTTTAACCTCCCATTTTCAGTTAAGCTGGGATGGAAATTTCCCTTGGCAGCTTCTTCCTCTCCTTTAAACTGTGTGAGAGCGGCAGCTCGGTTTGTGTGAACATGTCTGAACAGTTCACAGGCTTTGCTTAAGACACACACACACTTTCTCTCTCACGCTCTGTCTATATATATATATATATATATATATATGAGACACACTCATGAACACATTGCTTATAGGCATGCCTTGCATTTATGTAAATACAGACATGCTTGCATGGCCACACGATATGCGGGCAAGGCAATGTAAGTGCTGTTATGTCTAAGCAAGGTTATTTAATGTCTGAAAGTGTGCACTGTGTACATCCACGTTCCTCCCCTGCTGTCTGCTTGACAGGGATGAGGTGATAAAGGAAGCAAGGCGAAAACAAAGGACGGCTTCTTCACAGGACATGACTAGATGTTTTTATTTTTTTTATTGGACTATGGATGAGGAATGCTGGTCTCGGGGGAAGAAACCTTGTCTATTTTAAGTTGGGAGAAAACTGATATGGCAGCCCTGTTATTTATTTCCAATGGTAATGAAACTATAGGAGTGTTCTTTTATGACATGACATACACCACATGTACTTCATTGTGTTACAGGAAACCATAAGGCCTGAAACGTAACTCGACCAGACTTTTTGTGCTTCCAGGCCAAATGTATCAGGCCTTCTGTTCTGTGTGAGTGCACTGTGGTGACATGACTCAATTTATGATGCAGCTCATTCACATTTGAGAGAAGTTTTGATTGCAATAGAAAAGGAGAGCTTTCAGAAAAGCCTGTTTTTGCGTGTGAGTATGCGTCAGTGTTGAGGCATACTTTGACACACCACTGTTGCTGCTCTAGAAAGGGGGACTGCTGACGTAGGATYGCTTCAAGCAGCAATTACTTCTCTCTTCCTCACCAGCCTTGACTCTCCTGCCCACAGACAGGGGGATTAACACAACACCAAATCAGCATTCATTCCCTCTTCCTCTTTTTTTTTTTTTTCTTCAGCTTTCCACAACATCTGAGGCTGTCTGCCCTAAAGGATGGACCTGTCTTCTGTCCCCCTCATGGTGGTTCTCCCTGGATGTTGAGCTCAGGGCAACCTAGAGGAAATCGCTCAAGCCTATTACTGTTAATACAGTTGCCACCTCCCATATACATTGCCTCTGAGTGCAGAAATCAATGCTAGCTAACTGATTTATAGATTGAGCTGCCATTTGAATGTAGGGAGATGAGCTGTCTGTGACCACCTCCCAGGCACCACCCATATCTATCACTGGGGAAACACTACACCAGCCAAGTACCACGTTTGATGCACATACCTCTCCTTTTCTGGGGGTGCTTTTCCGCCCAGAACTCAACATCAATTGTTGTGGCTGTGTGTGTGTTCATTCTCTCTGAGAAGAAAGCCGATGGCTGCAGGATAAGACGTTTGCTGAGCTAACTTGATTAGAAGAACAGCTTTGACACATCTAAGCAGGCAATATCCTCCTGTAGCTTCATGGAGAACAAACGGCTGCCTTTATTTCTCTAATTGCCTTGATTGAGTCTCTTCCAAACACTCTATTGATCACACTGAGAGGCTGTATTGACCTACCTGCTGGTGGTGAGCGTCATCATCAACTGGAGCGAGGCCCAGACTGAAACCTGAGAAACGGCCATGGTGTGATCTTAAGACCAGAGTGCTAGAGCATGGCTGCCGTCCTCACTTTGAACATAAACCTGCAGACACCTATTGGCTATGTGTGTGTGGTTAGATTGTTTCTTCCTGGAAAACGTTTTTTTGTCAGACCTAGCTGCTTTTCTAACAGTTTCCTCACCAATATAACAATTGAGGCACAGTTGAGTTTTAGCTGAAGTATGTAGCCTAGACGCTTTATTTAATTGAATGGATGAGGTTGAGTGGAGTTTCCAGTAGCAGCCCACTCCAGAGTGGTGTGAAAGTAAGACACCATTCCAGAACTGTTGGGCTCCCGAGTGGCGCAGCAGTCTAAGGCACTGCATCTCAGTGCTAAAGGCGTCACTACAGGCCCTGGTTTGATTCCAGGCTGTATCACAACTGGCCATGATTGGGAGTCCCGTAGGGCGGCGCACAATTGGCACAGCATCGTTTGGGTTTGGCCGGAGTAGGCCATCGTTGTAAATAAGAATTTGTTCTTAAGTGAACTGACTTGCCTGGTTAAATACAATGCAAACAAATGAAAGATGTTGAGTGTAGATGTCATGCTATAATAGCTACATGAGGAGACATGTTCTATAGCTACCTGTATGAGCCCTGCATAAACCAGGCTTAGTCCCCCTTATTACAGCTGGTAGCAGAGTTCTGTGGGCTGGRGGGTAATTACAGTACACTGATTACAGATGGATCAGTGTTTCTGTAAGGAACAGAGTTGGTCTGACCCTGTCTGCTGACATCAACAAACGTCCCTCTGTATGACTGCTGCTCCCAGCGACTCAGACATGACTGAGGGCACACCCAGAGATGACAATAAAGATCTAGTGAAATCAGTCTAGTCTCATGTTGTATTATTACTATTCACAGCTGGGTGCTGAAATGACGACAAAGCTTTAGAGGAAGATATGTTCAGCAAGTTAGCTCCAGCACATACTGTTTACAAGTAGGCTATATTTGCAGCGTTCCATTTGTAGTGCCACCCAATTTGCAGTGAGACGTGGTGGTTATGAGATCATCTGTGCCAAGGGGGAGGTAAACATCCTGTGATTACAGTGCGAGTTGTGAGGTTAAAGCCTGGTCCTGCAGACACTAGGTCTCCGTGTGGGTCCGCTGGGACCCTCCAACTAACAGCACTGATAACTGGATAGATACTCTGCTGCTGAATCCTCTAYTCTCCTCAGCTCCCTCCCTTCCTCCACCTTCCCTCTCTGCCTCAACATACACTGACAATATCTTCAATTCTCCCTGGTTGTTTAATAAGAACACCAGAATATCATCCTGACGATTTCAGTGATGWGAAAAGGCCATTGGGGCCCATTTGGGCTTGCTGTTTTGTATYTGGGCATGTAAAGTGTTGGTCCCATGTTTCATGAGCTGAAATAAAAAAAATCCCAGAAATGTTCCATATGCACAGATAGATTATTTTTTTCTCAGTTTGTGCACAAATTTGTCCCTGTTAGTGAGCATTTCTCCTTTGCCAAGATAATACATCCACCTGACAGGTGTGGCATATCAAGAACATGATTAAACAGCATGATCATTACACAGGTGCACCTTACATTGGGGACAATAAAAGCCCACTTTAAAATGTGCAGTTTAGTCACACAACACAATGCCATAGATCTCAAGTTGAGGGAGTGTGCAATTGTCATCCTGACTGCAGGAATGTCCACCAGAGCTGTTGCCGGAGATTTGACATTTCTCTACCATAAGTTGCCTCATGTCGTTTTGGAGAATTTGGCAGTACGTCCATCTGGCTTCACAACTGCAGACCACATGTAACCACGCCAGCCCAGGACCTCCGTATCCAGCTTCACCTGCAGGATTGTCTAAAGGGGTTTGGGGGGGGATGCTGAGGAGTATTTCTGTCTGTAATAAAGCCCCTTTTGTAGGAAAAAACCCATACTGATTGGCTGGGCCTGGTTCCCCAGTAGGTGCACCCCTACCTAGTCATGTGAAATCCATAGATTAGAGCCTAATTGATTTCCTTATGAACTGTAACTCAGTAAAATCTGAGTTTCATATTGCGTTCTTATATTTTTGTTTATTGTATGTAAAGATGTCAGCAGTAGCTGTACTAAACACATACCCAGACAGCCCTGTGCTGTGTTCTGCTGAGCTAGGCTCTGCTCTGGTCACGCTGTGGTGTGAGAGGCAGGGACAGGGCTCATTTGGCTGTGCCGTTTACCTCTGTCTCTGTGTGGGAGAGCAAAGTGGGSACTGCTGCATGTTAGCTAGTCTGCAGATGAGCCTGTACAGCAGTATAGGAACTGTTGACTCATTACAAAAGTGTGTTTTTTTTTCTTGGCCAGTAGGCAACAATCTACCAAAAGTCTACTTTGCTCCACAGTTCTGTCATGTGGCCCCAGGACAAGAGAAGCCTTTGTCTGTTCCAGATATAGCYCTGGTTTCCTTGCCTGCCACCATACACTAGCATGACCCTTTCAATCTCTGGACCACGCTGAAATCGCAAAAGATTTGCCAACGGCTACAAACACCTATTGAATCCCGAGTCCACAACCTCTTRAAGGCGTCCTCATGCTTCCCAGCCAAARGAGTTCGGGAAGAGTTTGTGCATATATTATGACATTTTGTCATGTCTTTTGTTMGTTTCGGGCACACAATGTTTTCTGGAGGCAAGTTGAAGTAGGTAGCCGAAGTCTACGCGACTTCCGTTGGTGATTGGTCAACAGAGGGGTTCTTCAATAAAGTCTTTGTTGTCATTCAATGAGAGACGACTCATTTTCATTAACTTAATTTTTTTTGTTTTGCCAAATACTGGACGGAACATCTTAGATGTAAAATTGTGTGACTAAGATCTCCACTGCAAAAACATCAAAATGAATGACAGATTTCTTTGATTAACTGGGACCATTTTGTGGAAGTGTATACTGACTACAGCCTCTTGAAATGCACAAACAGTACTATTGCTGCTGCTTTTTCTAGTTTTCCAAACGAAGGTCTTAAGGGACTATGCATGTAATCTCTCCTCTCTCACCACACACAGCACCCCTCCGCTCCATTATGACAACTCCCTCCATCCCCTCTCCTCAAAAAAAAATACACTGATTAATGATAACTTGGCTATATACACAGGGTACCAGTGCAGGGGTATGAGGTAATGTAGGTAGAAATGTACATAGAACTAGGAATAAAGTGGCAGATMGTTAACAGTAGCAGCAGCGTATGTGATGAGTCAAAGGTCAGGGAAAAAGGATCAATGCAGATAGTCCGGGTAGCTATTTGGTAAACTATTTTTAACTAACTATTTAAGTCTTATGACTTGRGTAGAAGCTGTTCAGGGTCCTGTTGGTTCCAGACTTGGTACATTGGTACTGCTTGCCGTGTGGTAGCAGAGAGAACAGTCTATGACCTTGGTTGGCTGGCTGGAGTCTTTGAACATTTCTAGGGCCTTCTGTCTGAYACCAACTGGTATAGAGGTCCTGGATGGCAGGGAGCTCAGYCCCAGTGATGTACTGGGCCATACGCCTACCCTCTGTAGCGCCTTGCGATCAGATGCCAAGCAGTTGCCATACCAAGCGGTTATGCAGCCAGTCAAGATGCTCTGTGGTGCAGCTGTAGAACTTTTGAGGATCTGCAGGACCATGCCACATTTTAATTTTTCAGCCTCCTGAAGGGAACACTGCGTTGTCTGTCTTCACGACTGTGTTGGTGTGTTTGGACCATGATAGATTCTTAGTGATGTGGACCCCGAGGAACTTGRCGCTCCCGCTCCACTACCACCCCGTCAATGTGATGGTGTGCTCGGCTCTCCGTTTCCTGCAGTCCATGATCACCTCCTTTGTTTTGCTGATGTTGAGGGAGAGGTTTTGTGTGTTGCCACCAAAATGTCAGGTCTCCTACCTCCTCCCTATAGGCTGTCATATCGTCATTGATTGATTTGGCCACCGTCGTGCTGTCGGCAAACTTAATGATGGTGTTGGAGTCGTGCGCGGACAAGTAGTCATGGGTGAACCGGGAGTACACAAGGGGACTAAGCACGCACCCCTGAGGGGCCCTCCTTTTTGAGGGTCAACGTGGTGACTGTCGTTGCCTACCCTTACCACCGGGGGAATTCCGTCCGGAATTCMAGGATCCAGTTGCAGAGGGACGTGTTCAGTACCAGGGACTTYAGCTTAGTGATGAGCTTGGAGGGCACTGGTGTTGAAMACTGAACTATAGTCAATGAACAGCATTCTCACGTAAGTGTTCCTTTTGTCCAAGTAGGAAAGGGCAGTGTTGAGTGCAATAGAGCATGCATCATCTGTGGATCTATTGTGGCTGTTTTCATGGCTACAAATGTGAGTGCTACGGAGCGGTAATCATTTAAACAGGTTACATATGTGTTCTTGGGCACAGGGACTATGGTGGTCTGCTCGACGCATGTAGGTATTACAGACTGGGTCAGGGACAGGTTGAAAATGTCAGTGAAGACACTTGGAGGGGATAGGATAAAAGGAGCGTGAAGATGGCTGGAGAGGATGGAAGGGCAGAGAAGGAGAGGCTGGATGAGGAGAATAGAGAAGGGCTTTGACGGGAGGATAGTATCTCTGTGGTGAGGTGTCAGTGCTCCTGTGTATAGCGCCTGGGGCCGGGGTTGAGCTGTTTAATCAGCAGGGTGGCTTTGCCAAACCACAGCCCTCACTGCTGCCATTGTTCACAGCTCAGCCCTAATCTGATCTTCTCAAGTGTCGTCTTTTCCCTCCTTCAATACAATAATTGAGACGTGTGTGTGTGTGTGTCAGCGGGACCACAGAGTTTAAGTAGCCGCCAGAGCAGAAGAGCGATGCTCACTCTAATTATTGCTCAAATTATTTGAAGCATCTCTTGCTGTGTGTATTTCTGTTCTTGGTGGGTACCAGCGTGATATGATGGACCTGTAAGAAACCTATCTCTAACAAAGGAAGAGCGTAAGGTGGTGCTGATAATCACTGTCCTAGTCCTGTTACTTTTCACTCGTCAACCCTCTCCCAGAGGGAGCATTTTAATGTATCTGGTGGTAGAACTTAAGCCCCACACCTAACCTGAACCTTGATACAACTGAGCCATCTACAGTACACTACTGCTCTGAGAAGTCTTGATCGGCTATAACCCATGGCCAGGGTCTACTATGACTGTTTTATAAGGACTTTTCCTGGTCAGGTAAGTGTTATGGGGACAACTTTCTCAGTTCCTGCATTTGAAAAAACTATACAAAGATCAGCTTTATGGCAGATTGTGGCTTCTATCAATGTAATTGTCTGCATCATTTCCAATCCCCCATATTTATTTTGGTTAATATATATTTTCCTTTATATGCCCCTAATTGGAGTAAACTAATGGACAACAGAACTTAGGCTTCTACTTCCAGGTTATACATGTTATGGACACAGTATATTTTACTTTAGTTAAACAAATATTTGTCCCACCCTTCAGCTCCCCTCACCCCCTCCCATCTATCTCTGAACACCATCCAGTTTCTATTAGCCATATATTTTTCAATTGTGCTGTGATGTTACACAAAAGTCCTGAACCTTTCTAATCTCATAGTTTATACATAAATTAAAGATTGTTTTGCTAAGAGTATTATTAACATATAGATTCACAATGGTTGTAAAGATGGGGAGAAGTCTGTCCATAATAAAGAGATTGCTTTTTTGACTTTACACTCCTGCGGACTCTAGTTTTATCTTACCTTGATTATTGTCCAGTCATATGGTCAAGTGCTGCAAAGAAAGACCTAGTTAAGCTGCAGCTGTTCCAGGACAAAGTGGCTCGTCATTGTAATCATAGGGCTAATATTAATACTATTCATACCAGTCTCTCTTGGCTAAAAGTTGAGGAAAGACATCGTCACTTGTTTTTATAAGAGACGTGTGTTGGAAATTCCAAATTGTTTGCATAGCACACACACTTACCCCACCAGACATGCCACCAGGGGTCTTTTCACAGTCCCCAGGTCCAGAACAAATTCAAGGAAACGTACAGTATTATGCAGAGCCATGAGTGCATGAAATTACCTACCATCTTATATAGCGCAAGTGAACAGCAAACCTGGTTTCCAAAAACAAATAAAGCACCTCACGGCACAGCACCTCTCCCCATGTGACCTACTTGTTGTGTGTAAAGTATGTACTGACATGCACGTGTTAGATGCGTGCACACACACACTACATGTTAATGTTTTTATAATGTATTTCAATTGTAAAAAAAAAAAAATGTTCTTTGTCTGGACCCCAGTAAGACTAGCTGTCACCATTGGCGTCGGTTAATGGGGATCCTATTAAATCAAAGTATTCTTGATCGATTTGACTATGACTTTTCAAATCACCCAGCAGTGCTATTTGCAGAGTCAGTGGGAATAGCTTGGATATCTGCGGGAGGTATGCCTGGACTGCAGCAGTCCAGGGTGCCTAGGTGTTAATGTTGTGTTAATGTTGTGTTAATGTTGTGACAGCTGGCCCGTCAAGACAGTAATTGATAGGTCAATTTGTTTTGATAGTGCAGTCCTGTTGCAGGAGATCCTGTCTGGCAACTGGACCAATATGGACCAGTGGGAATGGGACAGGGATTAAATTAGCCACTCATCATACCGATCCATCCAGCTCATATTAACCAGAATAATCATTTTATTTCTACTGGCTGGTATTCTATCCTTTAATGTAACTGACCTCTCACTTTCTTCGGTTTAGAAAACCATACAGGACATTGGTGCTGTTGGGCTCTTGTGAAAAACTCATACTCTATGAGCACCCCTGCCAAATGACCTAATCATTTWAAATATTCCCCCGATGTTCCAAAAGGCTGCAAGAAATCAATTTGAGAGCACAAAATTAGACTGTTTGAAATTTAAACATGGGATTTTCGATGTGGAAATTATTTAATTGAAACTAACCACAGCTCCCTCACACTGTATAAAGATCCTCCCTGGATAGTTAACAATTTTACGGTTGTAGAATTAGTCGTGCAAAGATGGAGTAAATTAAGCCCCAAACTTGAGGTCTGCGTGGGACTGATTTCTTCATCCCGCTCTCGCTGGCTTTCTGGCCGACTCCCACCCACTCCTGCAAGAACTTGTCCCGAACCCGACCGCAGTCCCGCAATGTTATTTTAGGTGTATGTGATGCAGCTCACTTGCCGGCCATGGTCCCAGTAATATCAGAACGCGCAAAAATAACCTACAAAATTGGTTAAATTACCAGAGATTCTCATGTGGGCCATTTTTATATTAGGCTATCGGTATTACTGGGCCATAGGCCTATCAGCCAATAGGCTAGACATCATTTGAAGAGCGTGTTGTTGGAGAGAGCAGGCACTTGCACTTTCTCTTGAGCTACATTTTGCATATAGGATATATAGCCTACCTTTTAGGAGCAGGACGGTTTGCAGGCAGAGACAAATGGTGGAATCAATATTTATTAAAAAGGTAAGTGCAAGGCTTGCTCACCTGCTCCTGCACCTTGACTAACATTGGTTGAGCGCCCTCCACTTCTTTCCATGATCAATATTTATTTACAGACACTAGTAAACTATAGCCTAATATTTAAGTTAATTTATTGGAAAGATAACTATGACGTGCATAGCTCACAGATTACTGCACCTGTACATAGCCCATCTATAATTTAGCCCAAAAAACTACCTCTTCCCCTACTTTTATTTATTTATTTATTTATTTTGCTCCTTTGCACCCCATTATTTCTACTTTGCACATTCTTCCACTGCAAATCTACCATTCCAGTTTTTTTCTTGCTATATTGTATTTACTTCGCCACCATGGCCTTTTTTTACCTTTACCTCCCTTATCTCACCTCACTTGTTCACATTGTATATAGACTTATTTTTCTACTGTATTATTGACTGTATGTTTGTTTATTCCATGTGTAACTCTGTGTTGTATGTGTCGAACTGCTTTGCTTTATCTTGGCCAGGTTGCAATTGTAAATGAGAACTTGTTCTCAACTTTCCTACCTGGTTAAATAAAGGTGAAAAAAAATAAAATAAAAAATAGGCAGTCTACTATTTCATTTTGACCACACATACCTATACTGAAGGTGTACTTTAACTCGCATGCCCAACTAGGTGAGGAACTTGAAGCAGCGAGTGCTGAGTGTGTGAATAATGCGATGGAGGTGCTTTTTAATACAATAAGTAGGCTAACGCCTAAGTAGTCTACAAAGCAGAAAGATTAATGCTCGTGGGAATGCAGCCCTCTAGCCCAAGCCATCACTATGTATCAGCACATCTTTTCAGTACATTCTCTTTTTCTGTCTGTCTTTACTCACATGGAAGCATTTTTTGTTAACTCTTAAGGTTGTTAAAATAACTGCCTAGTGCAGATGTTGATAAAAAAAACACTGCTATATCACCTAAATATTCATCTCAAGTAGTGAGCTTCCTCTACTTCTTTGGATTATGTTCAGCCTGACATTCCACCTTCAAGGCTTTTGACTCTCTCTGTTCCACACAAGATTTAAAGGCTCTTGCCCATAGCCGTGCCTTTTTTCTTTCGTTTGAATGTTTTGCTGCTGTCGAACAGATGATGTCATTTCCCCCCCCCCTTCCGCCCCCATGTCTTACTTCCTCCTTCGGCTGGCTGCAGTTACAAGTAAAACAGAAGTAGATGCTTATCCTTTGTTTGGCTGGCTCAGGAAACCAGCACACCCATCCTGTGTCAGTTGGCTGAGCCATGCACAGCTACAGGCTGACTCCAACTGACACACAACTAAAACTCTTTCTCCTTTAAGTGCTATTAGCTTTTTAACACTCACGTAAAACACCCAATGACTGCTGTCTATCCATTCTGAATCAGCTGGATGTCTTAGTGTCTGTTTAGTAGTTTTTATTCTCATCTTTGGAGTAGACCCACATTTGACATGTTAACCCAAAACATCTTCCTCTTCTCTGTAACATGTGTATGTGTGCATTAYTCTGGGTCACTGACCAGACCACAGCTGGATAAACTATTTGACTTAAACTTTGCTAAACTGTTGACTTTGGGGTCAGAGTCTCTGGCCCCTGACACTGATTGTTTCTCAATGCCTCCATGTGCTCGCTCATGATTCATGAACTGTCATTTATAGCCAGGGCTGTGGGAAGTACTGTGTGTATACAGTATATGATTCTCCAGTCATTTGTATGATTGGTTTACTAGAATTGTGGGTAAAGCTGTGTGTGAATCAGAATGGTGGGTTTCCTGGGAAAACAGATTTGCTCTTGGGAACTGAATCGCACCGGGTGCTACAGATCATTTCTCATGGATTTGCCATGACAAGACGTTACACGTTCCCCTTTTGTATWGGACCAAGCATGATGTTGACAACTGTTCCATCCTCTATTTGACAAGTGAGAATTCTCCTAACAACTCCTCTATTGCGCATTATTGAGCCTTAGTCTTTAGTTTGTTGAATGAAAACTCTCCCCGGGCTATTAATGATTTTGGGAAGAATGTGAGGCCCATAATGAGGTTTTGTACGTTGGTGTGCTGTTTTGTTTTCCACCCCATAAAAGCAGCTCTTGAAACAGCAAGGAGCTGTGTGTGAGGTCTCATGCTGGGCCTGCTGCCACATTTGGCCCAGCCCAGAGAGTGTGTAGTGCTAAAGCAGGTGTGTGAGGGAGAGTGAGATTTGAGGGGGTGGATGGCACTCTGACAGTGACTGATCCAGAGAGTCTAAACTCCACATTTTCTGCTTGCACCCCAGACTTCACTTTACACGCARCTAACAGAGAGCTGCAGAAAAGTGTAAGTCTCTGAAGTGTGTTATTATGCCTATTATATTTCGCTAGTGTTCCACACACACCATTTTGTTGGCAGAAAACAAGTAAGTTGGGTATAAAGAGATTTTAAGGGGAAGTGTTGCTGATAATTCTGGGTCTGAATAGCACCGTTATCGACCCGAATTATGTCTTCTCCGAGGAAGGCTTCAATCAGCCAAACTGGCAAGCAGGAGGCTACAGGCACTCTGCCACCAGCTGTGTGTGTGCCCTGAGGTCCCAGGATGACCCCGCTAGCGCCATAAACTGGACTAGAGCGGCCCCACCCAACTCAATGTCAGCGTGGCCTTTTTAAAGTGTGTGTATGTGTGTGCTCATAAAAAGACATTGAAGCACACAGAAGAGGGGTTTATGGGTAGTGTCTCCTCTTTGATCTCAGCCCCACCTAGGCACACCCAGATAATACCCTGAAACCTGACCAAACCCTGGCTGAGCCCCTGTTCTATTGTGARGCCCCAGGTTAAACTGAAACCTAACCCACTTCTCATTAGCCATGGATGGGAGGTGAAGGGGTCAGAACTGAGATTGACTCTGAGCACAGATCACTACTCGTCCTTGCTTCCTTCAAAACAGTTGAGAGCTACTGAAACGAGATCCACTAGATATCATAAAAGCAGTTTTTCCACTATGCCTCATTCKTAAAAGTAGCTATTTGAATGTGAACTCTGACCGCTGAACTTGCTTTTCCTCTTTTTATCCAGATGTGGATGTTTCAGGACTGCAAGCCATGACCTTTCTCTCTACATCTCACTCGTTATACTCTAAGAGTTGACAAGGAGTATTACCATTTGAGTTAGTCTCTTCTCCGGGGTTAGGAAACCTCTTACTACACAATACGTAACCGGCTCATCCTCATTTTAAGTAATTATTTTCCCAAGGACAGCAGAGTTCAAGGCAGTTTGAACTGATGTTGTCGGTGTCGTAATTCTATGGTAACAGAATTTAAGCTGAGACTCAAGATTTTTCACTTAAAAAAACAAAACAAATTGTATACATACACAAGGACTACTTTTAACAATTTCCACTGAACGTTTTACAAGAACACATTGAGAGGAAGAGCTGTGCAGATACAATGTTTGGTAACAGAATAAAACTGAGGGACATTTACCGGATTCTGTCAAACTTTGCATCTGCACAATTTTTCCAGTATTTAGATTTGTTTTTTACTGTATAAATTGTTCAAAGTAGTCGTACGGTTTTGAAACTTTGAAATGTTTTTTGATTGGCATACATTTTAAATGCGTTTTAGGCTCAGCGTAATTCCGATATTGTGGAATTTCCCATTTTATTATTATTAATAATGGGATACCTGGGAGACCTATATTACCCAGGAATGGTGCCTCTATACTTCAGAAAGGCAGAGAGAAAATGAGAACGGCGTTAATGGAAGAGGGTGCGGAGAGAGAGCGAAAGACTCAATAAGAGAGCAGAGTGCCACTGTATATGCCATAGTGATGCAGGCAGGATGCTGGTTTTACAGTGTTGGTGTACGACAGCAGCTCTAAAACAGCCATTATGGCAAAGCAGGAGTAATTGGGATAATTGCACAGTGAAGCGTGGCCCTGCCGGTTTCCCTGGTCTGCTTGGCTGGCTGGTTGGGCTAGGTGACTGACTGGTCGGGAAAGCTGTGTACTATACGGCCGTGCCATACATGTATCCCAGAGCCTTGTCATTCACTGAACTTTTCACCCTTTGACCCTGGTGGCTTGACCCTGAGGCCGTCAGCCAATTTAGAGGTGGCAGCATGGACAACACTGTACAATGATGGTGATGATTTGACTGAAGCAGAAATGAGTGGAAGATGTTAGAACACTTATAGCACTCAGAGATAATCACTGTGCTCAGTCACTCAATAGTGGAACACTGAGGCCTTCTCTCATGCATTGTCTAACAACCCAGTATTGAGCCATGCCAGCCAGCCCCTCTATTGAGCCATGCCAGCCAGGCCTTGTTGTTCCTCTGATACTGATGTATGGTGAAGACCTCACTGAGTTGAAACAGGGGGAGTATTATTCCTGACACACCATCCATCCTAAGTCTATTTTTCCCATTTAGAGGGAACAGCTTATGTAAGKTGTGTACACTTGGAAACACTTACAATTCTCAGTCACGTCAAAGAACATAGAGAAAAGCCCACAGAACTTCAGGCAGTGTGTGTGTGTGTCTATATATCTCAGAGAAAGAGAGTGGAGTAATGGTGGGCCATTAGATCCTCTTTAGAAAGCTGCACCATCATACTCATTCTAACCCAGCCAGCATACACTTCACCATCCCCCAGGCTTCTCCAGGTTAGTTGACCAGACTTTAAATGATGCTATTGCTGTCTATACATAGAGCTCTGTCTCTGTGTAACTTAAGGTAATTTACAGTGGTGACCACTGTTTGGCTGAGAAGAAACAGTATTCAGACCCCTTGACTTTTTCTGCATTTTGTTACGTTAGTCTTATTCTAAAATGTATTTAAATTTAAAAAAATCCTCAATCTACATCCAATACCCCATAATGACAAAGCGAAAGCCATTTTTTAGAAATTTTTGCAAATGCATTAAAAACAAACTGAAGTACCTTATTTACATAAGTATTCAGACTTGAAGACTTGAAATTGACTTGAAATTGAGCTCGGGTGTATCCTGTTTCCGTCGATCTTTGTTTCTACAACTTGATTGGAGCCCACCTGTGGTAAATTCAATTGTTGGACATGATTTGGAAAGGCACATGCCTGTCTATACAAGGTCCCACAGTGCATGTCATAGCAAAAACCAAGCCATGGTGTCAAGGGAATCGTTCGTGGAGCTCAGACAGGATTGTCGGCACAGATCTGGGGAAGGGTACCAAAAAATGTCTGCAGCATTGAAGGTCCCCAAGAACACAGTGGCCTCCATTTTTAAATGGAAGATGTTTGGAAACACCAAGACTCTTCCTAGAAGGGCCTTCGTCAGGGAGGTGACCAAGAACCCAATGGTCACTCTGTCGTGGCTCCAGAGTTCCTCTGTGGAGATGGGAGAACCTTCCAGAAGGACAACCATCTCTGCAGCACTCCACCAATCAGGCCTTTATGGTAGTGGCCAGATGGAAGCCACTCCTCAGTAAAAGGCACATGACAGCTCACTTGGTGTTTTCCAAGAGGCACCTAATAAAGGACTCTAATAAATAAAGGATTTTTTATTTTATTGATCCTTTATTTAACTAGGCAAGTCAGTTAAGAACAAATTCTTATTTTCAATGACGGCCTAGGAACAGTGGGTTAACTGCTTTGTTCAGGGGCAGAACGACAGATTTTTACCTTAGCTCGGGGATTCGATCCTGCAACCTTCCGGTTACTAGTCCAATGCTCTAACAACCACTAGGTTACCTGCTCCCCCCCCCCCAGAAACAAGATTCTCTGGTCTGATGAGACCAAGATTGAACTCTGTAATTGCTGCCAAGGGTGCTTCAACAATGTACTGACTAAAGGGTCTGAATACTTAATGTAATATTTTATTTACACTACCGGTCAATTTTTAGAACCCCTACTCATTCAAGGGGTTTTCTTTATTTTTACTGATTCTTCATTGTAGAATAATAGTGAAGACATCAAAACTATGAAATAACACATATGGAATCATGTAGTAACCAAAAAGGTGTTAAACAAAACAAAATATATTTTATGTTTTAGATTCTTCAAATAGCCACCCTTTGCCTTGATGACAGCTTTGCACACTCTTGGCATTCTCTCAGCCACCTTCATGAGGTAGTCACCTGGCATGCATTGAAATTAACAGGTGTTCCTTTAAGGTAATATGTGGAATTTCTTTCCTTTATGCTTTTGAGCCAATCAGTTGTGTTGTTAAAAGGGGGGGTATACAAAAGATGGGGCTATTTGGTAAAAGACCAAGTCCATATTATGGCAAGAACAGTTAAAATAAGCAAAGAGAAACGACAGTCCATTACTTAAAGACATGAAGGTCAGTCAATATGGAACATTTCAAGAACTTTGAACATTTCTTCAAGTGCAGCCACAAAAAACATCAAGCGCTATGATGAAACTGGCTCTCATGAGGACCGCCACAGGAAAGGAAGACCCAGAGTTGGATGCAGAAGATAAGTTCATTAGGGGCGGCAGGTAACCTAGTGGTTAGAGCGTTGGACTAGTAACCGAAAGGTTGCAAGATCGAATCCCCTTGCTGACAAGGTAAAAACCTGTTGTTCTGCCCCTGAACAAGGCAGTTAACCCACTGTTCCTAGGCCATCATTGAAAATAAGACTTTGTTCTTAACTGACTTGCCTAGTTAAATAAAGGTGAAATAAAAAAGTTACCCGTCTCAGAAATTGCAGCCCAAATAAATKCTTYAGAGTTCAAGTAACAGACACATCTCAACATCAACTGTTCAGAGGAGACTGTGTGAAATCAGGCATTCATGGTTGGATTGCTGCAAAGAAACCACTACTAAAGGACACCAATAAGAAGAAGAGACTTGCTTGGGCCAAGAAACACGAGCAATGGACATTAGACCGGTGGAAATTTGTCCTTTTAGTCTGGATTACAARTTTGAGAATTTTGGTTCCAACCGCTGTGTCTTTGTGAGACACTTTGTGTGGATGATCTCTGCATGTGTATTTACCACTAAAGCATGGAGGTGTTAAGGTGTGGGGGTGTTTTGCTGTTGACACTGTTCGTGATTTATTTAGAATTCAATGTACACTTACCCAGCATGTCTACCAAAGCATTCTGCAGCGATACTCCATCACATCTGGTTTGCCTTTAGTCCCACTATCATTTGTTTTTCAACAGGACAATGACACAACACACCTCCAGGCTGTGTAAGGGCTATTTGACCAAGAATGACAGTGAGTGCTGCTTCAGATGACCTGGCCTCCACAATCACCCGACCTCAACCCAATTTGAGATGGTTTGGGATGAGTTGGACCGCAGAGTGAAGGAAAAGCAGCCAACAAGTGCTCATTATATGTAGGAACTCATTCAAGACTGTTGGAGTGTGCAAAGTGTGCAAAGCTGTGATCAATGCGAAGGGTGGCAATTTGAAGAATCTCGTATGTTTTGATTTAACACTTTTTTGTTGTTGTTGGTTACTACATGATTCCATATGTGTGTTTTGATGTCTTCACTATTATTCTACACTGTAGAAAATATGAAAAATAAAGAAACCCTTGAACGAGTAGGTGTGTTAACGTTTGACCGGTAGTGTACATTTGCAAAAATGTTAACTTGTTTTTCCTTTGTCATTTTGGGGTATTGTGTGTTGATTTWAWKRRGGGGGGGAAAAACAATTGAATCAATTTTAGAATAAGGCTGTAACGTAACAACATTTTGAAAAAGTCGAGGGGTCTGAAYGCTTTATATACAGTGCTTTTGGAAATTAGTCTGTGCATTTGAACAGCAGCATAAATACACCCATTTCACTTTTGGATAAAAAAAACAAATGACCACTGCTGCACATGCTGTCACTGTTTTGAACAGGTTAGATTATACTATTTGGAACAAGCAGTCAGCTCATGCGCGACCGAGTGCACCAGGGAAAACGCAACAAGCATGCAGATGCAATATGTGAACTCATTATCTAACTTGGGATAGCTAGTTGACATGTCACAACGCTTGATGCGCTAGCCAGTTAACTTTCCTTCTGATATAACTCCATATTTCCGAGTTAGTCAATACTGTATTAGTATAGAAAGACTTGAAATTGGCATGGGAGCTAGCTAGCTAGCTGCTTATCAAAGGTAGGTAACTGGTTTATTTAACCAAAAAATATTTGGTTTTCGTACATATGTCGCCCTGTCACCTAACCTGATGAACACCATAAGGGTGGAAAAAACTATGCTTTTTCTTTTGTCCTACCAGATCCAYGATGAGAATGTTCTAGGTGGACTCATCTCTTTTGACTCCTGTTGGATGTAGTTGACCAGTTTGCGGTCCCAGGCTCCCATGACTGTAATGAGTTATTTATTTACAAGTTAATTTGCTTTAGTGCCGTCTGTACCTGAGAGCAGATCTAGTCTYGCGTGTTGTCTGGTGCCAGAGACTCATTGGAAGGGAGACTAGAGCAGACCTGGAAGTTCTGACTGAGCCCCCCCAGGATAATCCATTTACTATGTGCTGTTATTAATTTATCCTCTGAAAACCTGCGATTTCATTGGGGAAGTTCCTTCCCCAAAACAAATAGCTGGCAAAACAATCCAAGCAATGTTTGCATTGCCTAAGTGGTTGCTGGCGGTGACTGAGGGGCAGAGTTGCAACTGAACAGCTTGTTTTGAACAATATATGTGACTCACCACCTGGATTCAGTCTTGTTGCAAAATTGAAATGTTTTTATTTTAATTTTATTTTTTACATTGAATAGAAGTATAGACTCAGAGCTACACAATGGTATATCATACACTGMATTTGACAAACAATGGGGAAAGTAATTCTGCTTTGGAAGTTGATCAACTTGTAAACTCACTTTTGAGAAAATCGCCTTTTTCGCCTTTGAATGTTCTTTTGAGTGAAGAGCTCTTTGTCTACACCCATTCAGCATCGTTCACACCCTCTTAAGCTTTAGCCCCACCCATCTTGTTTCGCCCTCGGCACGTTCAGAGCGCTTGATGCTCTGGCCGATGATTTGTTTACCGATGGATGACAAACAGCCTAACCAGCTCTGCTGGCAACCGTTTCATTATGGTTTTTTGCAGACGTTTACTGACACCTGCCATATTCAACGGGTGTTGTACACACGTCAGATAACATTAGCTAAAGAGCCAGCCAGCTAAGTTTGGCTAGTTAAACAACAATGAACAAAGTGTGCCAACAATGCCAAACATTTGGCTATAACTAGAAAAGCAAACCGCTCTGGGAAACGAATAATAACCTCCACTAGGGAGGCAACCAGCTAAGGTTAGCTAGCTAACAGGTMACTTTAGCTTAAGACATGTAGTTAGCTAGCTAGGTAAACAATGAACCTAGCTAGGTAAATGTTTAAGATCACACACGTAATGTTAGCTAACAAGCCAGCCAGTTAAAGTTAGCTAGTTAAACAACAATGAACAACGTGCCAACAATGCCACAGTGCTGGGAGCTAACCAACCAGGTCCAATGTTAGCTAGCTAAACATTAGGCTCTAACTAGAAAAGCAAACGACTCTGGGGAAACATGTCAGCTAGGGAGCCAGCCAGCTAACGTTAGCTAGCTATCAGTACCCTTTAGCTTGAAATGAAACAACTTTCTGTCRAAATTAGAAACGTGTAATATCTGAATGTAGCTAGCTATCTTACCTGGTCAGGAATGTCATACCACGGTTGCCCTGAGTTTGAAGATGTAATCCGGAGAAAGGAGATTTCTCCATCTCTAACTATCATACTCTCTAATTCCACTGATTTCGTCAACTGTGCTATGGCATTCCTGACAGGGAGACGCTTCCATCAAGCATGATGTACAGTTGAAGTCGGAAGTTTACATACACTTTAGCCAAATACATTTAAACTCAGTTTTTCACAATTCCTGACATTTAATCGTAGTAACATACACTCAATTAGTATTTGGTAGCATTGCATTTAAATTGTTTAACTTGGGTCAAAGGTTTCGGGTAGCCTTCAACAAGCTTCCCACAATGGGTGAATTTTGTCCCATTCCTCCTGACAGAGCTGGTGTAACCTAGTCAGGTTTGTAGGCCTCCTTGCTCGCACATGCTTTTTCAGTTCTGTCCACAAATTGTCTATAGGATTGAGGTTAGGGCTTTGTGATGGCCACTCCAATACCTTGACTTTGTTGTCCTTAAGCCATTTTGCCACAACTTTGGAAGTATGCTTGGGGTCATTGTCCATTTGGAGACCCATTTGCGACCCAAGCTTTAACTTGCTGACTGACTGACACATAATTTACTTCCTCATGATGCCATCTATTTTGTGAAGTTCACCAGTCCCTCCTGCAGCAAAGCACCCCCACAACATGACGCTGCCACCCCGTGCTTCACGGTTGGGATGGTGTTCTTCGGCTTGCAAGCATCCCCCTTTTTCCTCCAAACATGACGATGGTCATTATGGCTAACAGTTCTGTTTTTGTTTCATCAGCCCAGGGACATTTCTCCAAAAAGTACAATCTTTGTCCCCATGTGCAGTTGCAAACCGTAGTCTGGCTTTTTTTAATGGCGGTTTTGGAGCAGTGGCTTCTTCCTTGCTGAGCGGCCTTTCAGGTTATGTCGATATAGGACTTGTTTTACTGTAGATATAAATACTTTGGTACCGGTTTCCTCCAGCATCTTCACAAGGTCGTTTTGCTGCTGTTTCTGGATTGATTTGCACTTTCGTACCAAAGTACGTTCATCTCTAGGAGACAGAACACGTCTCCTTCCTGAGCGGTATGACGGCTGTGTGGTCCACATGGTGTTTATACTTGCGTACTATTGTTTGTACAGATGAACGTGGTACCTTCAGGCGTTTGGAAAATTGCTTCCAAGGATGAACCAGACTTGTGGAGGTCTACAATTTCTGGGGTTTGGCTGGTATCTTTTGATTTTCCCATGATGTCAAGCAAAGAAGCACTGAGTTTGAAGGTAGGCCTTGAAATGCATCCACAGGTACACCTCCAATTGACTCAAATGATGTCAATTAGCCTATCAGAAGGTTATCAAGCCATGACATAATTTTCTGGAATTTTCCAAGATGTTTAAAGGCACAATCAACTTAGTGTATGTWCACTTCTGACACACTGGAATTAAGATACATAGATTATTTCACTTATAATTCAGTCTGTAAACAATTGTCGGAAAGCTTACTTGTATCGTGCACGAAGTAGATGTCATAACTGACTTGCCAAAACTGTAGTTTGTTAACAAGAAATTTGTGGAGTGGTTGAAGAATGAGTTTTAATGACTACAACCTAAGTGTATGTAAACTTCTGACTTCAACGGTATACAGGTAAGATTGATAGCTACATTTTCAGATATTACACGTTTCTTATTTCAGAACTTGATCCTCCAGAAAGTGTAGAGTAACACTTATGCAGCTCCACTACACAATACATTTTTTAAAATGTCGCGTTCGACAGGATTACCAACAGACTGACGAGCTCAAATAAATAAAAGCCTTCAATATGGCAGACCAATCCGAACTCCTCTCTCCGCATGTCCAGCCCCCTCATGATTTCAGCCAATCATGGCTATAGTGAAGGTTGCTCGCTTTTTCTGTGGCCTAACCAACAATGCTCGTATTTTAACAATTTTATTCGTATGTACAGATGGCATATGAAAGTTCACATGTTCAAGAAGGCATTTCTGCCCAAAAACTAATTTGGGTAAAAAAAATATCACAGGCTCTCCTGTGAAGTCGTGACTTGCGACTACGCCTAGTTTCCTGAACCGGGTCACTTTTTATTATTATTTTTTTTTTAAACCGCAAACAGTTTGAGGACCAATCACAAGCAGGGCGCCGCCCATAACACGCTCAAGAGTTGCTTGGTCATCACTGAGAACTTTGTCTGTTCTGGACTTGGTCTCTGTCCATCTCATGAACCTAACAAGCATGGCAATTTAAGGATGTCTAGCGTGCTCTCCTCACTTGACTCCATCTGTCTGGATCTGACAAGGGACTCTGTCTGCTGCTAACCTKCCATTTGAATAATTTACCTTTTTTAATTGGTGTTTTAATTTGGAGCAGCTCCATCTGCTACATTTCAACATGACTTAATGGCCACCGTCCGTCTGTACACAAACACACACACAGGTATGTTTGGCTTTGTATTAGTTCCTAATTTGTGTGCAGACTCATAGCATGACTAATGGAAGTACATTCCTGTTCGAGTTCCCTCTGAGAGTCACGCAGGGATAATGTGGCTCTCTTCACATCAACCACAGCATGTGCTCGCATTTTTTTTCTGAGACTAATTATATCGTAGCGCTCGCTGGGAAGTGAAGTTCTCCTTGTTTCGATTTTAGCAAAGATCACAGACCGTGTTGAGAGCTCACAGCCACCAGGGCTGTCACTAGGCAGCATAGCAATAGCCCAGTACAGCTCCCAGTTGTCTGTGTTGCTGAGGACACAGATGGTAGGAAGCAGCCCCAGCCTTGGCTCGCGTTGAGACTAGAGCGAATGAGAGGGGGGAGAGCTGTGGCTTGAGCAAAGGGAAGACTGAGAAAGGAGGGGAGGAATAGAGGGGGCAGGAGTTGGTGCGGGGTATGGTGCAGCTGAGCCTCTGGCAGGTCAGGCAGGCAGGCACACAACACTGAGGGCTTTGTGATGTGTAATTATGTGGTTTTACTGTGGGGCCTCAGTTTACTGGTCTCCCACACTTTTTGTTTTTAGTCGGAGGAGACTGGGAAACCAAAAGAAAGAGGGAACAGAGGGAAGGAGGGGGCGGCGTTGACTCTCCCAGACAGCTAGCTCCCCCCTTATTTTATTTATTTAACCTTTTTTATTTAACTACGCAAGTCAGTTAAGAACAAATTCTTATTTACAATGACTGCCTACCAAAAGTCAAAAGGGCTTTTGTTAGGACAAAACACACATTACTACAAGAGACAACACTACATAAAGAGATCGAAGACAACACTACATCGCAGCAACAACATGGCAAGAAGGTAGAGACAACAATACTTCATACACAGCAGCCACAACTGTCAGTAAGTGTCCATTATTGAGTCTTTGAATGAAGAGATTGAGATGAAACTGTCCTGTTTGGCAGTTTTTTGCAGCTCATTCCAGTCGCTAGCTACAGCCAACTGAAAGGGGAGTGACCTAGGGATGTTGGTGCTTTGGGGAACTTTAACAGAATGTGACAACACCCGTTCTGCCAGTATGTGGAGGATGAGAGCTGCAGTAGATATCTCAGATAGGAGGGAGTGAGGCCTAAGAGGGTTTTATAAATAAGCATCAACCAGTGGGTCTTGCGACGGGTATAGAGAGATGACCAGTTTACAGAGGAGTATAGAGTGCAGTGATGTGTCCTATAAGGAGCATTGGTGACAAATCTGATGACCGACTGGTGAGGAAAATCTAGCCGCTCAAGAGCACCCGTACCTGCCGATCTATAAACGACGTCTCTGTAATCTAGCATGGGTAGGATGGTCATCTGAATCATGGTTAGTTTGGTAGCTGGGGTGAAAGAGGGGTGATTTACGATATAGGAAACCAAGTCTAGATTTAACTTCAGCCTGCAGCTTTGATATGTGCTGAGAGGACCGTGCACTGTCTAGCCATACTCCCAWGTACTTGTATGAGTTGACTACCTCAAGCTCTAAACCCTAGTAATAGTAGTAATAACACCTGTGGGGAGAGGGGYATTCTTCTTACCAAACCACATGACCTTTTGTTTTGGAGGTGTTCAGAACGAGGTTAAGGGCAGAGAAAGCTTGTTGGACACTAAGAAAGCTTTTTTTGTAGAGCGTTTAACACAATCTGGGGAGGGGCCAGCTGAGTATAAGACTGCATATCATCTGCATATAAATGGATGAGAGCGCTTCTTACTGCCTGAGCTATGTTGTTGATGTAAATAGATAAGAGCATGGGGCCTAGGATTGAGCCTTGGGGTACACCCTTGGTGACAGGCAGTGGCTGAGCCAGCAGATATTCTGACATTATACACTGCACTCTTTGAGAGAGGTAGTTGGCAAWCCAGGCCAAAGACCCCTCAGACACCAATACTCCTTAGCTGGCCCACAAGAGTAGAATGGTCTACCGTATCAAAAGCTTTGGCCAAGTCAATAAAAATGGCASCACAATATTGCTTAGAATCAAGGGTAATGGTGAYGTCATTGAGGACCTTTTTAAGGTTGCAGTGACACATCCAAAACCTGAGTGGAAACCAGTTTGCATACCCGAGAGAATACTATAGACATCAAGCAAGCCAGTCAGTTCATTATTGACAAGTTTTTCAACACTTGATCAACAGGGCAAAATAGAAATAGGCCTTACAGCCTGATCTCCCCCATTTAAATAAAGGACAAACCGAGGCTGCCTTCCAAGCAATGGGAACCTCCCCAGAGAAGAGAGACAGGCTTGGTGACGATAGGGGCAGTAACCTTAAAGAAGAAAGTGTCTAAACCATCTGACCCAGATGTTTTTTTGGGGGGAAAGTTAAAATTGAGGGAACAGAGTCGGGAAGTGACAAATGGGAAGTTTTTCTTAATGATTTTCCTTTAAAACAAAAATCACAATGCAGCTGTGCTGCTAGCAACAGTTTGGGTCTCACGATGCATCTCTTTCATCTGGTTAAGCATTGCACCTCTACTACAACTACTGTACCTGAATTCCACCTCACCAAGTTTGCATTTCCTTCTCAAAGTATTGCCATACAGGACTTTGCTGCTGTTGCTTGCCTTTCTCCTCCAGTTTTCCCAACRCTAACGACGGTGACGTATTGGTGGTGTCAACTCTGAAATAATTTTTCTCRACTCCGTGTCAACTCCCCTTTCTGTGTCAAGATTAGTTTCTGCCAGGAATTGACTTTTGTAAGATTCAGTGTTTTTGGAATGGAGGAGACTGAGTTGGTTGCACTACTTCCGAGAGCAATGGCACACAACTTCCGTAAAGCAAGGGCTGTCATAAGTTTGTAGACCAAACCGTTCGGACGCTACAGACTTTTTTGTGAAAAGACCCATTTCTGGGATGTCTCATGGTCTGACAAACACCCCTCTAGTACTCTCAACTTTCACCGCAGATTTGAAGTGCGACATTGGCGGATGAGGTGGATTATGCTGCATCCAAGGTGCGCGTGTGTGTGTAGTGGGTGTGTGTAGTGGGTGTGTGTAGTGGGTGTGTGTAGTGGGTGTGCGCACGTGGGGGTGCGCGTGCGCGTGTGTGTGTAGTAGGGGTGCGCGCATGTGTGTGTAGGGGGGCTAAGTGTGTGTGTTATAATTTTCTGTACTTCAACTCTTATCACTACTCTGCCATACTGCCCAACTGCCAACAAAAATCTTTTATGTAATAAGGTTGCTGTATCACTATGCCAACTTTTATAAAAACCCCCATCTAAATAATGCCCCTTTTTGCCCTTTACTCTTTATACCCAACATTACTCCATCAATCCATATGTTACTGTAATCGTTATACTGTACTCGATACAAATTCTACTGGCATTCTTGGCCTTTTGCCGTCACTTCCCTGCCACCCCTGTACCCCATCACTCATTCACTATATCTTTATGATACATATTTCTTTATCCCTTTACACTTCCAACCCGCGTGTGTTTGTATACACACACAAAGTATGGTAAGTTATTGTGGAATGTAGTTTAGAATTATCGAATTGGTTATTACTGGCTATTGTGGGAACTTAGAGAAGCGACAATGCATTTCGCCACGACTCGCATTAACTCTGCTAACATTGTGTCATGTGATCAAATAACATTTGATTTTGATTGTGTGTGTGGGGTTTGTAGGGGTGTAATGGTAGGGTGGTGTGTAGGCGGGTATGTGTGTGCGGGATTAGGGGCTGCCGCGTGGGATATGTTGTAAGGGGGTCAATGTGAGTGTAGGGGAGGTATGTGTGTAGGGGGTATTGATGCTGACTAGACACCGGCCTCGTGTGTCCCTAACGGGACAGCGGCTTGCTCTCTGTTACAGAGAGGGGCGCGGGCCCTACTGTGCGTAGGCGCGCTCGGTATTGTGTGTAGGGGGTATGTGTGCTCAGGAACAGCGTGTGTGTGTGTAGGGGTGTGTTGTGTAGGTGGTGCTGCTCTGCGCCTCTCTCCCTGTGGGTGTGTGTGTGTGTGTAAGGGGTGTGTTGTGTGTAGGGTGTGTGTAGGGGTGTGTGTTAGTGTGTGTGTGTAGGGGGTGTGTGTCACGGTGGGGGCGCGTACTGTTGTGTGTGGGGGGGCGTCAACGTGTGTTGTGACTCAGAGCGCGGGACACGAAAACCCGGTCCCGTCGTCGTGTGGTTACTATTTGTGTGCTGGTGACTACGCTGTGATGCTGTAGTGGCGCGCCATACGTTAGCGCTCAGTCTCTCTCTCTCCTCGTGCTCGCTGTGATTGGGGGGTACATTGTGAATGTGTTTGTGTAGTGGGGAAGGGGTCTGGTGTGGGGGTGGTATATTTGTGTGTGGGGTGATTGGTTATGTAGGGGAGGTGTGTTTGAGTGATGGCAGTGTAATGGAGATGGCTCTGGTTTCCTCACGCCCGTGCTGACTGAAAAATAGAGAGTAACTCAGTGTTCCCCTGCATGAACTCGCCCCATGGCCTAAGGGGGACTGGGGGGGAGGAAGTGTAGACCGGGCACCACAAGTTGAAATTGGTTTGTGGAATGGCTGGTTTGTTGTCGGGTGCTATCAGTCTTTCCTGTCTGCAGTACTGCTAGCTGTCTTGGCATGTGGACAGCCTGTCCTGCCATGGACTTCTCCAAAGTACCTCGTAATCCGTCCATTCTGTAAGCCTCATCCAAGTCTCAGTGCTCCAATCCCTCATGCTCCAAAGTCCCCTCATCCTCCATCCCTCTGCTCCAAGTCCCCTCCTAAGGCTCCAATCCCCTCATGTCGCCCCATGCTCCAAGTCCCCTCATAAGCTCCAAGTTCCCCTCAGCCCAATCCGATGCTCCAGTCCCCTCATGCTCCAAGTCCC
>NC_036838.1:35755694-35853493 GCF_002910315.2 Salvelinus sp. IW2-2015
GTGTTGTGTAGGGCGGTTGTAAGCGCGGGTGTGTAGGGGGTACGCGTGTAGGGGGTTGGGTAGGGGTACGTGTGTGGTCATAGGGGGGTGTTGTGTGCGTTGTGTAGGGGGGGGTGTGTGCGTGTGTAGGGGTACATGTGTGGGAGGGGGGGTGCGGTTTGTGCAGGTGTGTGTGGGGGGGGGTGTGTTTGGGGGGTACATTTGTGTGTGGGCGGGGTGGGAGTACGTGTGTGTAGGGGGGTACATTTGTGTGCGTGGGAGGGGTACATTCGTGCATGTGTGTGTGTAGGGGGTACATTTGTGTGCGTGGGGGTACGGGTGTCTGGGGGGACATTTGTGTGTAGGGGGTGTGTGTGGGGGGGACAGGTGTGAGTGTGTGTGGGGGGGGTACATTTGTGTGGGTACGTGTGTGGTCGTGTGTTACGTGTGTGTCGTGTGTACCGTGTGTGTACTGCTGTGGTCGTGTGTACGTGTGTGGTCGTGTGTAGGGCGGTACGTGTGTGTAGTGGCGGTACGTGTGTGTGTAGGGGGGTACGTGTGTGTGTAGGGGGGTACGTGTGTGTTGTAGGGGGTACGTGTGTGTTGAGGGGGGTACGTGTGTGTGTACGGGGTGTACGGAGTGTGTGTGTAGGGGGTACGTGTGTGTGTGTAGGGGGTACGTGTTTGGGGGTACATTTGTGCGTAGGGTGTGTGAGTGTAGTGGTGTGTAGGGGGGTACGTGTGTGTAGGGGGTACGTGTGTGTAGGGGGGTCGTGAGTGTGTACGGGGGTACGTGAGTGTGTAGGGGGTACGTGTGTGTGTGTAGGGGGTACGTGTTTGGGGTACATTTGTGCGTAGGGGTGTGTGTAGTGGTTGTAGTATGTGTGTGTGTAGGGGGGTATGTGTGTTGTGTGTGTGTGTAGGGGGTACCGTCACTTAATAATATATATATCCTCATGCTCCAAGTCCCCTCATGCTCCAAGTCCCCTCATGCTCCAAGTCCCCTCATGCTCCAAGTCCCCTCATGCTCCAAGTCCCCTCATGCTCGTCTAATTGTGGTCTGCTGAATTTAAGAGCCAAAATGTCCTCCATGTTCTGCATAGCTGCTCCATTTCTACTGGTCTGGACTGGGACTGCAGTCTGAAGTCCTACTGAGCTCCACCATATCTATATGTTTAGCAGTGTTGTATCGTCAGTCTGTGAAGCAGTGTTGTATCGGCAGTCTGTGAAGCAGTGTTGTATCGGCAGTCTGTGAAGCAGTGTTGTAGCCTACAACAAAGCCATCCATGCAGCTAGCAAGAGTATCAATGCTTATCTGATGTTAATAGAGATTGATTCAGTGTTAGTTGCCTGATATTCTCACATTGATCAGCCTCCTTGTAAAAGTCTGGATTCGATAATAAAAAAAGCAAAGTCCAGATAGAGGCAGTAGTATGCATTGAGTGTAGTTTGTCTGCCAACCCCTGGCAATTGTAGCGGTTTAATATCCTGTTTTTCTTCAGGTCTGTGGTTGTACTGCCTCGTACCTAAAGTTTTCACACAGTGATTGAAGTGTCTCTGTTCTTGCAAACTTTCTGACTTTAGACACACACACACACACTCCCCCACAAAAATATGCACTAATTCACAGCCATTGATGTGGTTTATGTGTTTAGAGTAGATTAAAGTAAATGTGCTGATATCCTTGATTCCATGTGACTCACAGACACACATGTTTTTGTTAACATGATCACCATGCAATTACAGCCCTGTGCATGCAGTTCCACCCCTGTGCATGCAGTTCCACCCCTGTGCATGCAGTTCCACCCCTGTGCATGCAGTTCCACCCCTGTGCATGCAGTTCCACCCGGCCACATGTGTAATCCTGATGTTTTTCAAGGGTCTGTCTGCCTCTCAGCATTTCAGCAGATGCAATGAGCCACGTGACTCAATGGTTGAGGAGCTAAGGCAAGGTGTTTGGGGATTGGACTACTGAAGGGGAAGGAAGCAAGGGACTAGAGAGCCTTGGTTTCACTGTCTAGGCCAAGGGGGCTCAGGTGTTGGGCTAGATCAAGTGTCTCCAGCCCTGTTTCTGGAGAGCTACCCTCTTCTAGGTTTTCAYTCCAACCCCAGTTGATTCAGTTTATCAACCAGGTAATTATTACAATCAGGTGCTCTAAATTAGTGGAGSAAAAACCTACAAGACGGTAGCTCTTCAGGAACAGGGTAGGAGAGCCCTGAGCTAGATTTTACTTCAATAAGTTGACCAGAGAGGAGGGAGACAGGGTGGCTATCACCTCACAGTAACATTTCAGTAAACCATATAGTAGTGTTAACTGTTAATGATACAGCAGTGACAGAAGAGAGAAGTAATATACGTTGCAGAGAAATGGATGTCGAGGGATAACGGGAGGGAGAGAATGAGCGAGCAACAGAGGGAGGAAGAAAGACAGAGTATGACAGTGGTAAGTGCCTGACTTTGAGCCGTGGCTCAGGAAGGGTACGGCTGAGCCGAGCAGTAGAGCCGAGCAGCGTTTCCTGCCAGGAAGGAAGTGATGCAGGTTGAGACATATAGTGAGAAAGAGGAAGTAAATTAATGCTTGACACTGGCCCAAAACAAACTCCCCGCTGACACCTGACCCTTCGCTCACACTCTACCACTGACTGACTGAAACCCAGAGGGGGAGAGGGGGAGAAATGAGCACAGGGAGAGACTAAAGCTACTCCTATTAAACACACGTATAACCTATCTTTAAACATCAAATGATTTGTTCACCTTAAAGGTTTTGCTCCTTCCCTTTGATGGTAGCTACTGCTAAGTTCACTTTGACTATCACTTGATCCTGATTGGGAGCCACCATGATGCAACAGTATGGCAACCCACTGAGACCCAGCGTCTATTAGGAGTGACGCTAATCAATAGGCTGAGCCTGGATGATACCACACGTCTAGGGATGGCAGTGGCACACTGATTCATTTGGCAACGCAAATACCATTATGTATTTATGCCAGTGTGCTGTTCTGCATTAACATTTCACCACCTGTTGACGGAAATGAGCCTATCAGTAGGGAGACTAACTTGACATTAGTTTGTTGACGGAGAAAACCGTCTGTGACCTTCTGGATAAAATGAGGGGAGGAGGAAGAAAGCAGAGAGATGATGCAGAGGCTTGGGACTCGTGTTTGTTCTGTTTACGTTGACATTAAAAGTGAGGGAACACACACACCAGAACACAACAGGTGTGTATGTATTTGTCTGAGTCTGACAGAGATCGCTGGAGTATGGTTTTGGAATATGTGTGCCTTTCCCCTTGGCTCGATAGCTTCATGCACTGTTTAGTGTTTTATGTGAAATTTGTCAACTTTGCCTGAGCATGTTTCATTTACAGAGGTGGGAGTGGCGAAATATAAGATAAGAGTTAGACTTCGTTTCCCCCCTCAGGGCAATTTGATTCTGTTGTGAGAGATCTGGAGTATAGATGTGTATTTTAGAATGTATATTCCCTTCATATTTATTCTCTCCACCATACTTCTCTCCTCCCGTTCTGAAAAAGGTGTCTAACTAATGAACATGCAGACCATCACTGGATATCCCCTTTAATGTTTGATACAATTATTCTGGGTAAAACCTTGCGCTTTTCATGAACGCTGTGAGAGGTTGCGGTCCAACCATGAGGTTAGAGAAGTGTATGTGTATATACAGTGTAGTGATGTGAGTATCATTAATGTGATGACTGCTATTTATCAAATAATTACTTACTACGTTTAATTATTACTGTATTAAATTAATAATGTAAAAATGAACTCATTAGGAGTTTGTGGCACCATGGGAAAAGTTATTTARCGAGTTACTATCTTCCGACTTAAACTCCAAAAATATCTCTCACGTCAATAACAGTCTAATTATTACCTCATCAGTCTCATTCTGAATGTCACACAATTCTTGGATATCTGCACAAACCCTAGCCTAAGTGATTGGCTTAATTATTTATTCACTAAGTCATCACACAGAACACGTAAACACACACAGCATAGGTTATTGATTACATRCATAATACAATGAACACAGGTCCCTAGTGGACTAACAAAGCATGACAGTTCGGTTACACAATGGAAAGGGAAGGGTATGTAAGGAGCGGGAGAAACGGAGTTAACTTATCGTACATACATTTGGAAGCTATGCTCACGGGAATATGAATACTTTGCACATGAACGACCGCTCATTCGGAAAAGAGATGCAATATATATATTTACGCGTAGATGTCTTTGTCGTCTATCTGTTGAACTCGATGGTTCTATGGGAAGTGGTTCGATGTAAGTCTCTGGTTGTCCACCAGAGTTCACAATGTCCTTAGTTGTAGGCTTCCTTTGTTCTAGAGTGTTCGTTAGAATAGTTCAGATGTACCACATGGTGTTCAAAGTGATCTACCCTTCCCTGTAGTCTTTGGTCAAATGTCCTAGACTACTTTACATGCACAGCTGCAGACGCTGCATGTTTTGGTCTGGTTTTCTAAGTTTCTAACCATTTCAACGTGTGGACCACCGCCTCACATTTTCTGCTCTCAATGGTTGATTATTCAGGGTACAGCTAGGACTACTTTACATGCCGGCAGCACCCTGGCATGTTTTGGTCAAGTGTAAATTTCGGTAGCGAGTCCTTTTAAGCACTCTGGCCTTGGAGGGCGTTCCGTCATGTTGACACAAACTCTGAACTCACTTGGGTGTGGCTACTGACTGGGAACAAGTTTGCATGCATTTAGAAGGCTAAAATCAAATGTTTAACTTTTCAAAAATTGTTTCATCCTTCCTCATATTGTATTAACAACATTTAGATGTAAACCTGATATACACCRTGTACAAGCTCTTCAAGTTACAATGCTCCCGTTACAATGTATTTCTATCAATATTAATGACATCACAAAATATACATTTTCCATATTCCAAGTCTCATCATTCCCAACATTGGGATGTTGAAATATATTGTCCCAGTGTTCATTGATGTTGAAGTTTTGGGCAAGAGTCTCTCTAACACAGGGATTTCTTTCCCTTCTCATACTAAAAAGCCAAAGGGAGAGTTTTTGCAAGGTATTTATGAYCAGTTGAGTCATAAAACCGGCCCAACTCCCCCTCTCCCCTCCTGTGAGAAAGAGGCGGTTTAGGGCTATCTGTCCACCATGTGCCAAGCTGATCTGGCACCTTTGATTCTCACCAAGGAGAGTGAATCATGACAACAGTGCCAGTCCAAAAGTTTGGACATACCTACTCATTCCAGGGTTTTAATTTATTTTTACTATTTTCTACATAGTAGAATAATAATGAAGACATCAAAACTACTGTATATAGCATGTGACATCTCATTCCATCTGATCTGCCACGTGTGTGTTTAAGCCCTGCCCACTGTAGAGTCCCTGAGAGGAACTGCTACTGCAATGTGCTCTGCTTCCTGTTGACTATGCCGGAAAGGGAAGGGGACGGCTGGTGTATTAACCTCATCATTCACAACTAAATTGTGTATAATTTCTTATCCAATTCATCTGTCTCACACAGGCCTATTGTGAGCCAGCTAATTTATTAAATTGTCAAATTTAGAACGAACACAGTTCTGACGTTTCATTTAGTATGTATACATTGCATTTTACATTTTTTTTTGTTACTTTTCTCCCTCAGCATCAATTTCCCTTYAACAGTGAGCTACAATGTGCCAGACCAGCACTACAGACCAGTCTGTCTTTCTCTTTGAGACACAACACAAACTTTAGAGGATGAGAACTACACTGTATACTACAGCTTGTATGACAAACTCTTTGATACAAGAGCACAACTGACATGACTAAGCCTCTTGGATCACTTTGATTGGCGCCAATGAGCTGTTGTGTTTAAAAAGACAGTGGGCATAGTGAGTGCTCTGTAGCAGACCTGACATAATTATTTTCATKGAATCCTTTTAGTGTTTTGTGTGTGTGACAGTATCTCCATGTAAAGCTTGAGACAGATGTACTTCACCTGTCTTTGTTTCATCTCCTCTCTGAGACTGCAGTAGAGTTCACTCACTCATCACTGCTCCTTTGTACAGTATCAGGTTTATGGAAGCTTAGGGCCATGGAGCTCATTGGAACACTGATGAGTGTTAAGACTGTCCGTTAGGGACAACAAAGGCATCTCTTATCGCACACAGCCTTTCCCTTTACATGTTCTCCTCCATGTGTTTAGAATGCTCTTTGCCAGGCCTAATTGTACAGGTTGCCAAGGAAGTGGGTTATCTGAAGGGAAAGTCGACTCTCACTGGTGGCTCTCAGTGAAGCAGTTTGTTTAGGCCAGTTTATCTGCTTTCTCTGTCCATCTGTACTTCAATATTTGAGTGCTGCCTGTGTGCGGTCTCCGGTTCAGTGAGGTCCTTATGGTGAACGTTTGGAAAGGTTTGGCAGTGATGGGTTTTGCTTCATGTGGTTGCCATAGCATTTATCGCTGTGGATGATTGTGTTTTGAAAGCAAACATGTCTGATGGCCAATGATTTACATGTATACACTAAATGACTGACTGGTGCATTTTGAAACCACCGCGCCTACATCGTAAAAAAAATATTTTGGAAGCTTTAGAAATGCATTTATTAATGTCTGTTTGTTTTTGACACATTTACTATTAGACACCTTAAAGGGAAATTCCCCAAAATGTCAACTTCATATTCATCTCCAGCACCCACTATAATATCAACATAGGGGAAAATTTTGCGTTTTTGGTATGTTTTGTAGTAAAAAACACATCTTCTGCTGTCTTTACTACAAAACATAGAAATGCGCCATTTTCACATGTTGATGTTGCGATGATGCTGGAGATGGTGAGTGTGAAGTAAAAAAATACAACACTAATGCAATACTTTCATAGTGAACAAAAATATAAAMGCAAGAATTTCAAAGATTTTGCTGAGTTACTGTTCATATAAGGAAAATCAATTGAAACGAATGAATTAGGCCCTAATCTATGGATTTCACATGACTGGGAATATAGATATGCATCTGTTGGTCACATATAATACCGACATGTTTCAAGCAGACCACCATAGTCCCTGTGCCCAAGAACACTAAGGTAACCTGCCTAAATGACTACCGACCCGTAGCACTCACGTCTGTAGCCATGAAGTGCTTTGAAAGGCTGGTTATGGCTGACATCAACACCATTATCCCAGAAACCCAAGACCCACTTTGCATACCGTCCCAACAGATCCACAGATGATGTGATCGCTTTTGCACTCAACACTGCCCTTTCCCACCTGGACAAAAGGAACACCTATGTGAGAATGCTATTCATTGACTACAGCTCAGCGTTCAACATCATAGTGCCTTCAAAGCTCATCACTAAGCTAAGGACCTTGGGACTTAACACCTCCCTCTGCAACTGGATCCTGGACTTCCTGGCGGGCCGCCCCCAGGTGGTAAGGGTAGGTAACCACTAGGCAGGTTAGAGCGTTGGGCCGGTAACCGAAATGTTGCTGGATCGAATCCCAGAGCTGAGAAGGTAAAAATCTGTCTTTCTGCCCTTGAACAAGGCATGTAACCCCCAGTTATCCCATTGTAAATAATGTGTTCTTAACTGACTTGCCTAGTTAAATAAAGGTTCAATTTAAAAAAACACGCTGATCCTCAACACTGGGGCCCCTCAGGGGTACGTGCTCAGTCCCCTCCTGTACTCCCTGTTCACTCATGACTGCATAGCCAGGCACGACTCTAACACCATATTTAAGTTTGCCGATGACACAACAGTGGTAGGCCTGATCACCGACAATGATGAGACCGCCAATAGGGAGGAGGTCAGAGACCTGGCCGTGTGGTGCCAGGATAACAACTTCTCCCTCAACGTAATCAAGACAAAGGAGATGATTGTGGACTACAGGAAAAGGAGAACTGAGCGAGTCCCCATTCTCATCGACGGGGCTGCAGTGGAGCAGGTTGAGAGCTTTAAGTTCCTTGGTGTCCACAACACAAACAAACGAACATGGTTCAAACACATCAAGACAGTCATGCAGAGGACATGACAAAGCCTTTTCCCCCTTAGGAGACTGAAAAGATTTGGCATGGATCCTCAAAAGGTTCTACAGCTGCACCATCGAGAGCATCGTGACTGGTTGCATCACTGCCGGGTATGGCAACTGCTCGGCTTCCGAACGCAAGGCACTACAGAGGGTGCCTTGCGTATGCACTACATATGCACTGAGCTTGTCTGATGCTTTAAGCAAACTGTTTGATTATGTAACTAATACACACAAATGACTCAACCTGGTGGTCAACACTGTATAAAAGAAAAATGGCAGCGAATGCCTGTGTGACTGGTGCACGTTGTCTCGCTCTCCTCTCTACTAGGTGTCTTTTATACTGATAACAAGTTCAAACGGGTGCCATTAATACAGGTAACGAGTGAAGGACAGAGGAGCCTCTTAAAGAAGTTGTTACAGGTCTGTGAGAGCCAGAAATCTTGCTTGTTTGTAGGTGACCAAATACTTATTTTCCACCATAATTTGCAAATAAATTCATTAAAAATCCTACAATGTGATTTTCTGGATTTTTTCTTCTCATTTTGTCTGTCATAGTTGAAGTGTACCTATGATGAAAATTACAGGCCTCATCTTTTTAAGTGGGAGAACTTGCACAATTGGTGGCTGACTAAATACTTTTTTGCCCCACTGTATATTGGAATATAAGTAAGTTGCGGTATTAAAACTAAACAGGAAGCGCTCTTAGGCCTACAGCTCGATGSTGGTTATACAAAGCCTACTACTGATAACGACATTACTTATTAGGATTATCAATATAATAATAAGTAATAACAGTAAGGAGAAAAAGGAGGGTATAGGAGTGAGCTGCATGCAGATTGTGACAAACAGCTGCTGTTAGATTACAATATTTGTATTCTTGTTTCTAAGTGTATACAACAAAGAAATTATAAATAATACCGGTCTGTTGAAACTAAAAATGTTTTAGTCTTTATTGCAGCATAGCAAATATTAAAAACAGCCGAATCTGAAATTGCTTTATCTGACATTTTGCCATTGCATGAGGCTCACGAAATCAGTAGGCTGTTAAACACTCACAGGCAACAGAATGAAGCTCTGTCTTCTGTAGCTATATATGGATGATGTCTAAAGCCAGGCACGTTTAACAGTTAGACTATTGATTATAGACCTAATGAAGTTGGGGTTTCCGCTCTTCATTTTTCTTAGACAATGAGGCTAAGGCAAGGGCTGTTTCCTCATTGCTGCTGCTGCCTGTTCTCAAGCGCAATAGGCTGGTTAACTTTGCTATTATGCACATAGCAACAAAGGGAAAGGTGGCAATTCTACAGTGCACTAAAGATTATATTTCAGCACTGTGGACAGCGACCATATACAATGCGGGAGAGAGTGTGTTTGTTAAATATTTGATTTATTAGTGTTGCACCATTTTTATATTATAAAACCATGTACAATTTCAGTCTTACTGTGTCATCCCCGTGGCCTCCGCAATAGATTAGTCCACTGAGACAGACACGAATCAAGACAGAATCATTATACATTATTTTGCGACTGCTCGACTAAAGAAATCTCGGTCGACCAACAGCCTATCGACCAGTTGACTAATTGGGGTCAGCCCTAACAATGAGTACAAAACATTAAGAACACCTGCTTTTTCCATGACAGACTGACCAGGTGAATCCAGGTGAAAGCGTTGATCCCTTATTGATGTCACTTGTTAAATTCACTTTAATCAGTGTAGATGAGGAGGAGGAGTCAGGCCTATTTAATAATTGAGACATGGATTGTGTATGAGTGCCATTCAGAGGGTGAATGGGCAAAACAACATTTTTAAGTGCCTTTGAATGAGGTATGGTAGGTTCTAGGTGCACTGGTTTGTGTCAAGAACTGCTACGAATGCTGGGTTTTTCATGCTCAATTGTTTCCTGTGYGTATCAGATTGGTCCACCAGCCAAAAGTCATCCAGCCAACTTGACACAACTGTAGGAAGCATTGGAGTCAAAATTGCCTAGCAATCCCTGTGGAACGCAGGTGTTCCTAATGTTTGGTATTCTCCGTGGACATTATTGGTTTCTGCCTTAACCAGCTGAGGGGTAAGAAAGTGAGTTGGACAGTTCTTTGTCAGGTTGTCTGTCTGCGCACATGCGTGCAGTGAAGCGAGATGTATAGAATGCCAGCAGCTGTTATCACGCCTCAGTAATACTTCCTCATACTGTTGTGTTACAGCTGGTAGGCTTTACACACACCACACACACTTCCTCTCTCTCTCTCTCACTCACACACACTCAGGATGTCCTAGCTGTATTGTATGGATCAGTCATACACGTGACATTTCAAAGTCATGTTTGATCCACTTCCTCAGTACATTTCAAGTTGTCCTTTTTATTATTCTCTCCTCCACACCATCACACTGAGTCACACAGCAACGGAAGGTCAGCTCCAGGATGTGTGTAACGTTTCCCCTCCTCTCAGCCCTATGCCTTGGTAGTTAAAGTGTAGAGTCCCCAACTGCTCCTCAGCCCAGGAGCAGTATTAGTTGTGTGGAGAGCAGGCAGTAGCTAACAGCTACACAGTTGAAGTCGGAAGTTTACATACACTAAGGTTGGAGTCATTTAAAACTCGTTTTTCAACCACTCCACAAATTTCCTGTTAACAAACTATAGTTTTGGCATGTTGGTTAGGACATCTACTTTGTGAATGACAAGTAATTTTTCTAGCAATTGTTTAGACAGATTATTTCACTTATAATTCACTGTATCACAATTCCAGTGGGTCAGAAGTTTACATACACTAAATTGACTGTGCCTTTAATCAGCTTAGAAAATTTCAGAAAATGATGTCATGGCTTTAGAAGCTTCTGATAGGCTAATTGACATAATTTGAGTCAATTTGATGTGTACCTGTGGATGTATTTCAAGGCCTACCTTCAAACTCAGTGCCTCTTTGCTTGACATCATGGGAAAATCAAAAGAAATCCACCAAGACCTCAGAAAAAAAATTATAGACCTCCACAAGTCTGGTTCATCCTTGGGAACAATTTCCAAATGCCTGAAGGTACCACGGTCATCTGTACAAACAATAGTACGCCAGTATAAACACCATGGGACCACGCAGCCGGCATACCGCTCAGGAAGGAGACGCGTTCTGTCTCCTAGAGACGAATGTACTTGGTGCAAAAAATGCAAAACAATCCCAGAACAACAGCAAAGGACCTTGTGAGGATGCTGGAGGAAACAGGTACAAAAGTATTTATATCCACAGTAAAACGAGTCCTATATCAAAATCACCTGGAAGGCCGCTCAGCAAGGAAGAAGCCACTGCTCCAAAACCGCCATAGAAAAACTGCGGTTTTCAACTGCACATGGGGACAAAGATCGTACTTTTTGGAGAAATGTCCTCTGGTCTGATGAAACAAAAAATAGAACTGTTTGGCCATAATGACCATCGTTATGTTTGGAGGAAAAAAGGGGAAGCTTGCAAGCCGAAGAACACCATCCCAACCGTGAAGCATGGGGGAGGCAGTATCATGTTGTGGGGGTGCTTTGCTGCAGGAAGGGCTGGTGCACTTAACAAAATAGATGGCATCATGAGGAAGAAGAATTGCGGATATATTATAGCAACATCTCAAGACATCAGTCAGAAAGTTAAAGTTTGGTTGCAAATGGGTCTTTCAAATGGACAATGACCCCAAGCATACTTCCAAAGTTGTGGCAAAATGGTTTAAGGACAACAAAGTCAAGATATTGGAGTGCCATCACAAAGCCCTGACCTCAACCCTATAGAACATTTGTGGGCAGAACTGAAAAAGCATGTGCGAGCAAGGAGGCCAAAAACGTGACTCAGTTCCACCAGCTCTGTCAGGAGGAATGGGCCAAAATTCACCCAACTTATTGTGGGAAGCTTGTGGAAGGCTACCTTAAACGTTTGACCCAAGTTAAACAATTTAAGGGCAATGCCACCAAATACTAATTGGGTGTATGATAAAGTTAAATGACTTAAATGTGTATGTAAACTTCTGACCCACTGGGAATGTGATGAAAGAAATCAAAGCTGAAATAAATCATTCCCTCTACTATTATTCTGACATTTCACATTCTTAAAATAAAGTGGTGATCCTAACTGACCTAAAACAGGGAATTTTTTCTAGGATTAAATGTCAGGAATTGTGATACACTTTAGCCACATACATTTAAACTCAATTTATGTAAACTTCCGACTTCAACTGTATATACGGTGCCTTCAGAAAGTATTCACACCCCTTGGCTTTTTCCACATTTTTGTTGTGTTACAGCCTGAACTTTAAATTGCTTCAATTTAGATTTTGTCACTGGTCTACACGCAATACCCAGTAATGTTAGTGGAGTTATGTTTTGAGAAATTTTATAAATTCATAAATGGAAAAGCTGAAATGTCTTCAATAAATAAGTATTCAACCCCTTTATGTCAAGCCTGAATAAGTTGCATGGACTCACTCTGTGTGCAATAATAGTGTTTAAAATGACGTAGGCTTGGGCGGTATCCAGATTTTCATGTCATACYGTCCTTCTCTCATCCTGCGATTTACGGTGTAACTGGTATAGCACACAAGAAAAACCCATTGGGCCTCTTATCAGAATGTTGACACACAATAATAGCGAAATCACATAGATTATGTTCGCTAAATGCTAACGAACTAAAACGAACAAACTAATTACAAAGACAGGTAAATCGAGCTCATAAAGTTATACAAGCATAGCTAGTTGCTTCGGAAAATAATTTCCGGTGTTCGTGGACATTTACAAGCGAAAGTGAACGAGAGAGTGTCCAAATGAACAAAGTTGTGATGCATGCTTTTCTGAAGGAAGAGCAGCATGTGTACACTGAGCAGATGGGAGAACAGAGTCAAAAAACAAATGGTATGAACAGAGGGAAAATGGCAGCTGTACAGAATTCATCCAGAGCTCTTTGACTTTTGGCAGAAAGCCATTAACTTTTACTTGGTACTCATCCCGGATCCGGGAGCAGTAAAAAAGCTGACTAGCATAGCCTAGCATAGCGCCACAAGTAAATACTAGCATCTAAATATCATGAAGTCACAAGTCCAAGACACCAGATGAAAGATACACATCTTGTGAATCCAGCCATCATTTCTGATTTTTAAAATGTTTTACAGGGAAGACACTATGTATTTCTATTAGCTAACCACCATAGCAAAAGACACAACTTTTTTTTCTCCACCATTTTTTTACTGCATAGGTAGCTATCACAAATTCGACCAAATAAAGATATAAATAGTCACTAACCAAGAAACAACTTCATCAGATGACAGTCTGATAACATATTTATTGTATAGCATATGTTTTGTTCGAAAAATKTGCATATTTCAGGTATAAATCATAGTTTTACATTGCAGCCACCATCACAAAATCTCACCAAAGCAGCTAGAATAACTACAGAGACCAACGTGAATTACCTAAATACTCATCATAAAACATTTATGGAAAAATACAGTGTACAGCAAATGAAAGACAAACATCTTGTGAATATTTCAGATTTTTTAAGTGTTTTACAGCGAAAACACAATATAGCATTATATTAGCTTACTACAATAGCAAACCACACAGCAGCATTGATTCATGCACGTTAGCGATAGCGAATAAACCAGCAAAAKATATWAWTTYTTTCACTAACCTTCTCAAAACTTCATCAGATGACAGTCCTATAACATCATATTACACAATACATATATGGTTTGTTCGAAAATGTGCATATTTAGCGGCACAAATCGTGGTTATACAATGAGAATAGTAGCCAAACTGCAAACAAAATGTCGGGAGAAATCTTGGGAGAGGCACCTAATCTAATCAATAACTAATCATAAACTTGACTAAAAAATACAGGTTGGACAGCAAATGAAAGATACATTAGTTCTTAATGCAACCGCTGTGTTAGATTTTTAAAATTAACGTTACTACGACATACAGCGTGCGTTAAAGCGAGACCGCACCGAAATTAATGGCGGAATAATAGTTTAACTTTTTCGACAGAAATTACGAATTAACATCATAAATAGTTCTTACTATTTGATGAGCTTCCATCAGAATCTTGTACAAGTTGTCATTTGTCCAGAATAATCGTTGCTCGGTTGTAGAAGGTCGTCTTCAACTGTGGAATTAGCAGCAAACGTTARCCATGTGGTGCAGACATGTCCAACTCAGCATAACGCAGAACAAAGAAAATCCCRAAAATCGCAATATACTGATATAAACKGATATAACTCGGTTTAAAATAACTACATTATGATGTTTTTAACACSTATATCGAATAAAATCAGAGCCGGATATATCTAGCGCCTATAACAACAGCTTTTCAGGACGCAATCCTGAGGTCTGCCTCGCGTCATGACGAACGTAGAAAAGACTGCACACCCGGTTCCAAGAGCTCTTGTTCGGCCTCAGATCTACCTAGACACCCCATTCCAATTCTCACTGCTTACTGACATCTAGGGGAAGGCGTATGCAGTGCATGTAGACCCATAGATTACATGCAAATTTATAAACTGACCCTGGAACAGAGCCCCCGATTTCAGATTTTTCAGTTCCTGACAGGAAGTTTGCTGCAAAATGAGTTCTGTTTTACTCACAGATATAATTCAAACGGTTTTAGAAACTAGAGTGTTTTCTATCCAATAGTAATAATAATATGCATATTGTACGAGCAAGAATTGAGTACGAGGCAGTTTAATTTGGGAACGAATTTTTACAAAGTCGAAATGGCGCCCCCCTATTGAGAAAAGGTTAAAAGATATCTGATGGCAAACATTTCATAGTGAATTGAATACAAGTGTAACTTCATCACCTCATGTATGTCGCACAACAGAGACTCGATAGATATAGAACGCTGTGGGCTCACCAGCTCACGTTCTCCCATTGTGCTATATACAAACAAACACGTGACTGGCTCAACTGGTCTGGGGAACTACGGTGTGCTTCATTACGTAAAATAATGTGACCGGTGAAATGAATAAAGCGATCTACTTTATCTCCTAACGTATTGCACAAGTCACTCCGGTCAGCTGCAGAGGGAGGTCTGAAAGGAACTGGGATCAACAAAAGCAAACCAAGCTGCAGCTAGCTAGCAAGGCTTTAGTGGTCCAGAGGCAGTGTGCTCAACACAAAGAGCTCTCTGTCAGAGTGGTGGCGTAACCCGCTCCGTATTCCTGCAGAGTACTTATACACACACACTCACTCACTCACTCACACACAGCGGGTACAGACTGAACACCCACCCCCCTCAACAGACAAGTAGACCCCCTCTTTCTCAGTCGCTGTTGTGGCTGCATTTCCCAAATCATCATGAGTAGGAAGCTGCAGGCTTTAGAATAAAATGAAACATTGAATAAGAAAAGAACAGTGAAGGATTTTTATCTTTCGGTTGTTGGTTTGTTCAGGTGATTTTATACTGCCTGACAGTAAGTCTGACAGTAAATAATTAGAGTGGCGTCTTCTGAATGACCAACACAGCTCCTGAGTGGCGCAGCGGTCTAAGGCACTGCATCTCAGTGCTAGAGGTGTCACTACAGACCCTGGTTCGATTCCAGGCTGTATCACAACTGACTGATTGGGAGTCCCATAGGGTGGTGCACAATTGGCCCAGCGTCACCCGGGTTTGGCCGGGGTAGGCCGTCATTGTAAATAAGAATTTGTTCTGATCAGACTTGCCTAGTTAAAGAAAAATGACACTATTTAACAGCGCTCTCTGTCCATTAGCAACACACATACTGTCAGGCTGCTTTAAGTGTTATTACTTGCCTGTTAACACTGATAAATTGTCTCTCCTTTTCTGGGCAGCTTGTTTCTCTGATCAGAGCTGTAATTAAAGACCCCTGAGCTGAATTGCACCCTGGCTTCTGACTGCTAGTGTAATGCGCTGCTAAGCTGAGCTCCTCACACCAGCCCTGGCCCTCCCCCCTATCCACCAGTAACTCCTAGTGTTGTGGATGCAGGTGGCTAGACTTTCACTGCACAGCTTGGGAGAGAAAGGAGATAGGATCTGCTCTAGCTGGATCTCTGTGCCTTCCTCTCTGGCCTCCTCTACTAGCAATGAATCACTCTCTCTCTTAATTCAATTGGAAAGAATGAACATTAAATTCAATTTAAGGGCTGTATTGGCATGGGAAACATATGTTAACATTGCCAAAGTAAGTGAAGTTGATACTACTTGTTGATTTCACTTTTTTATTTATTTACAGTAAACATTACACTCAAGTTCCAAAATAATAAATAATAAAGACATTTCAAAGGTCATATGTGCAAATAGTTAAAATACAAAAGGGAAAATAAACATAAATATGGGTTGTATTTACAATGGTGTTCTTCACTGGTTGCTCTTTTTCTTGTGGCAACAGGTCACAAATCTTGCTGCTGTGATGGCACACTGTGGTATTTCACCCAGTAGATATGGGAGATTATCAAAATTGGATTTGTTTTTTAATTATTTGTGGGTCTGTGCAATCTGAAGGAAATATGTGTCTCTGATATGGTCATACATTTGGCAGGAGGTTAGGAAGTGCAGCTCAGTTTCAATCTCATTTTGTGGGCAGTGTGCACATAGCCTGTATTCTCTTGAGAGCCAGGTCTGCCTACGGTGGCCTTTCTCAATAGCAGGGCTATGCTCACTGAGTCTGTACATAAGCTTTCCTTAAGTTTGGGTCAGTCACAGTGGTCAGGTATTCTGCCACTGTGTACTCTCTGTTTAGGTCCAAATTGCATTCTAGTTTTTTAAAGTTTTTTTTGTTCATTCTTTCTAATGTCTCAAGTAATTATCTTTTTGTTTTCTCATGATTTGGTTGTCTAATTATGTTGCTGTCCTCGGGCTCTATGGGTCTGTGTTTGTGAACAGAGCCCCTGGACCAGCTTGCTTAGGGAACTTTTCTCCAGGTTCATCTCTCTGTAGGTGATGGCTTTGTTATGGAAGGTTTGGGAATCRCTTCCTTTTAGGTGGTTGAACAATTTAACTGCTCTTTTCTGGATTTTGATAATTAGCGGGTATTGGCCTGATTCTGCTCTGCATGCATTATTTGGTGTTTTACATTGCACACTGAGGATCTCTTTGCAGAATTATGCATGCAGAGTCTCAATTTGGTGGGTGTTCCTATTTTTTTGTGAATTCTTGGTTGGTGAGCAGACCCCAGACCTCACAACCATAGAGGGCAATGGGTTCTATACCTGATTCAAGTGTGTTTAGACAGATCCTAATTGGTATGTCAAATGTTATGTTCCTTTTGATGGCATAGAAGGCCTTTCTTACCTTGTCTCTCAGATTGTTCACAGCTTTGTGGAAGTTACCTGTGTGCTCTAGGGCGACGGTGTCTAGATCGAATTTGTATTTGTGGTCCTGGCACCTGGATCTTTTTTTGGAACACCATTATTTTTGTCYTACTGAGCTTTACTGTCAGGGCCCAGGTCTGACAGAATCTGTGCAGAAGATCTACAGTTGAAGTCAGAAGTTTACATACGCATTAGCCAAATACATTTACATTCAGTTTATCACAATTCCTGACATTTAGTCCTAGTAAAAATTACCTGTCTTAGGTCAGTTAGGATCACCACTTTTATTTTAAGAATGTGAATTATCAGAATAATAGTAGAGAATGATTTATTTCAGCTTTTATTTCTTTCATCACATTCCAAGTGGGTCAGAAGTTTACATGCACTCAATTAGTATTTGGTAGCATTGCCTTTAAATTGTTTAACTTGGGTCAAACGTTTCGGGTTGTCTTCCACAAGCTTCCCACAAAAAGTTGGGTAAATTTTGGCCCATTCCTCCTGACAGAGCTGGTGGAACTGAGTCACGTTTTTAGGCCTCCTTGCTCGCACATGCTTTTTCAGTTCTGCCCACAAATTTTCTTTAGAGTTGAGGTCAGGGCTTTGTAATAGCCACTCCAATACCTTGACTTTGTTGTCCTTTTACCACAACTTTGCAAGTATGCTTGGGGTCATTGTCCATTTGGAAGACCCATTTGAGGCCAAGCTTTAACTTCCTGACTGATGTCTTGAGATGTTGCTTCAATATATCCACACAATTTTCCTTCCTCATGGTGCCATCTATTTTGTGAAGTTCACCAGTCCCTCCTGCAGCAAAGCACCCCCACAACATGATGCTGCCACCCCCGTGCTTCACGGTTGGGATGGTGTTCTTCGGCTTGCAAGCCACCCCCTTTTTCCTCCAAACATAACGATGGTCATTATGACCAAACAGTTCTATTTTTGTTTCATCAGCCCAGAGGACATTTCTCCAAAAAGTACGATCTTTGTCCCCATGTGCAGTTGCCAACCGTAGTCTGGCTTTTTTATGGCTGTTTTGAAGCAGTGGCTTTTTTATGGCTGTTTTGAAGCAGTGGCTTCTTCCTTGCTGAGCTGCCTTTCAGGTTATGTCGATATAGGACTCGTTTTACTGTGGATATAGATACTTTTGTACTTGTTTCCTCCAGCATCCTCACAAGGTCCTTTGCTGTTGTTCTGGGATTGATTTGCACTTTTCGCACCAAAGTACATTCATCTCTAGGAGACAGAACGCGTCTCCTTCCTGAGCGGTATGACAGCTGTGTGGTCCCATGGTGTTTATACTTGCGTACTATTGTTTGTACAGATGAACGTGGTGCCTTCAGGCATTTGGAAATTGCTCCCAAGGATGAACCAGAATTGTGGAGGTCTGCAATTTTTTTGGCTGATTTCTTTTGATTTTCCTATGATGTCAAGCAAAGATGCAGTGAGTTTGAAGGTAGGCCTTGAAATACATCCACAGGTACACCTCCAATAGGCTAATTGACATCATTTGAGTCAATCAGAAGCTTCTAAAGCATGACATCATTTTCTGAAATTTTCCATGCTGTTTAAAGGCACATGTCAACTTTGTGTATGTAAACTTCTGACCCACTGGAATTGTGATACAGTGAAATAATCTGTCTGGAAACTATTGTTGGAAAAATTACTTGCGTCATGCACAAAGTAGATGTCCTAACCGACTTGCCAAAACTATAGTTTGTCAACAAGAAGTTTGTGGCGTGGATGAAAAACGAGTTCGTTTGGAGTCATTATAAGTGTATGAAAACTTCCGACGTCAACTGTAGGTGCTGCTGTAAGCCCTCCTCGGTTGGGGACAGAAGCACCAGTTTATCAGCAAACAGTAGACAATTGACTTGAGATTTTATTAGGCTGGCTCTTGCGCTTTCTCCGCTCCCGCTCGCTCTTTCTCCGCTCCCGCTCACTCTTTCTCCCGCTCCGCTCGCTCTTTCTCCCGCTCCCACTCGTCTTTCTCCCGCCCCGCTCGCTCTTTCTCCCGCTCCCGCTCGCTCTTTCTCCCGCTCCCGCTCGCTCTTTCTCCCGCTCCCGCTCGCTCTTTCTCCCGCTCGCGCTCGCTCTTTCTCCCGCTCGCGCTCGCTCTTTCTCCCGCTCGCGCTTGCGCTTTCTCCCGCTCGCGCTAGCGCTTTCTCCCGCTCGCGCTAGCGCTTACTCCCGCTCGCGCTAGCGCTTTCTCCCGCTCGCGCTAGCGCTTTCTCCCGCTCGCGCTCGCTCTTTCTCCCGCTCGCGCTCGCTCTTTCTCCCGCTCGCGCTTGCGCTTTCTCCCGCTCGCGCTTGCGCTTTCTCCCGCTCGCGCTAGCGCTTTCTCCCGCTCGCGCTAGCGCTTTCTCGCGCTAGCGCTTTCTCCCGCTCGCGCTAGCGCTTTCTCCCGCTCGCGCTTGCGCTTTCTCCTGCTTTCTCCTGCTCGTGCTTTCTCCCGCTCCCGCTCTTTCTCCCGCTCCCGCTCTTTCTCCCGCTCGCTCTTTCTCTTTCTCCCGCTCGCTCTTTCTCTTTCTCCCGCTCGCTCTTTCTCTTTCTCCCGCTCGCGCTCGCTCTTTCTCCCGCTCGCGCTCGCTCTTTCTCGCGCGCTCGCTCGCTCTTTCTCGCGCGCTCGCTCTCCTCTGATTAATGGATCCCTGATGGTGGTACTCCAGTGGTCTGGAGGGATCAGTAACGGCGGCTCCTCCGTAAACACTAACTTGCTACTGAAGTTGTTTTTCACTCTACTTTATTACCCCATCCACTGAGCCTGAGCCGTCTCCGGGCCCCAGAGGGCACTTATACAGCAACTAATGACCAGGAAAACACCAGCCAGGAGACTGTCTCAGACACCACTCACAAAGTTCACGAACCAAACTCTGAGTCTGAGAAGCTGAAATAAAGGTGCAGTTTTATAGCTTAAACCACAGCCTTTGGGTGAAATTAAATGGAATTTCTGTCTGCTGTGAGAGGGTGTGTTGCCTTTGGAATGTGTTGTTTCACAGTTTGGATGTCAGGGGTTTAGTACTGGGCAGTTAAACCAGTGAAACTGGGTGGGAGTGGAGCAGATGGATGAGTTACTTGGCCTGGGACCAACGCGGGAGAGTAGATGGGGCAGGAAGAGCGGTCTGGCCTTGGGGTGGGGTAGAGCGAGGCAAAACTGGGGAGCCCGGTAGAGCGAGACTGAGCTGGATTGGAGCCTCTCCCTGGTTTCCAGGCAGGGCCTCACATGCTCACATTGTGATGGAATGGACCTTCTATTCTCAACCTCCAGCACTTCTAATGGAGCAGGCAGGGGAGACATTCCAACTGTCTGGGAATAATGCTACAGTCACACCATCCTGCTGTCTTCACTGCAGTCGCATACAGATCAGGTTTGTAATGGTCAACAGGCATGACTGTGTAAGCTGAAGAGCTGTGGCATGCTCCATGCGTGAGTGACGTGAATCAAATAGTCTTCGAAGAAATAACATGGTCACTGTGGTAGAACGTTTATTTGGATTGGTGATTTCTGCATTTATCAAAAGTCCCATCAGTAGCCTGATTTCAGATGTGTTCATATAAACAGTCTTATTAGGGAAATAGTTTTTCTTGTATAGCATGTAAAAGTTTTCAACAAACTATATTAGTCTGACTATCCACAATCTTATTATTGTGTGCATGTAACCGTCCTTATTGAGATTGTGAACTGAGAGGAAGCTATTTTCTCATGCTAATTGTATTAGTCAGATTAACCACTATGACATCAGTATGTTGTATGCTTATACAGCTATATGGTTCCTAGATATTCAGTGTAACAAAGTGGTCATAATGTGTGCTTAAGTCACGGTCAATTTCAGAAGGGCACAACATCCTAGATAGTTCAGAACATATTTCACTAAATTTAGACTAAGGGATATACAGTGCATTCGGAACGTTTTCAGACCCCTTTCCTTTTGTTACGTTACAGCCTTATTCTGAAATGGATCAAATAGTTTTTTCCCCTCAGCAATCTACACACAATAGCCCATAATGAATAAAAGCAAAAAACTGTTTTTTAGTAATTTAGCAAATGTATTAATTATAAAAAAAACATACCTTATTTACATAAGTATTTAGACCCTTTGCTATGAGACTCGAAATTGAGCTCAGGTGCATCCTGTTTACATTGATCATCCTTGATGTTTTTACAAAGGGATTAGAGCCCACCTGTGGTAAATTCAATTGATTGGGCATGATTTTGAAAGGCACACACACGTGTCTATGTAAGCTCCCACAGTTGACAGTGCATGTCAGAGCAAAAACCAAGCCATGTCGTCGTAGGAAATGTCCGTAGAGCCTGAGACAGGATTGTGTCGAGGCATAGATCTGGGGAAGGGTACCAAAAATGTCTGCAGCTTTGAAGGTCCCAAAGAACACAGTGGCCTCATCATTCTTAAATGGAAGAAGTTTGTAACCACCAAGACTCTTCCTAGAATTGGCCACCCAGCCAAACTGAGCAATCTGGGGAGGAGGGCCTTAGTCAGGGAGGTGACCAAGAACCCAATGAGCTCTAGAGTTCCTCTGTGGAGATGGGAGAAGATTATAGCGTCAAACCCAAGACGACTCGAGGCTGTAATCGCTGCCAAAGGTGCTTTAACAAAGTACTGATTAAAGGGTCTGAATACTTGTGTAAATGGGTTATTTTTGTTTTATATTTGTAATAAATTAGATAAAAATTGTAAACTGTTTTTTTCCTTTGTCATTTGGGGTATTGTATGTAGATTGAGGGGGGGGGGGGCAATTTTAATAAATTTCAGAATAAGGCTGTAACGTAACAATGTGGAAAAATGTCAAGGGGTCTGATACTTTCCGAATGTGCAATTGCATCCTCCTGAACATGACACATGATGGAGGCATAGAGGGTTTCAAACCCACTCACACTAAAACACATGGAAACAGCACCAGAGGATAGATAGGACTATACTGTAGAGAGAAGAGAAACAACTGACAGCTAGTTTAACACCTCTGCTTTCATGACACGTCTCAACAATTAACTATTTCATTCAGGGAAAGGTTTTAGTGAGCTGGCTCAGTCCTGTGTACTCTGAGGGAGATGAAAAAATCCTCACTCCCCTTGATCCCACTCCCTACTCTTTTCATTTCCGGTGTTTTTTTTCTAGCAGACTTTACGGGAAGGGGTTACCATGACAACACGGAGTAGAAAATCAACTACCTGTCAGTTCCTTGTGGTTGACTGCTCTCTTTGGGCTCCTCTTGTGATCATTCTCAAGTGCCCCTGTACTCTTCAAACAAATTGATTTCACACTGTATGGCTCATCAGCATCTCAAGCCTCAGTCTAGTGTATGCTACATTGTCACCATGAATGTGCACTTCACAGAATGCATTGGTTAGGCTCAAGACTCATGTTGTTTGCTTCTGAAGAGTATCGAATGGATGAATTATCACTTGTACATGACCTCGGTCAGATCCGTAAGACAGCTTGATCTTTTTTTCCGTATAGCTCCATTTCATTTCATGGTGACAGCCTGTTATTGAAAAAGTATCTCTAGTCCATTTCAGTGTTGTCTTGGGCTACAGCGATGGAGGCTTTTCTGATGTAGTCTTTCTGTAAACAAGCAAGCCTTTTTTTTATACATATCACAGGTCCTCTCACTCAACTGTGGACATTTTGAATAGTTTTTCACCGGACCTCGTCCCTCTGTTATTTCTCCAGTCAGTATGAGAGTTTGTGAGCTGACAGTTATGTTGAGCGCTGGCAGTACACCTTTCCTGTTTCAGAGGGCCACACTGTGTGGGCATGCTGAGTGTCTCGTCTAAAAATAGACCATTTTACTTTTTCATTATCCATGAGTTTAATCCTGCAGTCCTGCTCCCCCTCTCCCTGCCATACAGCAGTGAACGCTGGCTGCTGCGCAGCTTTTAAACCGCTCCCAATGTCATGCCCAATGTCACACACTACTTTGACGGGGTAAAAAATAAACGCCTAGCTCCAGCTAGCCGATTTTCATCTGAGAAATAATAGGAATGACGATGATGGAGGAACAGCGGTCCGATTGAGTGACAGATCTGTCATTAAGGCATTCGGGACTGTACTGGTGAAGTGGCCAGCTTAGACGGGGCCCAGCTACTGCTGTAAAACACATTGTAATAGGAACTTCCTGTTGGTGGCTGTGTTGTTTTCAAGAGTGTATTTATCTGCCTTGACTGAGCCATTTCAGTCATTAATAAGGAAGACCTGAACGGAATCTGCAGGGAGTGTTTTAATCAATGCCCTGCTCTTACAGCTGTATTTTTTTATATAAAAAAGTTGAATTGCACTTTCCTGCCACAATGGCCATGAAAAAGCAGAGTGGTTATAAAGGGCTTATATGGAGGAAGTGAGAAGTTCTAAGTGTGTGTGGTCTTTCGTAATTCCTTCACTCAGTCTTTATGAAAACACACAGATGTGTCCTTAACCTCTGTGACCTCCGTCCTGACTGCTGACAGTGACGGACATGGTCTCTGTCTGGTGAAGAGATGATATCTCCTCACACTAAGCCTTCTGACTGTCAGAATATACCCATGCAACACCAAGGGAGTAAACATCTACCTCATCACCTGTTCATGTGGAAAAGCCTACGTAGGACAAACGAAAAGACAATTAAAACAACGCATAGCTGAACACCGCAGATCAAATCAGGTGTAAGAACATTGACTATCCAGTAGCAGCTCACTTTGTTGAAGCTAACCATCCAACCTCCTCCCTCAAATACACAGGCATTTAGCATGTTACTCTACCTAGGAGAGGTAACATGGAGATCCTACTACTACAAAGGGAGGCTTCCTGGATATCCTGTCTGAAAACATTGACCCCTATTGGTCTGAATATTGACTTTGATCTCAGTTCATAAAATAATTTTATGAACAAGTCTTATCATTTGACATATTCCTTCTACAGCTTATTAGCGTACACCAGTATGTTCCCCCTGTTGATGATGCTTRTGCATTAAGGTTGAACCAAAAGCTGTAACAAATATGAAATGCGTAACAATTAAATATGTGAAATTGAATTCAACAATGTATGTTGATGCTAATATTATGTACAATATTAAATATGTTTCTATATGATAACAATAGCCTAATATATTTAATATGGCAAACTATTGTTTGTTTTTTACCAGTTTAATTTATTCTAAATAACTAATCATTATGACACACGTCTCAATATTGTCATTGGTTGCACTAATTGCACTGTTTGTCTACATAACCTGGTTCAAGTATTCATGACATCACCCTGAAGAAAGCACAGTGATGCCGAAACGTTGGTAAAAACCCAATAACTTACTGGGAGTTTATATAAGGATTGTGCCACTCTCTTATAGTTTATTCACCGTTAGTCAACACCTCCACACAAACCATTTTTTCTTGGTGTGCGCCAGCTCATGTTTTTGAGTGTCATAATATGCAGGGTCAGCATACCAAAAACAAACCTATTATAACACAATTTACAACCCAACAAAATGTTTGCTGTTACACAACATTCTTAACACATGGTCCGCTCCTGTTTAGCCACCTGTCTACCTAATGGACAACAGCAAGGTAAGCTCTTATTATTTGTGACAGGATTCACCCAGTCTCAAAGGCATGTGTTTTTTTATTTTTTTCCTCCATCAGATTTAGCCTCTATTCTGATGTTGTCCTAACATAAGACAACATACTTACTGGGAAGCACTCTGTCAAATCACATTTCTGGAACTATCTTGCATTACAGTAGCAACAATTTCTGACGTGTATAATCTTTGGTTTCACTAATCACTGATGTCAGTGGGCCAGAATGTTTAATACTCTTGCATACACAAAGTTTGGCTTCAGAGGTCAGGCACCCTTTCACAAACAAACAAACTACCTTCAAAGAGTTTACAGCATCGGGGAACTGAAGGTCTCATAAAAGTGACTGGGTTTTAATGTCACATTTGAATAAGTTCAGTTGAGATGGTGAGGGATGATGTCTACTCTCGGATGACCTTGTGCGCATTACCCGGCGCCTTCTTTTTTTCTCTCAGTGGGCTTCAAGGCAACCAGTTTCCCCGATGGTGCCATGAGAGGTTCTGATTGGTGGGCTGTAAACTACTTGATGGTTGCCACTGGCAGCCTCTGTTGCCTCATCTGTCCTTTGATCGATGGCCTTTCAGTTTGGAGTAATTATCGTGGATGTGTGAATGCGCCCTAGCAAATGTACGTGGACGAGTTGACAGCGGGAGGTTACACCGGAGGTTGCTGAATTCAAGCAAGCTGAAAACAAACTCAACTCATCCATATTTACACTCCCAGATCAAATCAAACTTTATTTGTCACATGCGCCGAATACATCGTGTAGATCTTACTGTGAAATGCTTACTTACAAGCCCTTAACCAACAGTGCATTTCAAGAAGAGTTAAGAACATATTTACCAAATAGAGTAAAGTTTTAAAAATTATAAAAAGTAACACAATAACAATAACAATATTGAGGCTATATACAGGGGGTACCAGTACCGAGTCAGTGTGTGGGGGTACAGGTTAGGTGAGGTAATTTTTACATGTAGGTAGGGATGAAGTGACTGCGTAGATAATAAACAACAAGTAGCAGCAGTGTAYGAAAGGGAAGGGGGTCAATGTAAATAGTCTGGTGGCGATTTTATTATTTGTTCAGCAGTCTTATGGCGTGTGAGTAGAAGCTGTTGAGGAGCCTTTTGGTCCTAAACTTGCCATACGGTAGTAGGGAGAACAGTCTGACTTTGGTGACTGGAGTCTTTGACAATTTTATGGTCTTTCCTCTGACAATGTCTATTATATAGGTCCTGGATGGCAGGAAGTTTGGCTCAATTGATCTACTGGGCCGTACACACTACCCTCTGTAGTGCCTACGGTCGGAGGCCGAGCAGTTGCCATACCAGGCAGTGATGCAACCGGTCAGGATGCTCTCGATGGTGCAGTTGTAGAACCCTTTTAAGGATCTGGGGACCCATGCCAAATCTTTTCAGTCTCCTGGGGGGGAACGGTTTTGTCGTGCCCATGACTGTCTTGGTATGTTTGGACCATGATAGTTCGTTGATGATGTAGACACCAAGGAACTTAACTCTCGACCCGCTCCACTACAGCCCCGTCGATGTTAATGGGAGCTTGTTCGGCCTGCCTTTTCCTGTAGTCCACGATCAGCTCCTTTGTCTTGCTCACGTTGAGGGAGGGGTTGTTGTCCTGGCACCACACTGCAGTTCTCTGACCTCCTTCCTATAGGCCGTCTCATTGTTTTCGGTGATCAGGCCTACCTACCACTGTTGTCGTCGGCAAACTTAATGATGGTGTTGGAGTCGTGTTTGGCCATGCAGTCCTGTGTGAAACATAAGGCATTTCTAGGTCGTGGCATATAATACACTCTCTTGTAGAGTGTATCCATTGTTTTCGGTGCCATGATGTCCTTGAGGAGCAGATTCAATGCATGAGCAGCACAGCCAMTGTGTGGGATGTGAGGGTAGGACCCCTCCACTTTAGGTAGGACCAAGCAGTCTTCATGTTCGCAGCATTGTCTGTGACCAGTGCAAATACCTTCTGTGGTCCAAGGTCATTGACTGCCTTCAGCTCATCTGCAATGTAGAGACCGGTGTGTCTGTTGTCCCTTGTCTGTGCTCTTGTAGAATACTGGTTGAGGGGTGGAGATCATGTAGATAATTATTCCTTGCCCACGAATATTCGACCACCCATCAGAGATGATTGCAATACAGTGTGCTTTCTCTATGATTTGCTTAACCTTCACTTGAACTTTGTTGAACTCAAGCATGTCTGGTTGGAGGGGTGTATGCTGGGCGAAGAACATTCAGAAATCTCTTCCAATACACATTGCCTGTGCGCATAAGAGGTGAACCAGTTGCATACACAGCTAGAGTAAGACATTCATCAGCATTTCTCTGACTACGTTCCTCCATTGAGTCAAAAAAAMCTTCTGATTCCAGGAGGACCATGAGCTGTTGCTATAGATAAGGTGTCTGATTCATAATTTTGACCTCGAATAGAAGTAGAGGGACTTTTGAGGAGGTTGCTTGTTGTGAGCGCAGAGGGAACTTTATGCACTTGGCCAGATGATTCTGCATCTTTGTTGCATTCTTCACATATGATTTAGCACAGTATTTGCAAATGTACACAGCTTTTCCTTCTACATTAGCTGCAGTGAAATGTCTCCACACATCAGGTAGTGCCCGTGGCATTTTCCTGTGAAGATTAGAAAAAAACTTCAACATACAGTTCCATGTACAGATAAATAGTTAAGCAGTTAGATTAAACAAATCCTTTGTAAGATAAATAGTTTTAAAATGAAATATGTATGGAAACAAGTGAATTAACATTCCTCAGTTAGTAGGCTCAAGCAAGGTAAAACCCACATGGTAGCAAAAACTAACTAGCAGAAATTGGTAACAAGTTAGAAATGATTTAAACACACTTTGCTGTAGGCTACTATTTACTAGTTAACAAAAAATCATGTATGTCATATAATATATTCACCCCACCCAGTATTGTAATCAAAACTTACCAGAAAGCATGTAGTCCTTGGCTCAGACAGTGTAGTAGTGTGGGCTCAATAGCATCTCATTAGTGTGCAAGATCTTGAGAATCAGCTGTACATGTGATGGAAGAATGCACTGTGCATGCAAAGGGTTGCAATTCTATTGAATTGGGGATAGTTCAACCAAAATATGCCACGACCTAGAATTKCCTTATGTGTATCCCACAAAAGAGGTTCACTGTTATAAGCTAACTTTWWWWWAAAAATGTATATATATATGAATTTTAGCAAAATTCGCCAAATTCCCAGGCTTAACTTCCCATGGAAAATTTCGGGGAAAATTCCGGAAATTTACCGGAAAGTTTCCGACCTTCTGCAACCCTAGCCTCAATACCTCTGATGCTTCTTTCCATGGAGCGGGCTCAGTCGTACTGTTCTGTTGATCGTCTCCCCTGCCCTGCCACGCTGCTCCATAATTCAAATCAAAGAGTGACCGTGTTTGTGTGTGTGAGAACAGGGGGCTGCTAATGGAGCTGTGTGTATATATAATGCAACACCAGTACATTTGCAGTGGCCCATCATGCACCAGCAGCCTCCAGTGAACACATCTTACTCCATTCCTCTCTCTCTCCCCCACTCCCTCRTCAGTTGATGTGCTGTTCATGTGCAGCTTTACCTGTCCACCAATCCCTGACCAGGCGGGAAGGGAAAGCGATGGAGAGAGGACATGTTCAACTCTTAGTTCATGAAAGAAAATATTGTTTAAAGGCTGCTTGCTATAAGCCAGGGAACAATCTCACAGAATGAACATTTTWAAAAAGTCCAACACTCACAATTGACTCAACATTTTTGGATTTAATGATTGTGAATGTTTGGACATGATGGCTTTTAAAGTAACTGGCCAGTGAAAATCTCCCTTTTTTAAAAGTTATTATTTTAACTCATAACCAAATAATGTTGTTGACTCATCTTATACTCATATTTGTGGCCAGAGCATAACTTGGAGAAAAAACACAAAAGCCCCACCTATATCTGAAACAGACAGAAAATGCTTGCTATTTCCTGAGGAGGTTGAGCTGGCCAATCGGCTGTCTACTATAATATTTTTTATGGACGGTATACGCCCACACCATTACAACAAATAAAAGCTGCTTTTTAACATACTTCATTACCATTTTTTGGAGGAAAACTATTTCACTCATTATAATTAATTATAGGTCATATTTCATAGAAATCTTAACACTGGACAGTTACTTTAAGAAATGTTAAATAAATGAATATCAATAGCCAAGATGGTTGGTGTGCTCCAGGCTATTTGGTGTGAGATCTGAGGTCAGAGAACGGTTGTGTGTGTGGAGCTGAGCGGTTCTTTGTGGGAGGAAGTATGCGAAGTCATGCTATTTTTAACTGTCCAGGGGTTTCCTAACACAGAACCATATGGAGAATCCAGACAGGAAATGTCATTGTTTTTCAGTGGTGTTCCTTGAACATGTTGCCCAAATCTCCTGTGTAGGGGAGGTCAATGTACTTGAGAATTAAGGACATTAGAACAGCAGCAGCATCTGGCCCATGCCCCTCGTATGTGTTTCTCTATCCAGATGAAGGATGTTGTGGTCATCTCACTCTCTCTGGCACTTTCGACCCATACGCCCAATCTCACTACTGCTGCTTTAAAGGTCAGGGCCCAAGGGTCAACTAACCCAACCCTGAGTCTAACCCTAGGAAATGTATACAGGGGTTTAACCATGATAAAAGGATAAGGTGACAAGGTGACAAGGTCAGGGAGTGCAGGYGCGAGAGGAAGTATAACTATACATGCAACACTCCTGAGTCCTGACGGTAATGGTCATCAACAGGAAGTAGATCAATAGGCCTTTCTGTAGCAGAAGGACAAAGGTACTACCCTCCCTGGCCCTGAAGTGGGCTGGGATTAGTCCCTGGAGAGGCCTAAGGCAGGGAGGGCCATGTACATTTCTGACCCACCATAAAAACCTGCTTCCTCTCCTAAAACAGAGAAGCCCTGTAGCGGTCTCCTCACTCACGGCGCTGGAGCATCAAAACATGACACCCTTCTCATGAAGTCCACAAGATGGACAGTAGTGGGAGGGTGGTGAAAGGAGGAGGAGGAACACAAGGAGAGTAGATGAGGGGATATGAAAAAGAGAAAATGGAGAGGCAGAAAGATGTGTGGAACAAGTGTGGCTTGTGAACTGTTCAGCCTACTGTACAACACAGCAGACCCTAGAGTCTTTCTGCACTGTCGTGACTTCATAGCGCGTCAAAAAGGAAGAGGAGTTGGAGGGGGCGGTCATTTCACACAAAGGACACAGTCCCATCTGAAGTGTCTGGGTGGTAATGTGTTCTGACAGGCTGGTGGGACCAGAGGCACAGTACTATTCCCCTGCCTGTCTTAATGCCCGCCCGTTTGTGATGGCCACTGACAGCGCTCCACCATTTCACTGCACTTTTCTTTCAATATTTTTAAAGCTGGAGGTGCCGGTATATTATCTCTGTCCATTAATTACAGAATATCAACATATCAAACTGGAATAGAGYTTAGCTATCGKTTTGGGCGGTATCCAGATTTTCATATAATCATACTGTTTCTGTACMAGASCGGGGTATACGGTATTACCGAATGAAGAACAAGAGGCGCTATTTTGATGCACAAAGCAATTTAGGCAACAGGGATCTTGATCCATGAGGAGATTGAATGTCTCTGCTGTAACCAAGAAGCTTGATTTTGACCTCTAGCCACTTAGCTAGCAAGTTAGCAAACCAAATGCATAGCTGGAGCCCTGAGCTGGATATAATGCATTTGACACATTCGATTTGAACTTATAGTTAACTTACACTTAACTTATAGTTAGTTATAAGCAGTGGCATAGCACGCACCCCTGTGAGGTGGGGGTTCCCCCAAACCCCCCCCCCCCTTTTTTACATGTATTTATTTTTTAATTTTATTTTTTAACAGTATTGAAATTCATAACGGTGGTATTTCGAAATACCTCGGTATACGGTATAAATGGTATGTTTCCCAAGTCTACTTAGCAACAGTGTTGTAAGTTAGATTTGATGGCAGAGAGAAAAATATAACTTTTTCTTGTCATCACCCCAAAGGATGGAGTACTTTAAAGTTCGTTTTGAAGTATTTCTCTCCTAAAGCAATCTTTCCCTGTTCCCCTGGCAAGAGGCTTTCCTCTTGGGCCGCCCTACCCTACTACAGCTACCCTCCCTAACCCTGCCCCACACACATACCCCCACCCTCTCACACACACACCCCCACCCCCTCTCTCTCACACACACACACTCTTTCTCTGGTGGCCCTGTTTAAGTAATTAGGAAACAATGTGTTAGTCTAATTAGAGTGACTGAGGGGAGGATGTGAAGCAGGTAATATCTCTCACCACCTGCCTTCCTATCCACGGGGCGAGGGGAAGTCAGGCCAGAAAGTGGGGGAAGAGGGGGCAAGGGGAACGGACAGTAGGGAAAGAGTAAAAGACTGGGGAGAAGTAGGAGAGAGGGAGTGRGTAGAAAGGGTGCTAATCGGAGTCAGAGGATGGGACAGCAGCCCATTAATCCTGGCAGACAGAAGAGAGGAAGAACAACAAAACAGAGGAGAGGGAAAGGAGGAGGGTGAGAGACTTTGAGACAATAGAAACCCCACTGTGGGCTTCCTAATTAACTCCCTAGCCTGGGACTGTCTAACTCCCTTAAGAGGCTACACCGCTCTCTGCTGAGACATTCTTCCTTCCAGGTTGCCACACTAAACTACCAGTACTCTAACTGTACAAACACTTGAATTTCTATATAATCACCACTATCTATGCTACCGTTGGTTCATTAAAAATAGTACTTTCACTGTCTGCATCATATTTTCAGCTCTTTATAGTAATGCATAAAAGTGCCAAGTTGTTCCTGACTGTAACCACAAGTGCAGGAACTCTGGCTCCTAGGTCTACGTATACTGAGTGTTTGGCCTGACTGACACAGACCTCATTTCTCAGCTCATGTTCAATCTGCTATCCTGCCTCTGTGCCCTCAGGTGTAACGGTGAGTACTATATAACTTAGTGATCAATGTGCTGTAACCYCTATAATACTAATCAGGGGAAACCGATGGAAAGGATACATCTATAATGGACGCTGAGTGTTTGTTAGTGAAAACAGCCATGTGTGTTAGCTGCTGCTGATAACATGACGCATCTGGAGCAGGCATTTCAGGCCAACGCAGGCCCTGGAGACCTGCTAGAGRAAATAAACAACTATCTCAGGGTAAAGTGTTTCCACCAAATACAGTGGGGACAAGATGTCCCCTGTAATACTTGACAACAAATTAGTTGTTTGTTAGTGCATGCATGCGTTTGTAAATATTCACATTATAAGCGCAGCAATGCACAGTAGGCTACGTGCAAAGGTTCGTTCCATAATGCAATTAGCAGGAAAGCACTGTTGTCAAAAGGGCACTACACATGCGAGCAGTGTCACGTGACAGAGAAGGAAATATCTGTTATACATTTAGAGGGCTACTTTGAAGCAAGGTAAGACAGGCCTCGTGTTAAAATGTTCATGTTTCAAACAATGAAGTCAATGTTTTCAAAATGCATACTGCCTCCAGCTCATTGCAGTGGTGTGTGACGCGCTGATGAAGCCTGTCTTCCGATGCCATTTGATGCCGTGTTCAAAACAACTGGGAACACGAAACTCCTACTTCCGACTTCATTGCGTTCAAGACAACTGGCAAAAAAATGTACTCCGGCGGGGGAATATTTTTTTTGAACAATCCTACTCGGAATTCCAACGCGGGCCTCTTTCTAGAGCTCCGACTTTCTGACCTGAAGATCACTTATCTCATGATTTTACCTCTTATTTTTTCAGAGTTTCCAGAAGATGCTGCAGCAGCTTTTGCGCTGTCTGACAGATTTTCCACGTGAAGGCTCTGTATCTTGGTGCATTCAAAACAACTGGGAACTCAGAAAAATACAATGTCAAATCAAGATGTCAGTGATCTTCAGGTTGGAAAGTCGGAACTCTAGAAAGAGGCCTTGATGGATGACTGTTAAAATATTTTTCCCAGTCTGAGCTTTTTTTGGGGGTAATGGATAGCTAATGGAAACCCTGGTGTGTGTGTGTGTGTGTGTGTGTGTGTGTGTGTGTTTATGCACTGCAGCACAGATCCAACAAAGGATCTCGTTCCCTCCATTTCTTCCCTCCCTGCAGCCTTGGGAAGGAATTGAATGAACTGAACCAGGGGAGGGAAACAGGGAGAGAATTTTTCCTTCACAGACCTGCTGCTGTACGCCTCCAGTGACTTCAGACCAAAGTCTGCTCTGGGCAGGAAGGAACGCAGCCTGGGCAAGAAAGAGGAAGTGTGTGTGTGGAAGAAACAGAGATAGGAACAACAAAGAGGGAAGAGAAGTATGAGCCACTTTGTTGCATTCGAGCCATGTGTGTGTGTGTGTGTGGCAGTGCTGGCTGGAAGGCAGAGGGAAGCTCTCCTTTCGCTAGCGGCAGCTGGAGGCTCTCCTGCAAACTCAGCGCTTTTCAAAGCACGATCAGAGGGAGGAGGGAAAAGGGGAGAGAAAGCCCCAGGGTTATGATGTGTTAAATCAATACCCATGTAGGGAAGCAGGAGAGGACTAAATGCTGTTTGGCTCATTTGAGGGCCATTTATTGTGCCTCTAAAGTGCTGGCTGGTGAATACAGGCCTTTCTATTTTGCTGTCATATTTTACCACCAAGCGCTGTGTTTTCTGAATATTCACCCTCAGCAGGCATCCACACACTCGCTGGAGGTCTAACAATTTACACACACACACACAAACCGGATGCACACACACTTTTAGATGTGAGTGTCAGACGCTGAAAGACTATAAACTACTGGAGGCATTAAGACATGCATGCATTAATGCTGAACATGGTAAAAGTAGGGGAGGGGGAGAAGGTAGACAGAGACTAAAGTAGCTGCTGTATGTAATAATATAGAAGGTATTCCATGGGTCAGGTGTACACTGCAGGTCAGATATTGCGTTATTCACCACATCTAATCTCGTTACTCTGATGTGAAAACCAAAGGATGTGTGATCGCCTTTGGAAAGGGAAATACCTAGTCAGTTGTAYAACTGAATGCCTTCAACTGAAATGTGTCTTCCGCATTTAACCCAACCCCTCTGAATCAGAGAGGTGCGGCTGGCTGCCTTAATCGACATCCACGTCTTCGGTGCCTGGGGAACAGTGGGTTAACTGCCGTGCTCAGCGGCAGAACGACAGATCTTTACCTTGTCAGCTCGGGGATTCGGTCCAGCAAACTGAATCCTTGGCTTCTTTACAACCTGAACCTAACATTCACCCTCAGTTCTGAGACAGATCATAGGACCAAAGGGAACTTTCATCCCATAGGGGATTCAAAGGAAAGACCTGACCGCGCGGCTCCTGAATATGCCAGTCTGTTTTCAGCTATGTCCTTACTCAAAATATGAAGATTGAAAAACAGCCTCCATCCAGCTTTCCTGGCTTGTGGTGCTAATTATTTGACAAACTAGAGCCTCTTTGACAAACAATTCCCTTTTCATTCCGCTGTCTCTGTGCCCTGGAGAACTAATCTCTCCTGCTACTACAATAAGCTGGACAACAGAGCTCAGCTGGGTAGTCCTGTCAGACAGTAGAAAAATCTTGTCAATATTGTAACTAGAAGAACCATTGCATTGTCTTTTAAAGGACTGGGTAGTAAGGAGAAAAACCCACATCACGATCATTTACACAATACCACAATATGCGCTGGTGAGAGACGAGCAGTTCATATGTTCAATACATTGTCAGTTTGAGAAGGTTAGCTCCTGTTTGCTGGAGGGTAGCCTAGTAAACATGACTCAGGTAATGTGGTTACAAGTTACAACAGAATTAGGCTCAAGCTGTTTGGGCATGTAGAAAGGCTGTTGTGGAATGCAGAAATCCAACTTTGTACAGTACCAGTCAAAAGTTTGGACACCTACTCATTCCAGGGTTTTTCTTAATTTTTACAATTTTCTACATTGTATAATAGTGAAGAAATCAAAACATTGCGAACACATATGGAATCAGGTAGTAACAAAGTGTTAAACAAATCAAAATATATTTGAGATTCTTCAAAGTAGCCACCCTTCGCTTTGACAGCTTTGCACACTCTTGGCATTCTCTCAACCAGCTTCATGAGGAATGCTTTTCCAACAGTCTTGAAGGAGGAGTTCCCACATATGCTGAGCACTTGTTGGCTGTTTTCCCTTCACTCCAACTGATCCCAAACCATCTCAAATGGGTTGAGGTTGTGTGATTGTGGAGGCCAGATCATCTGATGCAGTACTCCATCACCCTCCCTCTTGGTCAAATATATTTTGATTTGTTGAATTTTTTGGGGGGTAACTACATGATTCCATATGTTATTTTATAATTTTGATGTCTTCACTCTTATTCTACAATGTATAAAATAGTAAAAAGGGTAACAAATACAGTATAAATGTCCTATACCTAACAGTATGAGTGCAGCAAAACAACCAGCTTATATTTAGTATATTGGATAATTTTGAAAACTTGTTTATCCTGATCACAGAAAAGCATGATTAAAATCAGCATTAAGAAATGCCTCTGTTTTCCAAGTATTGTTCTCTTTTTCTCTCAGTAGTACAGTGCATGTGTAAATAATCCACTTCATCCATGTTTTGTACTTTCATTTATTCTTTGTTTAAACATGTGATCCCACTGATTATAAAAATGAAAAAAACCTTCAGAATGGAGATCTGTACCAAGACCGACACAATCAACAGCTGCTGGAGTGCTTGTACTGCATACAGTTACATTTAGATTATAGTGCTGCTTCTAACTTCTAGAGTGGTTTTTACAGACATAGATTAAATCCAGTCCAGGACCAAAAATGTATATTTTTAGTCCAGGACTAGGCTTAATCTGTGTCTGGGAATCTGGCCCAAAGTCATCTCATTGAGCTCCATGTCCAAGACTGGTAAATTACTAACTGCTACGGTGCTTAGACCTTGTCATCTTCTATATGTTCTGTCCACCTCTGTGTCTGCCACTAAGTGATGCAGAGTGACTTGGCGAGGTTGCTTTGATAATCACAGATGAAGACAGTCAGGGGATGTGACTGAGGGGATGTGAGGTGGCAGTGGCCTAAATGACAATCAACAGTAGTGTCCCTGTGCTCTGTGCCAGCACGAGACCCATCACTGCTTCCTTTGTCCCCCTCTCAGTTCTACCAGGAGAGAGAGACACACAGAGCCAACACCAACATCCTGCCATGGAAAGCACAGATACTCAACCATGGCATCATTTGAATGTAGGAGGATATAGGATGGTGACACAATGGCAAGTGGAACTGCATCCATCCCCCTGTTAGGGACAGATGAGAGAAAGCAATTGATGATGATGAGGATGATGATGATGATGTAAAGCACCACTATAAATCCTCTTGGCATAGTCGGACAAAGGGGGAAGAGATGCTATGGCAAAGAGGAAGCACACCACTTAACTCCGAACGGCTGGCCACACCAACCACAAAGCTCCGGGTTACAAATATACAGGGTGGCAAGTAGACACATTGTTGGATGTGATAAACAGCTGTAGTAGTACATACAGGTGCTGTATACAAAGTCTTTGAAAAACACTGCTTAGAGCCGAGTGGTGCAGCGGTCTAAGGCACTGCATCTCAGTGCTGGAGGCATCACTACAGATGCCCTGGTTCGAATCCAGGCTGTATCACAACCGGCCGTGATTGGGAGTCCCATAGGGCGGCGTACAATTGGCCCAGCGTCGTCCGGGTTTGGACGGTGTAGGCGTCATTGTAAATAAGAATTTGTTCTTAACTGACTTGCCTAGTTAAAGGTAAAAAAAAATAGAGCTTGAGGAAGGTCAGCATCGATACAATACTTTTCCTCAGAACCATTTCTCTGTGTTAGCTCCTGATAAGTTTACTAGACTGAACAGACAAGCAGGACAGGCAGTGTCTCCTTGAAACGACTGGCCTTGAAACTACTGTACAACACTGCCATTATTCCTTGTTTCAGCAAATCTGCCAGGTAGCCTAGCGGTTAAAGCGAGTAACTGAAAAGCAGATGAGGTGAAAACTCTGTCGATCTGCCCTTGAGCAAGGCACTTGACCCTAATTGCTGCAGGGTCGCTGTCAATAAGGGCTAATCCCTGGCCGTGACCCCACTCTCCAATGGTGTCTCAGGGGGACTGGTATATGCAAAAAACACATTTAACACCACACAACCTATTCATATAGAGTATAGTGCTGTGTCACACTAAACAACAGAGGCCAGAGAGCTGTATTAGTGGTAATGAATGCGACCAGTCACAGCACAGGGGTAGTGAAGGAGATGTGGAGGTGTTCAGCTCCGATTGTCACCACCCTCTAATCATGCAGCAGAACTAGCTACACGCTAACATACGAACCGACATATAGGCATTATTCAGGGTGCTAGTGATATGCTAGGCTAATACACCCACAGGCATAGCCTAGTATAAAAGGCTTCATTCACAAGCAGTGCCAAGTGAGGAGGCAACCGAGGGTTCAACCCAGTTTGCTACAGAGTTCTGTACAGACGACTAATGACTTATCAGCTCCTCTCCTGCTGACTCGGATCACAGCCATCTTTCCAACTCTCTGCTATATCAATGGCATAGCTGGGCAATCTGTCTATTTTAGGTAGACTTTCCATGATCCCAAAACATCCCCCTTTGCTGAAAGATCTGAACAACTCAATCGCTGCCTCTGGAAGTAAAACTATTTTCCTAGACATATTGTTGGATGTGATATCCTGACTGCCCTTGACCAGCACAAAAATATCCTGTGGCGTACGGCATTAGCATCCAATACCCCCGCAATATGCAACTTTTCAGGGAAGTTAGGAACCAATATACACAGGCAGTTAGGAAAGAAAAGGCTAGCATTTTTCAAAAATACATTTTCATCCTGCAGCACAAACTCCAAAAAGTTCTGGAAGACTGTAAAGTCCATGGAGAATAAGAGCATCTCCTCCCAGCTCCCCACTGCACTGAGGCTAGGAAACACTGTCACCACCGATTTAAATCCACAATAATTGAGAATTTCAATAAGTATTTTTCTACGGCTGGCCATGCTTTCCACCTGGCCACCCCTCCCCTGGTCAACAGCCCTGCACCCCCCCACAGCAACTTGCCCAAGCCTCCCCCATTTCTCCTTCACCCAAATCCAGATAGCTGATGTTCTGAAAGAGCTGCAAAATCTGGACCCCTACTAATCAGCCGGGCTAGACAATCTGGACCCTCTCTTTCTAAAATGATCTGCCGAAATTGTTGCAACCCCAATTACTAGCCTGTTCAACCTCTTTCGTATCATCTGAGATCCCCAAAGATTGGAAAGCTGCCGCGGTCATCCCCCTTTTCAAAGGGGGAGATACTCTAGACCCAAACTGCTACAGACCTATATCTATCCTACCCTGCCTTTCTAAGGTCTTTGAAAGCCAAGTTAACCTGATCACCGACTATTTCGAATCCCACCGTACCTTCTCCGCTATGCAATCTGGTTTCCGAGCTGGTCATGGGTGCACCTCAGCCACGCTCAAGGTCCTAAACGATATCATAATCACCGCTATCGATAAGAGACAATACTGTGCAGCTGTATTCATCGACCTGGCCAAGGCTTTCGACTCTGTCAATCACCACATTCTTATCGGCAGACTCAACCGCCTTGGTTTCTCAAATGATTGCCTCGCTTGGTTCACCAACTACTTCTCAGATAGAGTTCAGTATGTCAAATCGGAGGGCCTGTTGTCCGGATCTCTGGCAGTCTCTATGGGGTGCCACAGGGTTCAATTCTTGGGCCGACTCTTTCTCTCTGTATACAACAATGATGTCGCTCTTGCTGCTGGTGATTCTCTAATCCACCTCTACGCAGACGACAACTTTCTGTATACTTCTGGCCCTCCTTTGGACACTGTGTAAACTAACCTCCAGACAAGCTTCAATGATATACAGTTCTCCTTCCGTGGCCTCCAACTGCTCTTAAATGCAAGTAAAACTAAATGCATGCTCTTCAACCGATCGCTGTCCGCACCTGCCAGCCCGTCCAGCATCACTACTCTAGATGGTTCTGACATAGAATATGTGGACAATTACAAATACCTAGGTGTCTGGTTAGACTGTAAACTCTCCTTCCAGACTCACATTAAGCATCTCCAGTTCAAAATTAAATCTAGAATCGGCTTCCTATTTCGCAACAAAGCATCCTTCACTCATGCTGCCAAACATACCCTTGTAAAACTGACTATCCTGCCGATCCTTGACTTCGATGTCATTTACAAAATAGCCTCACACTCTACTCAATAAATTGGATGCAGTCTGTCACAGTGCCATCCGTTTTGTCACCAAAGCCCCATATACTACCCACCACTGCGACCTGTATGCTCTTGTTGGCTGGCCCTCGCTTCATATTATTCGCCAAACCCACTGGCTCCAGGTCATCATATAAGTCTTTGCTAGGTAAAGCCCCGCCTTCTCAGCTCACTGGTCACCATAGCAGCACCCACCCGTAGCACGCGCTCCAGCAGGTATATTTCACTGGTCACCCCCAAAGCCAATTCCTCCTTTGGCCGCCTTTCCTTCCAGTTCTCTGCTGCCAATGACTGGAACGAATTGCAAAAATCACTGAAGCTGGAGACTTGTATCTCCCTCACTAACTTTAAGCACCAGCTGTCAGAGCATCTCACAGATCACTGCACCTGTACATAGCCCATCTGTAAATAGCCCATCCAACTACCTCATCCCCATACTTTTATATATATTTTTTGCTCCTTTGCACCCCCGTATCTCTACTTGCACATTCATCTTCTGCACATCTCACTCCAGTGTTTAAATTGCTAAATTGTAATTATTTTGCCGCCATATCCTATTTATTGCCTTACCTCCCTTATCTTACCTCATTTGCACACACTGTACATAGACTATTTTTTTATATTGTGTTATTGTCTCTATGTTTGTTTATTCCATGTGTAACTCTGTTGTTGTTTGTGTCACTTTGCTTTATCTTGGCCAGGTCGCAGTTGTAAATGAGAACTTGTTCTGAACTAGCCTACCTGGTAAAGGTGAAATAATAAAATGAACAGCTGTAGTAGTACATGCAGGTTCTGTATACAAAGTCTTTGAAAAACACTGCTTAGAGCTTGAGGGTCAGTGTCGATATAATACTTTTCCTCTACCATTTGTCTGTGTTAGCTCTTGATAAGTTCACTAGACTGAACAGACAAGCAGGACAGACAGTGTCTCCTTGGAATGACTGGCCTTGAAACTACAACACTGCTATTATTCCTTGTTTCAACAAACCTGTGAATTGATTTGTATTTATTAGGGATCCCCAGCTGCTCTTTCTGGGGTCCAAACACATTAAGGCACTTACATTAAATATATGACAAAAGATTAAACAGTACATCACTCACCACATCCACACTCACTTTACTGAATTCAAAAGTACAGTGCTCGTCTTTCATAATTTGGTCAATTATACTTGGATGTGTATTTTCAGCGTTTGTTGCTGGCATGTCATGCCTAAATTTGCTAATCTTGCCAATTAAAAAATAATTAAAGTAATTGGCAATATCTTTGGGTTTTGTGATGAATGAGCTATCTGATTCAATGAATGATGGAGCCGAGTTTGCCCTTTGCCCAAAATGTCATTTAAGGTGCTCCAAAGCTTTTACTATCATTCTTCTATATAATTTATTTTTGTTTCATAGTATAGTTTGTTCTTTTTATTTAGATTAGTCACATGATTTCTCAATTTGCAGTACGTTTGCCAATCTGTTGTGCTGCCAGACTCATTTGCCATACCTTTTGCCTCATTCCTCTCAACCATACAATTTTTCAATTGAAGTGCTGTTGAACAGATCAATGCCTTCTATTATTAAAACTCTTAGCATTTACCTATTATTAGAAACTTTGTGGATATGGACGTTCTGAAATGAATCCAACGCTGGATGACAGCAACTGGCTGTTACCAATACCGGCAGTCACTTGGCACTACCGGCAGTCACTTGGCACTACCGGCAGTCACTTGGCACTACCGGCAGTCACTTGGCACTACCGGCAGTCACTTGGCAATACCGGCAGTCACTTGGCAATACCGGAAACCTGTTAACAGTAGTGAACCACAGGATGGCAACACAAGTGGCCATGTTTTTCTTGTCTTATACTCTAGCTACAGTTGCTCTTATAATATAATCCTCATTTACCAAGACCTGAGCCCTCATCCTGCTGTTTTCTCGGTCCACGGCCAATTACTGTTATGCAGGCTCCTCAGAGCCCTAATAAAGCACAGAGCATTAATCAATAAGTCCCACGTAGGCCTATAATAAGGGCCACAGCCTCTCCCTAACCACCTAGTGTATGCATTTTAATTAATGAGATCCTGCTCCCTCCCTTGGGTCAAATATAGAGAGTTTTTTATGTCTTCCTCTACCTCAGGGATCAATAGTTTCTCCCCTTATGCTGTTTGTGTTGTAGCTCTGTGGGCTGGGTGCTCAGAGGGGACATGTGTGCTATCAGGAACCTCACAATATAAACAGCTCCTTTGTACGGCCAGCTCTGGTTCCTCTCCTGAGACATGGAGTCCCACGTGTTTTTTGCAAAAGATACAATATGGATTTGCCCACCAGGACAGTTGAGTTAAGTGTGCGTGTGAGCTTGTCTGTTTTTGTTTCTTTGTCTGTTGCTGTGTGGTGGGTGTTATTGTCTGTATTGTACCCATGTTCTCTAGAACAGCTCCCAGCTCCTCAACTCCTTCGAACTGTGCATTCGTGAGCTGCCGCTCTCCCTTGCTGCTGTGATAATGTCAATGCTCCGTGTTGTTTTCGCTCTACCCTTCATAGACCTGGCTCTGTACTGCTGCAGCTGGGTCTCATTTACTCCAGTGGGCACCCTGGCACAGCCACCTCTGGCACATTCTCCTATATGTTGTTTGTGGTCCCTGCCTCTGCTCCAGTCCTCCCTCTCCTCCCCTGTGAGTCCACACTGGGCCTGATTTGATAATGAGGCAATTTCCTGGGTCTTGGCAGGGGAGGAGAGGGAGGACTGGAGCAGAGCAAGGAGCACAACCAACTTATAGGAGCCTGTGCCAGGGTGCCCACTGGAGTAAAGGAGACCCCCCCCCTTCTGCCCGCATCAGACGAATGACCTCCCCTTACACACACACACACACACACACACACACACACACACACACACACACACACACACACACACACACACACACACACACACACACACACACACACACACACACATACTCCTCTCAATCCTTTTTGTTTAATCAATGAAGGGGACGTGAGGTAAGTGTGACGGACATTCAAATCCTCGCTAATCTCATTCAGCTGCGCTGGCCCTTTTCCCTTGCCCCCTCTTTTTCCCTCTTTCACGCTTTTTGGAAAATGCCCTCCCTACTCAGCTTTAGTCAATGGATGCGACCACAACTATCTCCTCCATTGAATGGTTGCTTGGCAGCGGGCAGTATTTATTTTCCTCATATACCTGAAATCTTCTGGTATAGCATTACAGTGTTTCCTCTGTCACATCGGTGCGGCTGGCTTCCGGGTTAAGCGAGCAGTGTGGCGGGGTCCTAGTGTGGCTTGTGTGCCTCCTCATGGTCCCGGATCTGTAGTGACGCCTCTAGCACTGGGATGCAGTGCCTTAGACCGCTGCGCCACTCGGGAGGCCAATAGGAAGTTTTTAGCGAGGTGAATGAAGGTGTAGTCAGCACCGACGCAACCGTATACATTTTTTGACTCTCACAGCCAAGTCAAAGGGTCACTAAGGTGACTGAATGGTCGCAGTCTGGTGCCCTGCCATGTAGGCTTTTCACTTTTCATTTTACTTGAAATAAAAAAGGCCTCCATCTTCGCAATCAACAGTAACCTAGGCCAAGGCAACTCTCGCTTTCTCTCTCTCTCCTCAGCAGCAGGGCAGCCCCGGACAATTTGGGCTTCTACAATTTATCGGCTTTTTATTTATTTTATCGGCCGAAAACCGTTGATTACCAGCTAAATGAAACCCTGGTGTGTGTGTGTGTGTGTGTCCAGGCTGTCACTGTAGGGCTCTGCTAGTCCATAGGGAAATTAGCCACAGATATGAGGGGGCGGGACAGTGTGTGGAGCAATAATAACCACAGGATCAGTGTTACAGAAACCTACAGAGAACAACCACTGTCTCCCCATGCCGCTGTCATCATGCTTTTATTACAGTAGAGGGACGCTCTCAATGGCCCTATATCCACTCATCCTCTCAATGGCCCTATATCCACTCATTCTCTCAATGGCCCTATATCCACTCATTCTCTCAATGCCCTATATCCACTCATCCTCTCAATGGCCCTATATCCACTCATCCTCTCAATGGCCCTATATCCACTCATCCTCTCAATGGCCCTATATCCACTCACACACTCATCCTCCAATCTGAGTCACGCTATAAGGCAGGAAGACTAAATCAGTCTCCTCGTAATAACTTCCCTCTGCACAGCTTTCATCTGCCCAACAACCGGCCAGCCATCATATTACTGCTTTTATTCAAAGGCTGATGTGTTGAAAGAGACCGTCAGGACCTAGGCTCAGATTGTTTTATCCTTGTAGAGTGAAAGTGAATAAGTAAAAGTGATTATAGTTAGAATGTGATTAAGGCTGTTTGTTTCGTTAGAGAGAGTAGTCCCTATTGGGGCTGACCCTGGCCTTCCTCCAGCTGGAGTGGAGGGCGAGAGAAGCTCTGAGAGTCCGTGCTGATAGAAGCCTGGGGCAGCGTTTGAATAGTTTTTTGTGTGTGTTTGTTTGTATTTATTAGGGATCCCCATTAGCTGCTACCAAGGTACGGAGAGCTTTGAATTCCATGAAGTCATTGTGGAAGAGGTGAAAAAATTATTGTTGTCTGTCAGACCCCGGTGGCTTGTCATTGTTGATAATCTGGATGCCAAACCCCTGTGGCTTGTTATTGTTAATAGACAACAATCATTTTGTTCACCTCTTCCACGCTGACTTTACAGAATTCAAAAAGACCTGTTCTAGTTGAAAAAGCAAATGGCACCAGGCTTCTATACGTTTATGTGGCTCCACTTGTAGTCTGAATGGCTTTGGTCAAGTGTGTGTCTGTATACGTGTGTTTGCACTAGTCTCATGTATGCTTGCGTTTATGTGCATGTGCTTGCACACATGCTTGTGTATGACTGTACTGCAAGAGGGCATGCAAATGTGTGCTGTGAACATCATAGTGGTCTTTTGCAGGTTGGCAGGTACATGAAATATTAAAGCGCTCCAGTGCATTGCTGGTTTGTACACTGTGTGTGTGTGTGTGTGTGTGTGTGTGTGTGCGGGCTGACTGAGGGTGCATTTATTAATGCAGGAGAATGGCTCAGCAGTATGATAACACACGTGTGTGTGTGTGTGTAGGAAGTACCTCAAGCTTCACCAGTGAGTCAGTTTATATTGTGGTTAACTGGTCATTCCCCATAGGCAATTTGGCTGTTTTTTCTATTTAAACAAGTAAGGCAGCAAAAACGTTGATTGTTTCTGCACAGTGTTGGAGAGTAGTGCTCTTTATGGGGATGCATTGTACTGCTTTTCAAAGTAACCTTCACATAGCTCAGGGGTAAAATAATAGATATAAGGCACACCTTTTTAGAGTGCAGTCTAACACGCACACACACACACACGAGGTATCCGTCTAGAGGAGATAAGTGTGTGTACAGTTAATATCTTCTCTTGTTGCCATAAACCTCTGTGTCGTACTCTTCCTGTCATTACATCTCATAATGTCCTCAGCTTCACTGGACAAACTCCAAATGTCTATTGACAATCAACAACATGATGCGGCGRAGAGAGACAGCGTGAGAGAAAGAAAGAGGGGGAGATCCAGCGGAGGAAATGGGTGTATGTGGTGAGAGAGAGGCCTACAGTAGAGTTCAGTCACATCACGCCACTGTGCTAACAGCTCTATGAACTCTCCGGGAGTGTATTTGCAGCTTGGCTCTGTGGTCACTGGACATATATACCTGTATCTGTAGCACTCTCTCTAGGGGCTCTGGTGGCGTACTCTGTCTGCTCTGTCTGCTAGGAGGAATATCCTGGAGGACAGGGATCATCAGCTAGATTCAGCCGCTCAACGATTTGGTTTCTTGAGCGGATGGTCAGGATGGCGGAGCAAATTGACCTCGAAGCCCAAACAAATATATCTGTCTGAAAGTCATTTCAAACCATGCTTACGTTTGTGTATGTTATCAATTATATCTCTCTATTATACGTGGGAATACTTTGGAACATATTTGCAAAGTGTAAATCACAAAAATGCTTTGGGGAACCCTGCTATAGGAAAATCAACATTGAAATCTGATCTCAGTACCTCCCTGATGATTTCTAGAAMGCAAACACATTCTAACCGTTCTGATTGGTCCTAGAAACAGAAGGGTTGCGCCAGAACATACATGGCTAAAGCAGCGTTTTGAAAAGTGGCTAAAGTGGCGCTTTGCTACTCTTATTGGTTAGAGATCATCCAATCGCTGATTGACTTTTGTACAACACACATCATTTAGACGTCACCACAAAGGACTTCACCGATGGCAGTCTGAAGTGTCCTAGAGTATGTACATTTACATTTAAGTCATTTAGCAGACGCTCTTATCCAGAGCGACTTACAAATTGGTGCATTCACCTTATGATATCCAGTGGAACAACCACTTTACATTTTACATTTACATTTAAGTCATTTAGCAGACGCTCTTATCCAGAGCGACTTACAATAGTGCATCTAACTCTTTTAAGGGGGGGGGGGGTTAGAAGGATTACTTTATCCTATCCTAGGTTTCCTTAAAGAGGTGGGGTTTCAGGTGTCTCCGGAAGGTGGTGATTGACTCCGCTGACCTGGCGTCGTGAGGGAGTTTGTTCCACCATTGGGGTGCCAGAGCAGCGAACAGTTTTGACTGGGCTGAGCGGGAACTGTACTTCCTCAGAGGTAGGGAGGCGAGCAGGCCAGAGGTGGATGAACGCAGTGCCCTTGTTTGGGTGTAGGGCCTGATCAGAGCCTGAAGGTACGGAGGTGCCGTTCCCCTCACAGCTCCGTAGGCAAGCACCATGGTCTTGTAGCGGATGCGAGCTTCAACTGGAAGCCAGTGGAGAGAGCGGAGGAGCRGGGTGACGTGAGAGAACTTGGGAARGTTGAACACCAGACGGGCTGYGGCGTTCTGGATGAGTTGTAGGGGTTTAATGGCACAGGCAGGGAGCCCAGCCAACAGCGAGTTGCAGTAATCCAGACGGGAGATGACAAGTGCCTGGATTAGGACCTGCGCCGTAGCGAACCTAGAGCAGAATTCAGTTTGAGTCGTCAGGCAAACCGAACACAGGCTCACACATCAAAATCAAATCAAATGTATTTATATAGCCCTTCTTACATCAGCTGATATCTCAGTGCTGTACAGAAACGCAGCCTAAAACCCGAAACAGCAAGCAATGCAGGTGTAGAAGCACGGTCTCATTTAATTTCTTTATGATGTGCTGTTGCTTCAACCTCACCATGCACTTGAGCAAATATGAATCCATATAGAGTGCATGTGCACACACCCACTCACAGATGCTCAAGGGTGCATACACACACTCACACACACGCACTTTCCACTGTGTCTCTGAGTCACTTCCTTCTGAGTTCCCTCTCGCTCAAGACTTGGAGCCTGAGATGCATTCTCCTCTTCTCCTCCCTTGTCTTCATTTGAGCTCATCAGTTCAGCCCACATACTGGAGCAGATGAGTGAATGCTTCATTGCAGGGTGATTTGCTCACTGCGGTATGCTGAGAGTGGCCTCTAAGAATGAGAAATAGAGTAGAGCATGTCTCCTAGATTGGCCAGTTAGTCTGAAACTCTCCATTTAAAACCATTCTGTAATTTGCTGCTCTGTGTTCTGTATTCACATCACTGTTGTGATGGAAGGTAGAATGTCAGTGGCTCATATTGTAGGTGGAAGAATATGGTTGCTGTTTGTGGATCATTTACATGCGCTGTGTGACCAGTTAACTCAGTGCTACTGTTCTCTTCCTGCCAGCTTGTCCAGACAGCCAACTACATTACAGTGGAAAATACCCTAATGCGTTTCCTGTGGCGCCTGATCTAAGTCTTGCTTAAGGCTACGTGATGTATGATGGAGGCAGGGCTGGCCACACTATCACTCCTGAACAGCCTGCCCTCTCCTTCTCTCCTCTTCTCCAGTCACAAGTCAAATAGCATGAAGGCAGTAGGTTGACAGCTGGCAGTAAAATGCATCTCCTCTTCCTCTACCCTTGGGGCCTTATGTATAAACCGTGTGTACATACAAAATAAACTCAAGTATGCGTGCGCCACTTCGACGTGAGAATGTGTTCATGTGTACTCTGGAGCGGTGGGAACATGTTCTCTGGAGTGATGAATCACTATTCACCATCTGGCAGTCCGACGGAAGAATCTGGGTTTGGAGGATGCCTGCCCGAATACATAGTGCCAACTGTAAAATTTGGTGGATGAGGATTAATGGTCTGGGGCTGTTTTTCATGGTTCGGGCTAGGCCCCTTATTTCCAGTGAAGGGAAATCTTAATGCTTCAGCATACAATGACATTGTATACAGTTCTGTGATTTCAACTCTGTGGCAACAGTTTGGGGAAGGCCCTTTCCTGTTWCAGCATGACAATGCCCCCGTGCACAAAGCGAGATCCATATAGAAATGGTTTGTTGAGATCAGTGTGGAAAGCCCTGACCTCAACCCCATTGAATACCTTTGGGATGAATTGGAACACCGACTGCGAGCCAGGCCAAATTGCCCAACATCTGTGTTCAACCTCACTAATGATTTTTGTGGCTGCTGCGGGGACTTGCTTCCATTCAATGTTCCAACATCTAGTGGAAAAGCCTTCCCAGAAGAGTGGAGGCTGTTTATAGCAGCAAAGAGGGGACCAACTCCATATTAATGCCCATGATTTTGGAATGAGACGTTCAAGCAGGTGTCCAAATACTTTTGGCCGAGTAGTGTAGCTCACGCCAGTGCTCCAAGACAGAGAGAGATCCGTGGCAGATGAGCTCACCTCACCACCGGCCGGACTGCAAAAATAAATATGGGAGCCGATAAGAACAGGAATATCCTGTTTGTGAAAGCACTCAGACGTTTTCACTCAAGGCTAATGATGATAAAGTGCCTTGCCTCAGCGGCTGTGGGGAGGGAAGGTTACAACATGACAGCGTCCCTCTGAAGTTTAGACACAGGAAGTGCTGTTGGCACAGGAGTTATGAAACTCAGTGAAACCCTATGAGTGAGTGACTCACGCCTGACGATACGATATCATAATACTTAGGTGCCGATTTATGTTTTGCGATTCTCACGATTCTATATGCATTGTGATTTGATACTGCGATTTGGTTTCGGTTTGATGTTCAAACATAATGATCACTATACGTCTGCTACAGAGAGACGAGAGAGCATGAAAAAAGTTAGTTTTAATGAGTCATGTATTTTAAAAGTGCTGAAAACATTTTGTCGCACTATTTTTTWAATGAATATGAAGAACAAGCTATAGGATGAAAAAATACCAGCGTTTTGGCACAGGTACAGACGACTAGCGCTACCTAGCAAAATAAAAATGATTGATTTTTCAGTATATAAACATAACATGCAACAATTTCTTAGATTTTACTGAGTTACAGTTCATATAAGGAAATCAGTTAATTGAAATAAATAAGGCCTTAATCGATGGATTTCACATGAGTGGGAATACAGATATGCATCTGTTGGTCACMGAACTTTAAAAAAWATAYATTAGGGGCATGGATCAGAAAACCAGTCAGTATCTGGTGAGACCACCATTTGCTTCATGCAGCACGACACATCTCATTCGCATAAAGTTGATCAGGCTGTTGACTGTGGCCTGTGGAATGTTGTCCCATTCCACTTCAATGGTCTCAGCACAAGGTGCACCTATGTAATGTTCATGCTGTTTAATTAGCTTCTTGATATTCCACACTTGTCAGGTGGATAGATTATCTTGGCAAAGGAGATATGCTCACTAACAGGGATGTAAACAAATTTGTGCACAAAATCTGAAATAAGCTTCGGTGCGTATGGAACATTACTGGGATATTTTATTTCAGCTCATGACACATTGGACCAACAATTTACATATTGCGTTTATATTTTATTGTGTGCGCATGTACACATACACATACAGTGAAGACATCAAAACTATGAAATAACACGTATGAAATCATGTAGTAACCAAAAAGTGTTAAACAAATCAAAATGTTTTAGTTTCCTCAAAGTAGCCACCTTTTGCCTTGATGACAGCTTTTCACACTCTTGGCATTCTCTCAACCAGCTTCATGAGGAATGCTTTTCCAACAGTCTTGAAGGAGGAGTTCCCACATATGCTGAGCACTTGTTGGCTGCTTGTCTGTCATTCTGCAGTCCAACTCATCCCAAACCATCTCAATTGRGTTGAGGCCAGGTCATCTGATGCAGCACTCCATCACTCTCCTTGGTCAAATAGCCCTTACACAGCCTGGAGGTGTGTTGGGTCATTGTTCKGTTGAAAAACAATGATAGTCCCACTAAGCGCAAACCAGATGGGATGGCGTAACGCTGCATAATGCTGTGGTAGCCATGCTGGTTAAGTGTGCTTTGAATTCTAAATAAATCAGTGTCACCAGCAAAGCACCATCACACCAGCACCTCCATGCTTCACGGTGGGAACCACACATGTGGAGATCATCCGTTCACCTTACTCTGCGGCTCACAAAGACACGGCGGTTGGAACCAGGAATCGCAAATTTGGACTTGTCAGATCAAAAGACAGATTTCCACYGATCTAATGGCTCGTGTTTCTTGGCCCAAGCAAGTCTCTTCTTATTATTGGTATCCTTTAGTAGTGGTTTCTTTGCAGCAATTTGACCATGAAGGCCTGATTCATGCAGTCTCCTCTGAAAAGTTGATGTTGAGATGTGTCTGTTACTTGAACTCTGAAGAATTTATTTGGGCTGCAATTTCTGAGGCTGGTAACTCTAACTTATCCTCTGCAGCAGAGGTAACTCTGGGTCTTCCTTTCCTGTGGCGGTCCTCATGAGAGCCAGTTTGATCATAGCACTTGATGGTTTTTGTGRCTGCACTTGAGGAAACTGTCAAAGGTCTTGAAATGTTCCATATTGACTGACCTTCATGTCTTTAAGTAATGATRGACTGTTGTTTCTCTTTGCTTATTTGAGCTGTTCTTGCCATAATATGGACTTGGTCTTCTATCAAATAGGGCTATCTTCTGAATAGCACAACTGATTGGCTCAAACACATTAAGAAGGAAAGAAATTCCACATGGACTTTTAACAAGGCACACCTTGTCACATGCATTCCAGGTGATAAAGCTGGTGGAGAGAATACCAAGAGTGTGCAAAGCTGTCATCAAGGCAAAGGGTGGCTACTTTTTGGTTACTTTTTTTGATTACCACATGATTCCATATGTCATTTCATAGTTTTGATGTCTTCACTACTATTCTACAATGTAGAAAACAGTCMAAAWWWWTWWATTTGAATGAGTCGGTGTGTCCAAACTTTTGAYTWTTWTTTTTTTTAACAAATCGAAACTTTGAGTCAAATATCGATTTTATAATGCCATCCCAAAATAATATTGCGACATGTAACTATTGATTTTCTTCCCCATCTCTACTTGGAGGCAAAGCGACACTACCGTTTATACTCTGTATACACTACTGTAGATTGACATGCCTGTTAAGCTGCAACTTGAAAGGGAGCGCCTGGCAGGCAGATTCACTCTGCGAAAGGAAGAGGGAGAGATCAATTGCWATGTTGAGTCCTGATGAGGGATGGTGGGGTACTCAGGAGTCCAGATGTGATGTGGCTTCACTTGGCTGCCTGTTTACAGTTATCCACTAATGGGAGCATATTTTTAACCCCTGCATTTTTTTGTTCTGTGTGCAGGTGCTGGAGAGTCGGGGAAGAGCACTATTGTGAAACAGATGAAGTAAGTAGAGCTGCCTGCCTGGCTTCCTGACCCCTCATTGTTTTAGTTGTTTTGCTGCTGTTCCCGTCAAGCATGAGCAATTAACCCAATATCGTAACCAGACTCTGTCATTATCAACACAAGCAGACCGGGACAGTACGTTCTTAAGCTAGTTTCCTGGAATTCTCTATGTATCTTTCTCCCAGAGTCCATGCCCTCATGCTATAATCTATACAGAACATACTACTTCCTATACCTACAGTCTGAAGCCTGTTTCTTTCTCAGCCGTTACATTCGTATGGGTTAGAGGCCTCCCCGGGAATGGACAGCCGTGTACGCACACAAACGCAGGCAGGCAGCAGTATCTTCCCCCACACATCAGCAGATTAATACCTATGGACTCTGAGTTTTTCTCACCATTATTAAGGCATTAACTCCCTGCTAACTGATATTCCAAAGCAGACAGTAGAGTATGCAGTTAGCTTAAGTCTACGCTTTACAGGATGCTCCCTATTAGACAGGCTGGATCATTKGGAACATATAGAGAGGATACAGGTTAATAGCCTGGTAGCAGATCTGGACCTGTATGTGCTGTAGCACATCACTACTTGATGTTTGTTGTCATGCCAAACTGTCTGGGTGTATTATAATACCCCCTTCACCTGTCCTTGACCCATGCAGGTTTTTACAGGAGCAGCTCTGGGGTCACCRTTGTCTCTGTATAATGCCGCAATCTCACAAGTGAACACACACTTTAACCCTCAATTCCTCTCACGGACATTCATGAACACATACACAGACGTCACTGCCTGGAATACCGAAGCGCACACACCTACTGTCCCCACACTTGCAAACAGATCCATGCAAGCACACACAATGATCCTTTATATATATATATACAGTCACACTCTTCACTCGACACACACACCAAGTGTTGTAATAGTTGTGTAAACACTTTGTTAAAACAGTCCTGATGAAATCTCTTTCTACATTGCCCCCTAGAAAGTACTTTATTTTGACTTGAAAATGATTGTAGTTGTGTTATGTTTAAATAACTTCAGGGCTCCACTTACAAGGAAAAGTCTTCAAGATTTACTCGGAATTTGAACATTTTACTACGATTTCAGGATATAAATCTGCCGTGGTTCTCCTTGACTATTATCATTTTTAATTTGCAATATCATCCAGTTCTTGGAAAATGTCTGTCTCTGCATGACATCTAATGAGATGTTTTTGGGAATTACATTTTTGTTAAATTGAACATGACTTTACACAACTAAATCTCCCTGGCCTACATCCTTCCTCCCAGCCAGCATGGCTCTAAGATAGGATTGCCTGTATTTGTTTCAATTGAACTTGAGAAGAAACACTTCTGTAAGTCTGTTTTGGCCTTCTTCCTAGTGGGCTSCCTTGCATTATAATGAGGTTCGATTGAGAATGCCTCACAGCCAATCAGCATCCATCTGGCATTCGCAGTGCCTCTCACTCTCCTAGGAGGCATTATTGTGAATAGATTGAAAATATATTTGTTTCATGCATAGCCTAGGGGCTCCTGTCTTGGCCTGGCCACTTTTTCACTGTCAACATCTTTTTCGTTCTTCCTCCATACTGTAGTCAATATTTGTTTCAGTTRTAGTGTTCTCCAGCTGCCTGGCTCTCAGCAGAGACCTGAACTGCCTCCCAAGCCTCCAACCAGTAATGTCTGTCTGGACTTAAGCATGCATAGTACCGTAATCTGTATAATACAACCAATTATTAATATGCTAACTGTGCCTTCTGATGGACAAACATGGAGATGTTAACACTGACATTGAGGGTTATTGAGAAAGATATCGATTTTTAGTGACACCTGGGTTGTTATATTTAAGAGCTGCGCTTGCGTGTGCAAGTGTGTCTGTACATGTGTTTGAGTGACCCAACTCGCTCTCTTTTTCCTGTGCCTGTCAGGATCATCCATGAGGATGGCTACTCAGAAGAGGAGTGTAAGCAGTACAGAGCTGTGGTCTACAGCAACACAATTCAGTCCATCATGGCCATCATCAAGGCCATGGCCAACCTCAAGATCGACTACGAAGACGCAGCCAGAGCGGTAACACACACACACACACACACACACACAGTGTCTGAGTCTATCCACCAGAGCTGCCACTGTTCTCTCTTCATACACCCTACTGCTGCTCCAAAGGTCAGCCAGACCTTGAACTGCTCCCACTCTTCTCAGAACACCATCTTCTCCACTCTGTCCCTCTTATCAAATTAAAGTTTGTTGGTCGCTACACGTATTTGCAGATGTTGTCGCAGGTGCAGCGAAATGCTTGTGTTTCTAGCTCCAACAGTGCAGTAATCATTTTTTAAACAGAGCAATATGCACATAATCCAGAAAGAAATACAGTACCAGTCAAAAGTTTGAAAATACCTACTCGTTCAAGGGTTTTTCTTTATTTTTACTATGTTCTACATTGTAGAATAATAGTGACGTCATCAAAACTATGAAATGACATATGCAATCATGTAGTAACCAAAAAAGTAACCAAATAGTAGCCACCCTTTGCCTTGATGACAGCTGTGCACACTCTTGGCATTTTCTCAACCAGCTTCACCTGGAATGCTTTTCCAACCGTCTTGAAGGAGTTCCCACATATGCTGGGCACTTGTTAGCTGCTTTTCCTTCGCTCTGCTGTCCAACTCATCCCAAACCATCTCAATTGGGTTGAGGTCAGGTCATCTGAAGCAGCACTCCATCACTCACCCTCTTGGTCAAAAAGCCCTTACACAGCCTGGAGCTGTTGTCCTGTTGAAAAACAATATATGCAGATTTTCAGCAGCAGGGACTAGGAGACTAGTCAGGATTGATGAACAGAGCAATGTACAGAAGGATCCTTGATGAAAACCTGCTCCAGAGCGCTCAAGACCTCAGTCTGGGGCGACAGTTTTGCTTCCAACAGGATGACAACCCTAAGCACACAGCCAATACCTGTTTTTGCTTTGTCATTATGGGGGTATTGTGTGTAGATTGATGAGGGGGAGCGGAATCCATTTTGGAGCGGAAGGTAGCCTAGTGGTTAGATCATTGGGAAAGTAACCGAAAGGTTGCTAGATCGAATCCCCGAGCTGACAAGGTAAAAATCTGTCATTCTGCCCCTGAACAAGGCAGTTAACCCACTGTTCCTAGGCCGTCATTGTAAATAAGATTGTTTTCTTAACTGACTTGCCTAGTTAAATAAAGGTTAAATAAAAAATAGAAAGAGGCTATATATGTATGTGTGTATATATAATTGTGTGTATGGACAGTATATGAATAAAAAGGTGTGTACAGCAGTGGTTATATCGGATGAGCCATGACTAGAAAACAGTATATACATATAAAGTGGGTAAAACAATATGTAAACATTATTAAAGTGACCAGTGTTCAGTGGCCTATGTGTATATAGGGCAAAGCAGTCTCTAAGGTGCAAGGTAACCGGCTAGTAACAGTGACTAAAGTTCAGGGACAGGGTACTGGGCGGAGGCCTGCTAGTGTTGACGGTTTAACTGTCTGATGGCCTGGAGATAGATGTTTATCAGTCTCTGATGCACATGTACTAGTCTCTAGTCCAGCTCTAGTCTGTCTGTGAGACTGGGGAAATCTCTCCTTCCTGGAGTGCTAAGTACCAATAGCCCCTAGACAGTTGAGAGTTTTGAGTAGTATAGCGTCCCAGAATGTTGTATGAGTTTGAGTGAGTGCCATAAAGTGATGTTCCATGTGTACTCAGTCCTGCTGCCCATGTATGTGTCATTAGATTAGAGAGACCACTGCTGAGCTGCCTGTCTGGCCAGTGGGCACTACTGAGAGATGACACAGCAATACAAATAATCCATTGTTCTTAGTGAGAGACAACTTAGTCATGCCCCCTATGTTTCTCCAATTATGATTTACACATCCTCTCTATGCAGATAGGAATCTTATGGAAGATGTCCCTGTCCTTTTTATTACCAAACTATCAGAAGTTCTAATAGCAGAGCAATTTGTCCACTATAAAATGTCCAGTATTTGATTTAATCAAGTGTTGAGATAAAGACCTTATTGTGTACTACTTGTCAGTACCACTTGCGAGTGGAAATGAGGTATGGAGAGAGCAGGGTGTTCCCCCACTCTTATGTGTCAGAGTTGGTTTATTAGAGGTAGCTAGCGCTGCAAGACATATTACTGCTACAAATCTATGCAAGTCTGGCAGTGTGTCTTGAATTAATTTACCATCTTAAATACATTTCTCTCCTCCAACCCCATAACCACAGCTGTCTAGAGAGCCTCAAATAGCCTGTTTCACAGATTTAAGTCAAATAGACAGATTTTTCACACAGCCTGAGGGGATGCGATCAACAGAGAAAGATGTTTTACAAGTCTCTACTCTAACGTGAATGAGGGAGAGGTAGGTGGTACATTAAAGTCATCTTGTTTATGTAGTTTTATATAATGAGTTGCCAATGTTTGAGTCCTAAATATGTCATTAGTGACAGTAAATGGTGACGCGAGAGAGAGATCAGAGCCAGTACACTGTCACATCCACTGATAGAAGACTGTCCCCTCAGGCCCTCGTTTACATAACACACTTCTCTCACCATATTACTGAACCTGATCAACATAATGAGTTCAGAATGATGATGTAAATATTCTTGTACAATGAGCTTTGTGGATTATGCTGTTCTACAAGCAGAGTCATGTATTTAGATGTATGGCTCTAGATTGAATGCAGAGGAAGTGCTCACTCACATAGCTTGAACTGTTCCAATATCTGGACTGAGGGACGTTGCTTAAGATTGCTTTGTGAAGGAATATATTTGGATTTATTATAGTGTTGCCATACTTTTTTTTTTTTTTTTTTCATTTAGGTGAATAGTTGCTCCGTCTGTGAATATAGTATGTTGATAAAGAGCTTTACATTGTATGGGGTAACGCATCTCATTCACTACCAATGTGCAGCACCCACACTGAAATGGAGTAGGAATGGGCTGTAGGCTTATTTCCTGTCTCAGACCCATCTGTAAGCGCGCGCGCGCGCACACACACACACACACACACACACACACACACACACACACACACTACAGCTTGCTCATCTATTCCTGCTCACTGTGAGTGTGTAGTGCTGGAGGGGACAGGGCTCTGTCGCTAGTCCCCCACTGCAGTGTACTTTTATATCAGCTGTATTCACTACTGCAGCGGCTCTTCAGGGGAATCTGTAAGATGGTGTGCTATTTAAAATGTAATATTGTCTTACTCTCTCGGGCCTGATAGTTTGGTTTACTACATGTTCTTTAGATTGCCTGTTAAAAGTCGTTGACTTAACGTAACAACCCGTATCTGCCTTAGTTTTGATTTTACCCACTTAGTGTTCCGGAATTACAGGAACATTCCCCAAATCCCCAGGTTTTCCAGAAGTCCCTGTTGGAGGAATCATGTAATCCAGAGGGAATAAGCAGAAAAAACACACTTTTTTTTCTTTCTTTCACTGTGCACACCTTAAGGGCCCTCGAAGGGAGGAAGTGGGCTCAAATGTCATACTTTTGACACGTTATTGTACATCGTCCTTCAGTCCCCATAAAACTCCTCTATCACATACTTAAGTTACAATACACTCACTCAAGGTCACACTCCATTTCCTGTGACCCACTTTAGAGAGGCCTAGAGATCACCTGGTGTGAGGAGTTGTTTTGATTCCTCTTCTAATCACTCCCCTTCACTTATTAACCAGTCTTGTTGCTGGCAGAGGGCTGGACTGGGTTAGACTGGGCAGACCGGTTAACCAGTTGTATGGAGCTCAGGCGCACACACCTCTCCTCCCAGTCATACAGCTTCAGGAGGCTGGAGTTTTCCTTGGAAAGCATCGAGGCACATGGGGAGGGTCAAGAGGGGTGTGTGGGCGGTGCGCTAAACTGATGTGGGAGCTGTGTAATCAGCCCTTTTCATGCTCTCTCTGTGTGTGTGTGTGTGTGTGTGTGTGTGTGTGTGTGTGTGAGCATGTTTTTACGTGTGTTTGTGTGTGCGTCAGTGTAGGCCAATGCTAGGGGAAAGCCCTCCACCCCATTGTGTGTGTAAATCATGGCTGAGACCTGGCTGTGTCTAATATAGGTATTATTACCTGTGTCCACCCTGTTAAAATGGACCCTTCTATAGGGGTGCTCTGCCCTGTGGTTACTCTTTATGGCTGGTTAGAACACGTGTGTGTGTGCACAGAGAGCTATGAGTCAGTGAGGACAGTCTCTCCAGTGAAATTGGATGATTACTGTGTTTAATGGTTCTTCAGTTTGTAGTTCAGACTGTCTGATTTGTCTCCTTCAGTCTTATTGACCTTGTGAGACCTGAGCCCGGTTTCCCAAAGCATCTTCATCTTCTGTTAACTGTCTGTTACCACTGCCATGTTTATTAACGTTGATTAGATACGATGTCTGACTCATTTCTAACCCTGTGTCTGTCTGTCTCCCCCCTCCAGGATGATGCCCGCCAGCTGTTTGCCCTGTCGGGGGCTGCTGAGGAGCAGGGCATCCTGCCAGATGACCTGTCCAATGCCATGCACCGGCTGTGGGCCGACGGAGGGGTGCAGGGCTGCTTCACCCGCGCCCGCGAGTACCAGCTCAACGACTCTGCTGCCTAGTGAGTAACGACCACCAACACTCTGCTCACTTGGCTACGTACCTGTGCCAGGCTCATAGTCTACTTTGTCACTGGCCTCATCTCCCTGTCACTGTTGGGTCTCTATCTATCCTTGATCGCACACCTTTTTGAGTTGTGTTTAAATAGGCCGAACTGTGATATTACTGGATTTACCTTCTGAATCTGAGGGCAAAGAGTTTTGGAGAAGCAGCACAGTAAGTCTGCAGGTTCTGATACTGATGGCTTCACAGCACAGTGACCCCCCTAACTCCCCCCATCCCTCCCTCAGTCTCCCATCGATATCATAAGGGGATTAAAAGATCAAGGCAGCGTGTGCAACGTGTTGTCGCTTCGTTGAGAAACCAATTGCTTTTCAAATGGGGGTTAGCACAGCTCTGAACTTCCAGGAATGTTCCCATGCCTAATTTCCCTCGAATCAATTTCTGAAGAGAGGACCAGTTCCTGAGATAATAGATTGGATCAATCCACTTTGATGATGGAAGTCAAGAAAGAACCAACATGTTTAGAAACTGATGACTCATGTTTGTTTAGAGAGCAGTTTAGAGAACAGTGTGTACCTTAACTGTAATGTGGTCATTTTTTTAGCACTTGCCTAGTCCCCTGCACAGTACCCTGCCCTCCAATATGTTTTATATGTTGTTGTCAGCCACCCATGCTAGTAGAGCTGTCCTGTCCCGTCCCGTCATGTCCTGTCCCGCTGTGTGTGGGAACGTCCCTGAATAGCAGCAAGATCTCTGAAGACAGTGTGTTTTCACAGTGACTACTCACATACTGTATGCAGTCACTCCCCCTCTCCCACTTTCCCTCACTCCTTCTCCCTCTCTGCTTGTCATGAGGCATCAGGAAAATGTAGCTTTGAATGAGGAAGTCTCTGGGGTTTCCAGGGATTGCTGGCAGTTTGCCTGGCTAGTTACAGGCCATGTTATGCCTGGTAGAGGCTTTTAGACGAGGGCTATTAAAATCCTGGCTCCATGTCCACAGTACTGCTGCTTTTCTCTTCTACTGTACCAGACTCTTAATTGATGTCATTGATTGGCCAGAGAGACCACTCACCTGGTGTTCCAGGCCTGAGTTAGTCCCTGAAACCAGCAGTGCGATTTACCTCTGGGCCCAGATTTGCATGGCAATGCTTTAGAAGTTGTCTATGCTCTTGTTCTCACAGCGATCAGTCAACAGGTGCCACAGTGTAAAGCTACAGTATGCTAGTGTCCCAGCATAGTCCTTTATAGATACTCCCTTTGTACTTATTCCTCTATGTAGAACAACAACACGTATCATGTCACTTCCCGTATGGGTTTAGTYATGCTGCTGTGTGACCACAGCACAGCATAGCCGGCCTGTAATACCAGCAACTATATGCCCTGACTGGAGCCTCTCCACAGAGCCACTCCTTCACTCTGAGGCCTTTAACTGAGGAGTCGTTCCATGTCATRTCAGATTGTTCTGAAATTGTTTCTGTAGTTCGAAACAGGTAAGATTGGCATTCCTGAAACATTATTTTGTTTGAATGTAATTTTCTCAGGGAAATTAAGCTAATTGATCGCACCCAAATTGGCCATTTTAATTTATAGGATTCAGATAAAATCTGATAAATCTAGTACCCGACATCCATTTTGGACCAAACTTCTTCATACCGTTGTAAGAATATTTAGAAGAGAAATGCACAACACAGAGGACGAGAGTACTAAAGGTCAAGAGGACTAAAAGTCAAGAGGTACTAATGATCAATGGAAATAGTGTTTTTTCTGCAATAGGGGATTAATGATCTATGGGTCAGAGACATGGGAGGAATTTCAGTCTGGGATGCATAGCTACATTGCAAGCGCTCATTGGTTCAAATTGTTTATACATTGTGCCTGAAGTAGGGTACTTGTTGGTTTGGCCTTTGGCCCAGTTTTATTGCAAGGAATTCTAATTGGTCAACCACAGGCTAGGGCTGGGTTATAGCACTACATCCTGTCCCTTTGTTCTGTGGAGAGAATCACTGTGGATAGAATCAGAGGAGAGAATCACTGAGGACAGGGGAGAATGAACATCTACCTCTCAGTATAACGTCTATGATTTGTCTTATTTGAATAAACCTATTTTTCTCCCCCTGCTTTGCTTTGGGGTCTGTTATTGAAGAGTACCATCAACTGCTAACACCATTGAGTAAGACATGAGGAATCTCCCAAAAATATCAAAGCCACCCAATAGACCTCCACACCCCATTACAATCCCACCCCAACAACCAGTATACAGTAACAGTTCTCTAAGTAGTATGAAGCTGCGGCTTGGAGTATTGCTTCTCCATACTATGTAATRTATTCCCTGTGAATCTGGAGATGTTTTTTTCCCCTGTTCAGAGAAATTAGGTCATTGAAGTTGTTTGCATTATTAACCATGAAGTAGTGTGAAAATACCAGGTTCTGACCGCTAGAAGCCACTGACACTCTTTTATCCATTTTGCTGGTCTCTTGTATTTATTGAATAGATCACCAACATTTTCTTTTCAACTTTGGGTAGAAAGCCAATAGGTTTAGGTTATGATGAAAATAAATTGTGTAGTCATCCTCACAATTCAAGCCAGTCCTCCATGAAAGCAAATCAGTTTGTCATTCTTTTACACTTAGTCTGTGTCCAGGAAATTGAATCTTTGTGTGATTTATTCCCTTAAAAAAATATTTTGCGACCCAATTACGGTCTTGTCTCATCGCTGCAACTCCCCAACGGGCTCGGGAAAGGCGTAGGTCGGGTCATGCGTCTTCCGAAACATGACCTGCCTAACCGCTCTTCTTAACAACTGCCAGCGGCACCAATGTGTTGGAGGAAACAGTGTTCAACTGATGACCGAAGTCAGCCTGCAGGCGCCCGGCCCKCCAMAAGCAGTCGCTAGAACGCGATGAGCCAAGTAAAGCCCCCCGGCCAAACCCTCCCCTAACGAAATAATGTTTCAGGAATGCTAATCATATCTGTTACTAACTACAGGAATGATTTCAGAACCATCTGAGATGGTGGGTGTCAATCCTCTTTCTTGTGCTTTTTGAGGTGGAACGACCCTGCGTCAAGGTCATGCTCCGTCTGTTTAATGTAGTGCTATGGTGATAGTCTACTGAAGAAAAAACGCACAGTAATGCTGCAAGGCTCTCTGTGCTGCTGCCGTGTGGTGTAGGTGAGAGGCCCTTATCACCAGGGCACACAGGGCCCTTCATTCTCTCTATATGGAAATGTAGAGAACACAATACATCCCCTATTCCTGTTACACTCACCGTCCATGTGCCTGGAATACCACTTGTTAATGTATTCCCACCTGCAGCAGAGAGTGCTGTATTTGTTCTCAAGGCAGTCCATTAGACACGAGGCCTATTGGTGAGATTGCGTAGCGCCAAGGAAATGGGYTCTAAAAGGCATGACAGGATGGTGTTTCACAAAATGATTGCCTGGCATCCAACTAAATATTGAACGAGTAGCAGGAGCGATATTGATCTCACCCACTTTTGTATTACGAAGTCAAATACTATTTTTTTTTWAATTCTCTCTCGCCCTACTCTTATTAAAGCTCTGGCATTCTGGTAAGCGTTTTGTTGCGATGGCCCCTGAGATTTTGGGGAGGAGGTGGCAGTGACGAGGATTTATGTTATTTCATCAGGGCTCTCCAGAGCACTGTGACTGCTGTACTTAGAGATCCTTATTGTGTGCTCCAACAATATCAGCCTCCATACTGTCATCTATCTCAGAGCACTGGGAGATTCCCTATCAGCTCTCAGCTACACCTCTCAGCAGGCTAGAATCAGCTCTACAGCTCCACTACTGTAACTCACCTGCTCTCCAATGGTCAAATCCCAGTGCAAATTAATCTAAGTATATAGCTGATAACCACACATGTTTAACCAGTGCGTGGAGGAGTTGGGTTTGTAAATTGTAACTGTAAGCCCACAGGATTCAATTAAGCTCTGGATACTAGTATCCTCTCAAAAATCTCAAATCAAGGAATGTTTCAATATGTGAATCGCAGACAACTAAGGAGGCCTTTCTCTGTGGGGCATGCGGTTTGAAGAACTCTCATCAGAGACAGCGGTTTTGAAGAATCAATAGAGCACGGTTTAAACTCATCAGAAGGTTGACAGCGGTTTTGAAAGAACTCTCATCAAGAGGACAGCGGTTTGAAGAACTCTCATCAAGACAGCGCGTTTGTGAAGAACTCTCATCAGAGACAGCGGTTTGAAGAACTCTCATCAGAGACAGCGGTTTTGAAGAACTCTCATCAGAGACAGCGAGTTTGAGAAGAACTCTCATCAGAGACAGCGGTTTGAAGAACCTCTCATCAGAACAGCGGTTTGAAGAACTCTCACAGAGACAGCGGTTTGAAGAACTCATCAGAGACAGCGGTTGAAGAACTCTCATCAGAGACAGCGGTTTGAAGAACTCTCATCAGAGACAGCGGTTTGAAGAACTCTCATCAGAGACAGCGGTTTGAAGACTCTCATCAGAACAGCGGTTTTGAAGAACTCTCATCAGAGACAGCGGTTTTTGAAAAACTCTCATCAAGAAGACAGCGGTTGAAGAACTCTCATCAGAGACAGCGGTTTGAAGAACTCTCATCAGAGACAGCGGTTTGAAGAACTCTCATCAGAGACAGCGGTTTGAAGAACCTCATCAGAGACACGTTGAAGAACTCTCATCAGAGACAGCGGTTTGAGAACTCTCATCAGAGACAGCGGTTGAAGAACTCTCATCAGAGACAGCGGTTTGAAGAACTCTCATCAGAGACAGCGGTTTGAAGAACTCTCATCAGAGACAGCGGTTTGAAGAACTCTCATCAGAGACAGCGGTTTGAAGAACTCTCATCAGAGACAGCGGTTGAAGAACCTCATAGAGACAGCGTTTGAAGAACTCTCATCAGAGACAGCGGTTTGAAGAACTCTCATCAGAGACAGCGGTTTTGAAGAACTCTCATCAGAGACAGCGGTTTGAAGAACTCTCATGACACGAGACTCCATCAGGACAGCGGTTTGAAGAACTCTCATCAGAGACAGCGGTTTGAAGAACTCTCATCAGAGACAGCGGTTTGAAGAACTCTCATCAGAGACAGCGGTTTGAAGAACTCTCATCAGAACAGCGGTTTGAAGAACTCTCATCAGAGACAGCGGTTTGAAGAACTCTCATCAGAGACAGCGGTTTGAAGAACTCTCATCAGAGACAGCGGTTTGAAGAACTCTCATCAGAGACAGCGGTTTGAAGAACTCTCATCAGAGACAGCGGTTTTGAAGAACTCTCCATCAGAGACAGCGGTTTGAAGAAACTCTCATCAGAGACAGCGGTTTGAGAACTCTCATCGAGAAGCTGGACTCACAAACGCGGTTTGAAGAACTCTCATCAGAGACAGCGGTTTGAAGAACTCTCATCAGAGACAGCGTTTGAAGAACTCTCATCAGAGACAGCGGTTTGAAGAAACTCTCATCAGAGACAGCGCGTTTGAAGAACTCTCATCAGAGACAGCGGTTTGAAGAACTCTCATCAGAGACAGCGGTTTGAAAACCTCTCATCAAGACAGCGTTTGAAGAACTTCACAGAGACAGCGTTTGAAGAACTCTCATCAGAGACAGCGGTTTGAAGAACTCTCATCAGCAGACAGCGGTTTGAAGAAACTCTCATCAGAGACAGCGGTTTGAAGAACTCTCATCAGAGACAGCGGTTTGAAGAACTCTCATCAGAGACAGCGGTTTGAAGAACTCTCATCAGAGACAGCGGTTTGTGATGAAGGAAGGAGTGTGTGTGGAGAACACTTTAATATATGCATAGACTTGGCTTAGGCAGGATTACAGGCAGCGAATGCGAACAGTTGTGTAAAGTACTTAAGTAGTMCATTAAAGCATTTTTATTTAAGTCGTTTTTTGGGGTATATGTACTTTACTATTTATTTTTGACAACCTTGTACTTTTATGGCCCGTGTACATTACTGCCCGCACCACGCGGTGAAACACTTTCATTTTCAATGGAAGGAAAACGGTGAGAAGCAGAGTGGGCGGGGGACCGTTGGACGGCACGAACGTGGCGTGGGAGGCAGTGAGAAAGTTAAGCATTCCCAACTTCATGCAAATCACCTGCGGCGACCGCTGGGCGTTGACCAATCATATCGAGTGGTTCCTATTAAGAATTTGTCCCAACGCTGGATACCTTCTTCAGAAAAGATGGCTGACAAAAATACTAGGATGGAAGCAAATGTAATTATAACATCAGAACGAATCATGCGAAAAATGTACAGTTGAGAGGATTGTTAGTTATTGTAGAGACAGACAATTATGCATATTTTTTTTGTCATGAACTTAATTTACAAAAATTGCTATTTAGCAAGCTAGCTAGCTTTATGGGTGTTGTGACATGAGGATGAAATTGTAATTTGTGTTTTAGGTACTTCTGAGAACTAGCAAACCAGGCTGTCATCTTGAGTAATGGTGGATGTAAAGAATCTAGCTAGCTAAAGCATTTACTGCAAATTGAATGTACAATTTTGTAAGCTAGACTTGCTAATATTTGCCATGCAATGCAGCTGAAGTAGGGTAGTGAGCTAACTATTTTCTTGCTTATTGTATGGATGTGTAGCTAGCTATGTAGGCGGTATGTGTATGGACCCTAAAACGTTTTGGTATGAATATTAGTTCAGAACCTAGATATGAACCTCCAGCTATCATAGCCGGTTATATTGACTTCAACAGTCTGAATGGCATCTATGAATCCTATGGATTGAGTAGAATATAATATAACTTTATTGTGGCAAGGATGCAAGTCGTATATACAGTACTTTAAATTATTCAGACCCCTTAACTTTTTCCACATTTTTCCACATTTTCCTACGATGTTACAGCCTTATCCTAAAATTGATTTAAAGTAGTTTTTTCCCCCTCATCAATCTATAAACTCTACCCCATAATGACAAAGCAAAAACAGGTTTTTAGAAAAAAGAAATATCACATTTATATAATTATTCAGACACTTTGAAGCACCTTTGGCAGCGATTACAGCCTTGAGTCTTCTTGGGTATAATGCTACAAGCTTGGCACATCTATATTTGGGGAGTTTCTCCCATTCTTCTCTGCAGATCCTCTCAAGCGCTGTCATGTTGGATTTGGAGCGTTGCCACACAGCTATTTTCAGGKCTCTCCACAGATTTTAGATCGRGTTCAAGTCCGGGCTCTGGCTGGGCCGCTCAAGGTTGTTCAGAGACTTGTCCCGAAGCCACTCCTGCGTTGTCGTGGCTGTGTGCTTAGGTTCGTTGTCCTGTTCGAAGGTGAACCTGCCCCAGTCAGGTCCTGAGCGCTCTGGAGCAGGTTTTCATCAAGGATCTCTCTACTTTGCTCCGTTCACCTTTTCCTCGATCCTGACTAGTTTCCCAGTTCCTGCCAGTGAAAAAATATCCCCACATGCTCCACCGTAGGGATGGTTCCAGGTTTCCTCCAGCCGTGACTCTTGGCAATCAGGCCAAATAGTTCAAACCTGGTTTCGTCAGACCAAAGAATCTTGTTTCTCATGGTCGGTCCTTTAGGCGCCTTTTGATCAAGCGGTCTGAATAATTTCCAAATGCACTGTATACAGAAACATAATTAGAAAAAAACAGTACACTACACTTCCAATACATTATGTAAATACTCAAACAGGTTAATCTCAATATCTCATTTCCTTCATCAGCACTGATCTGAGGACACAGGATAGGTGTTGTATTTCATCAAATGAGACTTAATTTCAATCGGTAGAGAATGTCATCCAAATCAAGTGGAGAATGTGAAACGCGTTATTGAATGTTCATTATCCAAGTGTTATAAATACATAGTACCTGCATTATAAATACAAGTTCAATTTGGGGAGAGGTGTGTGTGTGTGTGTGTGTGTGTGTGTAAAAGAGAGAAAGGGAAAGAGGTAAGAACAGAGTAGCAGGGAAGTCCGCATTTGATTTAATGAATTACTGTGCTACTCTCAGGTCATCACAATGACATAGTGTCTCTAGCGGTGTCTCCTAACCAGCTTTGGGGCCCTAGTTGGCCTGAAGGTTATATTAAGAGCGGGTGAGGTGGAGATGACGGGACTGGAGGTTGGTATCCTCTTTCACATCAAAACATACCTGCAGACGAGAGGGAGAGAGAATGAGAGCATGATTAAGCGTTGTTTTGTTTTTTATTATAACGTCGTCATCATAACCATCAGGAGGTGAAGTGCAAAACTGACCTGGGATCACTAACTCTGGGACTACAACATCTCTATCTGTATTTCAATGTAAAGCATCTCTTTAATAATACTTCCTGTTAATCCAACCAAGTGACCTCTCACCTCTAATCATGCTGTGCCCTCTATGTAGCCAGTTCAGATGCGGGAAGAGTTCACTGACACAGCTGATATAACCGAGAGGATTTTGGGAGAAGGGGACGAGGGATGAAGTAAAGGAGACGAGGGGTGAAGTGAAGGGGAGAGACTGTTRTTGAGAAAATAAGTTAGTTAAAGAGTGTTCGACAGGAGTGTGTGTGTGGCCTCACCTGGTGTCCACACTAAGTGGCTGCAGAGTACTTTATGCTGAAAAACATGCACAGACAAACAATATAGGGAGGTTATATAAATAATGAAGTGTCTTACTATTCTCCATGGTTGGTCCTCTTGCCTATTCTTTGAAGGTGGAAGGAAACACAGTTACACACCTGAGCCTGCTTGCTGCACAACACAATCCATCAGTCCAATTTGATAAACAAGTGTGTATTTGTTCATTATAGGGTGTCTAATTGTTCCCCAAAAAAAATATATATGGGTGACACTTTGTTTTTGTACAGACATCATCACCCTTACCTAAACCGAGCCCTTACCTGAGAAGTAGAAATCAAAGGGAGATAAACTGGGAATTGAATAACTGCAGTAGACATAGCTAAGTAAATGGAAGAATACTCTTTTAGCAATGTGGATGGCTCTTAAAAGAGCCTTTGTTTGTGCATAGTGTAGTCTATGGTGTTGCCAGGGAACAGCACCCTCTTTGAAGTAGGAGGTGAAGATCTTCCGCACATGGAATGCCTCCTGTGCTGCGTTGTTGGCCCCCATCCTTGAAACATCCTCCAAACATCCTCATGGAGTCTGTTTCTGACCGTTTGAGCAGACACATGCACATTTGTGGCCTGCTGGAGGTCATTTTGCAGGGCTCTGGCAGTGCTMCTCCTTGCACAAAGGCGGAGGTAGCGGTCCTGCTGCTGGGTTGTTGCCCTCCTACGGCCTCCTCCACGTCTCCTGATGTACTGGCCTGTSTCCTGGTAGCGCCTCCATGCTCTGGACACTACGCTGACAGACACAGCAAACCTTCTTGCCACAGCTCGCATTGATGTRCCATCCTGGATGAGCTGCRCTACCTGAGCCACGTGTGGGTTGTAGACTCCGTCTCATGCTACCACTAGAGTGAAAGCACCGCCAGCATTCAAAAGTGACCAAAACATCAGCCAGGAAGCATAGGAACTGAGAAGTGGTCTGTGGTCACCACCTGCAGAATCACTCCTTTATTGGGGGTGTCTTGCTAATTGCCTATAATTTCCACCTTTTGTCTATTCCATTTGCACAACAGCATGTGCAATTTATTGTCAATCAGTGTTGCTTCCTAAGTGGACAGTTTGATTTCACAGAAGTGTGATTGACTTGGAGTTACATTGTGTTGTTTAAGTGTTCCCTTTATTTTTTTGAGTTCTCCCACTTAAAAAGATGAGAGGCCTGTAATTTTCATCATAGGTACACTTCTGGGGCCATGTATCGTTCTGGTACACTTCTGGGGCCATATATTTTTATTTATTTATTTTTTAAACACCATTCTCGGTAAAACATACACTGTCCCGCGTGAAAAGCCCAGGATGCCCGTTTCTGAGATACTGGAACCGACAATCATACCACTTAAGTCACTTGTAAGCCATTTATTTGATCTTAAATATGAAGCCCGCTAGGCCCAGCCTCCCAGCGTCTATCTCCAACATTCAGATATAGGAGTCAATCATACTCAGAGGGCCAAGAACTGTGCTATTAAAATTACATCACAGGGCCCTACTGCTAAGTAAATGAACAGACAACAAGCAAAGCTCCGTTGCCATGAAGATCTCAATTAATGAAATCTTTCAATTAACTCCTGGCCGTCCTGCTGATGCAACATGAGGAATCTGATGCTACAACCTGGACTCGGGTAGACGTAACATTGTAAACGAAAATCCAGGACACTCAAATTAGTATTATATGTTACATTTGGTATATGGTATGTGTTAATTTGTGGATGTCCATCATCCAATTTTGTATGATATGTTAAGAATTGTAATTCGTACAATATAATATGAATTTGCAATACGTACAGTACCAGTCAAAAGTTTGGACACACCTACTCATTCAAGGGTTTTTCTTTATTTGTACTATTTTCTACATTGTAGAATAATAGTGAAGACACCAAAACTATGAAATGACACGTATGGAAKCATGTAGTAACCAAAAAAGTGTTTTACAAATCAAAACATATTTTWGATTCTTCAAGGCAAAGGGTGGCTACTTTGACAGCTTTGCACACTCTTGGCATTCTCTCAACCAGCTTCACCTGGAATGCTTTTCCAACAGTCTTGAAGTAGTTCCCACATATGCTGAGCACTTGTTGGCTGCTTTTCCTTCACTCTGCGGTCCAACTAATCCCAAACCATCTCAATTGGGTTGAGGTCGGGTGATTGTGGAGGCCAGGTCATCTGAAGCAGCACTCATCACTGTCATTCTTGGTCAAATAGCCCTTACACAGCCTGGAGGTGTGTTGGGTCATTGTCCTGTTGAACTCAAAGGGTTTTCTTTAATGGAAGCTTCTCTAATGTCAAGCATGTAAAGTGTGGTGTACCGCAGGGCAGCTTTCTAGGCCCTCTACTATTTTTAATTGTTTACCAATTGACCTGCCACTGGCATTGAACAAAGCATGTGTGTCAATGTATGCTGATGATTCAACCATAAACGCATTAGCAACTACTGCTAATAAAGTCACTATAACCCTTAACAAAGAGTTGCAGTCTTTGGAATGGATGGTCCTGAACATCTCTAAAACGAATAGCATTATATTTGGTACAAATCATTCCTTAAGCGCTAGACCTCAGCTGATTCTGGAAATGAATGGTGTGGCTGTTGAACAAGTTGAGGTGACTACATTACTTGGCGTTACCTTAGATTGTAAACTGTCATGGTCAAAACATATATATAGATTCAATGGTTGTTGGGGAGCGGTCTGGACGTAATAAAGAGATTCTCTGATTTTTTGACACCACACTCCAAAAAGCAAGTTCTGCAGGCTCTAGTTTTGTCTAATCTTGATTATTGTCCAGTCGTGTGGTCCAGTGCTGCAAGGAAAGACCTAGTTAAGCTGCAGCTGGCCCAGAGCAGAGCGGCACATCTTGCTCTTCATTGTAATCAGAGGGCTGATATAAATATTATGCATGCCAGTCTCTTTTGGCTAAGAGTTGAGGAGAGACTGACTGCATCACTTCTTGTTTCTTAAAATGTGTTAAATCCCAAATTGTTTGCATACAGTAGTCAACTTACACACAGCTCTGACATACACTTATCCCACCAGACATGCCACCAGACATGCTATTCAGTCCCCAAATCCAGAACAAATTCAAGAAAGAGTACAGTATTATATAGAGCCCTCATTGCATGGAACTTCCTCCCATCTCATATTGCTCAAATAAAAAGCAAATCTGGTTTCAAAAACAGATAAGCAACACTCGTGGCGCAACGCCTCTCCCTTATTTGACCGAGATAGTTTGTGTGTATGCATTGATGTGTAGGCTACGTGTGCCTTTTTTTTTTCATTTACTTAGTTCTGTCCTTGTCTGTACGTAGCTGTTCTTGTCTTGATGTTCTGTATTATGTTTCATGTGTTGTGTGGACCCCAGGAAAGTAGCTGCTGCTTTTGCAACAGCTAATGGGGATCCTAATAAAATACCRAAATCGTCTGAGACCAGGCTGGACAGTGGTCTGACACAATAGTTTCCCCTCAACAGGCGGCTCAGATGGTTTCCCAATGATCTAATACCACTGTCATCTGTATGTGTGTGTAAATGGGTTAAGAGTYAGTCTGTCGGAGTCTCCTGGCAGATTTGAGTGCTGATGTGGATTGTATCTAACATTGAGAGGGCACTTCAGACTTATGATGATAGGTCTTTATCTACTTTGTGTGTACYTGTTAAGTGATGAGTTTATATTGATGGAGGTTAAATAAACAGATTGCACCAATACCATTTAATAATGTGGTCAAACCAGTGGTGGAGAGTTAGATGCCTGAAATCCTCTGACCCTAGACTTGGTGAAAGTCCTCCTAGTTTTTAATCTGACAGCTGTGTCTGTATTCTGACCTGTGTGTGTTGTCCCTGTCAGCTACCTGAATGACCTGGAGAGGATAGCCAAAGCAGACTACATCCCCACACAGCAGGACGTGCTGCGGACCAGAGTGAAGACCACTGGCATTGTGGAGACACACTTCACCTTCAAAGACCTACACTTTAAGTGAGTGGACCACTGACTCCCTGGTGTGTGTGCGCTTGTGTGTCAGTGCACCAGTTCCCTATTGTGAATCAAAGATTCCTCCTCCATATTCTGATTTGTATTGTTCTAGCAGAAAGCAGTGATTTAGTTTCTGTCTGTTGATGGTGAATGTGAGATGGGTAACCTGATCCTGTCTCATAAGTTAGCTTCAGGATCTGGTTCATTTTGAACCCTCTGCCCGCACCGCTGCCCAAACGCAAAGGAACCTCTGTTTCTTTCCTCTGTCTTTGTTCTTCACTCCAAGGCACCATCTTGTCTGGTTGTTACTTTGAAAAGGCAATTTCCAGCTGACTGATCTGGTCTGGTTCTCTGTGTGTGTCAGTTTGTGTGTATGGTGGGGAAGTTGTGTGAAAAACTGATGGACTGGCCGGTTGCATGGCTGTTTGCAGGCTGGTTTATGTGTTCAATGGCAGTGGCTTCCGAAATCTGTGTTCATTTGAATGTGGGAATACTCTACATACATATACATCTATTTGTACACCACCAACAACCCCACACAAATAACATGCCCTGCAGCAGTGTTAGCTAGTGTTTAGCTGGCCTGATGGAATCAGGCTACAGTGAGTGATATTAGAGCTGATGAGAGCCCTGTTGAGGTGAGCACTACTAATTACAGCCCTGAACATTACAGCCCTATGTGTTTGCATGCTTACACAGCCTACTAACAAATAGCATAGCAGCACTCCATTACATATGAAATTCACCCAAATATCAGCAGAATTTCTAGCAGGGCTGACAGTACAAAAAATAATCTGACAGTCTGTCTGGTGTCTGCCAAACAAGACTTCCAGACCACTGTCTCTGCATATCCTCCTATTYTCTGTTTTCAAAAGCAACCTCCCTTGTGTTGATGATTAAACGGGCACCACAGCCGAGACTGGCACTTCCACAGCAGGCATCTTCTCATTTCGCCCATGTGCCCGRTCGGTTTGCTATGTCCTCATGAAGAAGTCATGCGGAGATCCATCGTGACAACAAACAAACAAACCCAGATCCGCTCCCTCAGCGACTCAGCCCCAGCTGCCCTGTAACCACGGCAACTGCACTGTACAAGAATGGTGACAAAATGCCAGGGAAAATGGCATGTTCTGTGCAGGGAAGGTGCTATGAGTACAGAGAGACCCTCAGCCTCCCTTCTCTGGGCCAATCCTGGTTTAATGGAATGTGGGGGCTCCTCCAGGAATGTCACATCATCATGGTGCTTCCCTCTCATTGGTGTAATTATGGATCCCAATACAGAGGACATGAATGGCCCTGCACAAAACCTCTCCTCTGTTTCCAGACCCAATAGAGTCGATAGGKGTAAAAAAAAACATTGGGTAAATCCCATAAGCCCATGAATCTGTGGAGCCAGCACCATATTGTTTACACCTATCCACTTCTTCACAATATGCACACATCAAAGGAGATACAGGGTTAGACTAGAGGTTGTTCTGAGAGTTGAGGTTGGGCATACAGTACAGTACCACTAGTAAACAGCAGTAGAAGGGTGACCCTCACTGGCTGCTTGTGTCCCTACAGAATGTTTGACGTGGGCGGTCAGCGTTCCGAGAGGAAGAAGTGGATCCACTGCTTTGAGGGAGTCACAGCCATCATCTTCTGTGTGGCCATGAGTGCCTACGATCTGGTGCTGGCTGAGGATGAGGAGATGGTGAGGAGGCAGGAGACTGTTTTAAGTACCACTGACTGGATCTCTCTTATCCCTTTTTAATGCAGTTTTATTTCTAAAGGAAATTACCTCCCATTCATTTTGAGTTGTCTTGATCAACTGGAATTAAATCATGTTTTGTTTTCATTCTCTCCCTCTCCCTTTAGAACCGTATGCATGAGAGCATGAAGCTGTTTGACTCCATCTGCAACAACAAGTGGTTCACAGAGACCTCCATCATCCTGTTCCTCAACAAGAAGGATCTGTTTGAGGAGAAGATCACACACAGCCCCCTGACCATTTGCTTCCCAGAGTACTCTGGTAAGACCACAACACAACTTGGAGTCCCCTGAATGTTCCATGTTCTCTTGTAGTTGGCAGTGCTTTACGCTGAAATTCTCATGTCAGGCTAGGATGTGTCGTTTTTACCAGTAAAAGGAGTCTAGTGGCAAGATGTGTAGCTCAACAACCCCATGAATCCCATCAGTAGAACAGATCAACTTCTCCACCTGATACTAGTTTTCTCCTGACGCGTACAGACTCAGTAGCACAACCATTCTAATTCTATGGGCACAACAATCCTCTTAACCTCCTCTCTTATGCCCAGGTCCCAACAAATTTGAGGAGGCGCAGGCCTACATCCAGACCAAGTTTGAGGACCTGAACAAGAAGAAGGACACCAAGGAGATCTACAGCCACTTCACCCAAGCCACCGACACCAAGAACGTTCAGTTTGTCTTCGACGCTGTCACCGACGTCATCATCAAGAACAACCTGAAGGACTGTGGTCTCTTCTAGAGCCTGAGGAATAGTCAAGGTCAGCTTCTACATATGTACAATAGAGCACACACTGGGATCTGTTCATAAATGCACARAAACCAGCTAGTTAATGTGTTTTGAATAAAACTTCAAGGTTAACTTTGGATGCATTAACCTCTCCCTCTCTCTGTGTTCCCTCCGATTACTTGAACAGCTCTGACTAGAAGGAAGTTTGGAAGAAAAACGTTGTGAAGGAATGCACTGGCCAACCACGATTTCGGCTTTGCTCTGCTTTTTTTAAAGGCACCTAAGAGACTGAGAACTCGGAGAGCATTGCAGAATTTCAACGATTGCTGATCCAGTTGCTCATATTGTTAACTCTTTGGGCTAAGACCACAAATCAAACATTTGTTATTGGGGTTTTTTCTTAGTTTATTTTCAATTATTAGAGGCATTGGAAAAGGTTTTTATATAAATGTGTTCATTTTACTTTAGAAAATCTGATGTGCATTGCAAATTCTATTAAACTTTTAATCGCATAAAGCTTATTTTGTAAAAGAAGAACATGCATGGATAAAGATTATGAATGGAAAAAGGACGTGCTTTTTTTATCATGTTTACATATGTTCCTCATTCATAGCCAAACTGCATATTTTTCCTGCATGACTCGAGATGGCAAATATATTAGCTCTGTAATCTGCACAGAATATTTTAACATTCCTTTTACAAAATCTAAATAAAAATATTAAAAAGTAAAACAAAAAACCTTCACAACCAGGGGAAGGAATGGCAAAAATTCTAACTGATWTAAAGTATGCGTGTACCTAACATAATTTTTTATAATACCAATTCCATGTCTTTTGCAGTATGTTTGTGCCTTCACTTAAGTTTACAGCCGATTCATAGATATGCTTTTATCAGTACTGTTTGACTGACTGTATGCCTACTTTTTTCTTCCATTTTTCTCACAACATCTTAATGATAAATAGATTGAGGAAAGACAAAATCTAATTGGGAAAGGTTAGTTTTTTGGTCAATATTAAAAGGCTTTGAAAGTCTTATATAATGATTTAATTTAAATAAAAATAAAGATCACCTGATTTACTTGCTCTTGTGTTTTCCTACACATTATTTAGGTAATTTTCACATACTAATGGACAGGTTTTTCATAGAACATAACAGATAATTTCATTCAAATCAGGTTAGAGCCGTTGGTGTAATAAAACCAAAACAAACTGTTATTCCACAAGTCAGACAAAACAACGTACACTACATGACCAAAATAAAATCTCATTTATAAATCATGGGCATTAATATGGAGTTGGTCTCCTCCCTTTGCTGCTATAACAGCCTCCGCTCTTCTGGCACGGCATTCCACTAGATGTTGAAACATTGCTGTGGGGACTTGCTTCCATTCAGCCACGAGCCATTAGTGAGGTTCGGCACTGATGTTGGGCGATTAGGCCTGGCTCACAGTCGGCGTTCCAATTCATCCCAAAGGTGTTTGATGCGGTTGAGGTTAGGGCTCTGTGCTGGCCAGTCAAGTTCTTCCACACCGATCTCAACAAATAATTTCTGTATGGATCTCGCTTTGTGCATGGGGGCATTGTCATGCTGAAACAAACTGTTGCAACAAATTTGGAAGCACAGAATCGTCTAGAATGTCATTGTATGCTGTAGCGAAGATTTCTCTTCACTTTAACTAATGGGCCTAGCCCGAACCATGAAAAATAGCCCCAGATCATTATTCCTCTTCCACCAATCTTTACAGTTGGCACTATGCATTGGAGCAGGTAGAGTTCTCCTGGCATCCGCCAAACCCAGATTTGTCCGYCGGACTGCCAGATGGTGAAGAGTGAATCGTCACTACAGAGAACGTGTTTCCTGTGCTCCAGAGTCTAAATGTGGTGAGCTTTACACCACTCCAGCCGACGCTTGGCATTATGCATGGTAATTTTAGACTTTTGTGTGACTGCTCGGCCATGGAAACTCATTTCATGAAGCTCCTGACAAACAGTTATTGTGCTGATGTTGCTTCCAGAGGCAGTTTGGAACTCAGTAATGAGTGTTGCAACCGAGGATTGACGATTTTTACGTGCTTCAGCATTCAGCGGTCCTGTTCTGTGAGCTTGTGTGGTCTACCACTTTSCGGCTGAGCCGTTGTTGCTCCTAGACGTTTCCACTTTACAATAACAGCACTTACAGTTGACTGGGGCAGCTCTAGCAGGGGAGAAATTTGATGAACTGACTWGTTGGAAAGGTGGCATCCTATGACAGTGCCACATTAAAAGTCACTTAGCTCTTCAGTAAGGCCATGCTACTGCCAATCTGTGTCCATGGACATTGTATGGCTGTGTGCTAGATTTTATACACCAATCAGCAATGGGTGTGGCTGAAATAGCCAAATCCACTCATTTGAAGGGGTGTCCCACATACTTTTGTATATATAAGGTATACTGTTGATGCTGAACTACATGAGTACACGCACAGGAATAGTAATTAAGGAGTGGCCTCCAACACAGCATGTCAGCATGATTATGTATTAAATAGTACCTTTTACAATATCACTCTTACAAACTTCAAATCGACCTGTAATTGAAATCACAATTATGCTAAAATGCCTGATCGCACACATCATATGAATCCACATCATATGAATCCTCTTCAGCTACAGATGGTGTAAACAGCACATAAATCAGTGCAGGTCGTTGATGGTTAGACTGGACGTCCCCTACAACCAACGCCGTTCACCACTGGAAGAGTTGAACAGGTAACTGCGCCCTGAAACTAACAAAAAAACATGTTTTCCAATTACTTCTCACATTTTAGGCCTGAAAACCTCGAAACATTGGATTAATTCATATGTTTTGATAAATTCCAGAAGATGATTAGCTTAATATGAATATTGGAACATTTTGGTGGTTTGTCTTACCTGGATCTTGTGCCTTCCCATCAAACCTCTGAGAGAACAGAAATGACCCGTTAAATCTCTATTAAGCCTGGACCCAATGTTGACTGTAACCCATAGAGTTTCCATAGGCAATGGACACCTACCAGCAGGTTGTCTTGTATGCTGACTTTAGACAGACTGAGGGTGCCATCTAGTGAGGCCTTGGAGAAACACATTCAAAGGTAAACCCATGCTGTTTCACATATTTATTCTCAGCAGGATGGAATTGGAAACCATTGATCCAAACTTGCCTGGTCATTTTCACTGGCCCCATTTTGACTCACTTCTGTGTTCATTTTGCCGATCTCTTCCCTGCTCAGATAACATATTACACAGTACGTTGTGAGTTAGTGGTAAAATGTTTATAACAATTAATAATGGCTTATAATTCAAAACTTGGTTCTCTAATGGTACTCACGTCTTATTTGATGGAGGTTCAGGCTCATCTTTTGGTCCCCAACCATAGACGCTGCAGGCATAAACATAGAATTCTTATTATGAACTGTTACACTAACCTAACCCCCGCTGAAAACCCTGCTGCTTCCATGGGAGAGCAGATCTTGTAAACTCTACAGTGAGCGGATTAACTGAACAGAGGTTGTCAAGGACCAGTTATGCAACCTTGCTCGACATCATCACTTCAGACTTATTTTTATCTATTTTATAGAGAGTCTAGAGCGAGAGAGTTGGGCATAGGTGGTCAGTGAGTGTGGGGKGGTAAATCACCGGCTCAGAATGGCCCTGATGAGCAGACTTGTGACCAGCAGGAGCAGGATGCCGGTAACCGTCACCACAGCAACAAACCAAGGCTCTGGATCCCAGTAGTCTGACATCACTGTGACCACGTGTGGTGGTTTAGCCTAGAGGAGGGACAGCAAAGAGATGATACAGTCTCTTATGGGTCTCCTGTTGTGAAAGGTTTTCCTTCATATGAAGTAGCTGTGTTACAGGGGTGTGTACCATGTCTCTACAAGGCTGATCTTACTGTAGTGGTAGTAGTAGTAGTAGGAACAGTAGTGGTCCAGGGAACTACGTAGATGTAGGCCACAGCCTCAGTGTGATGCCTGCCATCCGACACAGAGATGGTGACTTCAAACATGGTGCGGTCATAAACCCCATCCACCAYGTAGGAGAACACATTTTTGGAGACGAGACTCAACCCGGTCATCAGAAACCGGTCCACTGCAGCACCTGTCGTGAATGAAATCACACGTGCTCCGATATGGAAACATACTTTTGATTAACAACAAATCTTTAGCTGACTTAGCCTGAGAGTGTGGTGGGGAATATTGGTGTAAACTGAAACATACACTCAGTTACACACACTGTGTACCATTAGTGATGGTAGCTGTTAGTCTGTCGCTGTCTGCATCAGCGCAGCTGAGTGAGAGGATGGGGAGTTTATTAGACAAGGTGGAGAAGATGGTGGACTCATAGGAGATTGGGTCACACACTGGAGCATTATCATTCACATTCTGACAGAGAAGAGAGAGGATGGAATGGATACAGAGTAATCATTAGTTTTCACAATTTACATCCAAAACCATTTTTAATCTATGGTATTATATGGATAAATGTCCGAAAGTATGTACTCTGTTATCCTGTACTAGATACATGTACAATGGTGCTTTAGCTCTCTGTCCATTCCTCACCTCCACGTGTACGGTGATGTCCACTGTTCTTCTCTTGCGGTTGGTACGGTCCATATCCTGCTCATAATCCTCAGCCTGAACCCCCACTACATACACCTGCTGCTCCTCAAAGTCCAGCTCTCCGCCCAGATACAGCTCCCCTGGAGAGAGAGATGCAGCCTATTTATGGATGTTAAATGTTAACTAAGAATCTTAAGCTGATCCCTGTGTGCTCAGCTGTAGCCTCACCTCCCTCAGGGTCAATAGTGAACATGGCGTCTCCTGTAGTGATTGAGTAGCGGATGTTGCCAAAGGGCCAGTCTGTGTCTCTGGCCATCACCGTCCCCACTGCCGTACCAGGCCTGGTGCCCTCTGGGACACTGAAGAACAAAGTCTGAAACACTGGATCATGTTCATTGACTGGGGTCACACTGACCAGAACACGCACCTGGGCTGGATACGGAGAGAAACGGTGTTACACTGCCATCCTATAACTTCGAAGTAAACTGCCACATATATTAGATGATGGTGTACTGTGTACATGACACACAGGGAACAACACAAAGTGAACTGACATGTGAGAGGAGGGGTGCCTGCGTCCGTAGCCAAGATGGTGGCCTCATACTGGAAGTTATTGGTGGCCATCTCAGCAGAGTCGTAGTTCAGAGTGTTGTTAACCTGGCAGACAGATTGAATCGAGCCCTCACTTTATCAAGACATACACTCGAATAGTAATAGTACATCAAATATTATGCATTGTTAAATCATTATCATGGTTACCTGGAGCTGTCCGTCTTTGACGCGGAATTTGAGCAGTGATAATCTGTTATCGACGAGTGTGAGCGACACACTCTGGTTACTGACGTCAATGTCAACACAGGTCAGTGAGCCCAGGCTGCTGCCCACCTCAATGGTCTCTGACACCTCCAGCCTACAACACAACAGGACACACGGTCTGTGTTCAATCTGGCAAACTGCTGTTCTACTTGCATTTCCAAAACCATTTACAGAAAAGGTGAAATGATTAAACTGTTTAAATTCAATTAGATTATTAGACTACATTTCTATAAACATCTGTTTTATTTTAGCTAAAATGTATAAGAATAATTAATGTCACACACTGCATAAGAGCCTTATCCCAGACCCAAATGGGATTTCTCTGCACTGATTAAAAGCAGTAATTCAGACCCAATTATCTCCAACTTCTGTCCAATAATACATATCATCATTCATAATTAGGCTGTAGTCGGATAGTGATAATGATGGTGGGTATGAAGTAGGTCATACAGACTGGGTGGTCATTCATTTGTAGTGGAGACTGCATCTTAATGGTGCTTGTCTTGTCCTAATTACCACCATTACTCTAACACCGTACACCCCTATATCCTCTCTACGCCAATCCCCCCGTGAATCAGCCTTTGGGACACTGCGGTCTGGACCCCAGGGAGTTATAGTCGTGGTCATGGAAAACTCCTGGCCATAGACATGACCTAATGTAAWCTATCAAAGATATACATATAGGGCTGATTTTAGTCATGTGCCAGTGATCCAGTAGAGTCCTGTTACTTACACAAACACTGAGGGGGAGCAGAAGGGTGGGAACTCATTGAGATCCAAAACGTTGACCGTGACAGTGGCGGTAGCTGAGCGTTCCACTGCCACGCTGTAGGCTCTGACCAATAGAACACTGTGGGCCAGGGCCAGCTCCGCCTCCAGGTCTAGGTTATAGGCTGTTCTGATGATACCGTCCTCTGATAGGATAAGAGACAGGAAGAGAGACAGTTCAACACTTCGGGGGCAAATCATTCACTGTTAGCAGATGTATTAATCGACTAAATGACACTGTATAAACTGTATACAGTAGATTACCGTAGAATGCACAGTAAAATACCATACATTTGTGTTACAGCACATTGTAAGACCTTTATGTAATTTCAACAGTAAAATACTGTAACATGCACAGTAAAACACCATAAATGTGTTTACGGTATTAATTATGGTGCATTGTGGGAAAATGCGGGCGGGTAACAAGTCTCTGGCTCATTAACATATTAAGGCGTGCCTTGTAAGAGGCTATATTTGTTGCACCCATGAGTGAGAATGCTGTACCACCACAGAATAAAGTAAAATACTGTATTTTTGGAATTCTACAAATCATGTCCTGAAATTCTACAGTAACCAATTGCTGCCAGTAATTTACTGTAATTCAGAATACAATATAATACCTCATTTTTGGAGCACCAAAAACCTTTTGAACACCAGTGGGTGCATGGTATTGTTGTTTGTCACTCATGAACATATTTTGAGGCTATATTTGTTGCACCAGTTAGTGAGAGTCCTGTACCAATTTAAGTGATATTAGTAGTTTCCTAACAATTAAATGTATATAGGGAACAGATCATTATTCACTGATGTCGAGGATTTACACAAAGAAAATTGAGTTTCACGTTGAAATCTCAAATTATGATTCAGCCATTTATGCATCTCAATGCATAGAGGATATTATAAAAACATTGATTTTCATCACATAATATTGGTGAGATAAGAATGAGAAAATCTGAACCTCTACCAATCTTGAAATGGGGATAATCTTTTACAAAAGTGTAGAGTACATCAGGGATGGTGAGGTTAGCTCTGACGATAGCTACAATATCCTCAGGTCCTTGGTTCTCAAAGATGGACACATCCTGGGAAACAAGACTGACAAGAGATCTGGGTTAACCACACCTTTAACATGTAAATCTGATAAACCCAATATATATCATAAACCCTATAAATGAAACCTCTTAGGACTGGGAGTGATAGATAAACATTAAGAAGGCAAGGCATCATTCCGTTGAACTCACAGCAGATCCAGAGGAGGGTTGTAGACTTTCAGCACCTTGATCCTGACTGTCCCAGTACAGTTAGCCCCCTGTTTGTCTCTCACAACCACAGACAGCATCAATTCCTGTTCAACAGCATCACACGAGGAGGAAATCATTCTGATAAAACATACTTCTAAAACATGTCTTTATACATAAAGGTATACATAATATCACACCCTCACCCTTGGCCCTGTGTGGTAATCAAATGGTTGGCTTGAGATGATGCTGCCGCCTCCACTGACGTGGAACTGTCCTTTGGAGGATTTGGGCAAGACCTGACTGATAGAGAACTGCAGCACAAACCCACAAACCAGAACGGGTGTCAACACTTGGTCTAAACCTATACTGAATAGGATTAGGCAATGTATTGGTACAGTAATACAGCTGAGATCAGAAAGTAATGAGGAGGTAGTGTGTTTATTACAGAGAGTGTGTCATTGCGGTCTGCGTCGGAGGCCAGGACAGTGTAGAGAGTCACAGGAACAGGAAGGTTCTCTGGGACATGAACCTCAACTCCTGTACACAAACACCCATCAGACCATCTACTCATTACAACGTCCCTCAACAACACACTGACCTTATAACATAGTAATAACACCGTAATAAACATGTAATAGCCTTGTAAACAGTGTATAATGTATGTGTAGTGGTTGAGGTGAGGTTGTGTTACCAGGCAGCTGGAACAGAGGTTCACACTGTGGCGTGTTGTTCTCATCCACCACCCTGATATGGAAGGTCTGCTCTGCATGGCCTGATGAGGTGACCAGGCCCAGACGAACACTCACCATGCTGGCCTTCTCATAGTCCAGAGAACCGCTCAACACTATCTACACATGTACACCATATTAGATGCAAAACATTTATCTTTACTAATGTCTCATTTGTTCATGTGCAAAACAGAGGTCAGGGTTGAACTGGGATCTGGACATGTTGTGGTTGAGGCTTAGGGTTGTAGTTGTAGCTGAGGCTAGGGTTATGGTTGAGCTGGGATGTGGACATGAAGCTGGGGTTAGGGTTGAGACTAGGGTTGAGCCGGGCTGTGGACAAATTGACAAAAGCCCCCCTTTGGGGGGGGGTTTTAGGGTTGAGACTAAGGGTTGAGCCGGGCCTGTGGACATGAAGCTGGGGTTAGGGTTGAGACTAGGGTTGAGCCGGGCTGTGGACATGAAGCTGGGGTTAGGGTTGAGACTAGGGTTGAGCCGGGCTGTGGACATGAAGCTGGGGTTAGGNTTGAGACTAGGGTTGAGCCGGGCTGTGGACATGAAGCTGGGGTTAGGGTTGAGACTAGGGTTGAGCCGGGCTGTGGACATGAAGCTGGGGTTAGGTTAGAATGTCAAAAAAAATGTACGTCTTCATCAGTATAAAAAGCAGATGACAATAAAGATACCTGAGAACTGATATTTGACAAAATTGGCTGTTCCGACCTGGACATTGAAGATACCAGAGACGTTAGTAGGGTTGACGATGGGCGTCTCAAACACTGCTAACTCTGGGTTGACAGAGAGGATGTTGACTGTGGGGAGAAGACTGGAGCTCTGCACCTGAAACTCCACCACCACACTCCTGGGACGGGTGCTCTCCGATACAGACATGGAGGCAGGGAGGCCTATGAACCCTAGAGGGAGCCACAGCACAGTCCACGCAGCTCTAAAATCTAAACAGAACATTCAGAGCTCCTGTCCAAATCAAATCACATTGTATTTATCACATCTGCCAAATACAACTGGTGTAGACTTTACAGTGAAATACTTGTTTACAAACCTTTCCCAATTATGCAGAGTTTAAAAGATAATACAAAATTAAATAGTAACTTACACAAGGAGTAAAATAAAATACACAAGAATTGAGCTAAATACAGGGAGTACCAGTACCAGAATACACCACTGCACAGAATAGAAATATGTAGTGTAGTAGGGCATAGCTACTGATATACTGGCATAAAATACATGGTGTAATAGACTACTGTACAGGGAGAAAGAGCGAGACAGGGGGATTAATAAATTATATTTATTCAATGGTATTAGAAATACAAGATGAATTACTTAAGCACACAGCAGTGCACTGGGGAGCACTGCAGACACAGTTAGACACAAACTCCTTTACTGACAACAAACACAGGTAACTCACCAGTCGCTATGGAAACACACGCTCCTTTGGACCATGAACAGCACAGAATAAGATGAATTAATAAGAGCACTTGATCAATTTGGTTGCAAGCATTTGAAGTGTATCTCATCAGACTTTTGACTTCACAACATTGTACAACTGTGGCAGTATAAAATCAGGTTCCATGGTACATCTCCACTACATATACAAAATGTAATAGTCTCAACTTGTTTCGGAAGTCCTATTTTCAATTGATAGAGAAAGGTGGGCTTTTAGTTATGATGTCCATCTACAGCTTGTCCATCGGAATAGATTCATGAAGACACTTCCACATTTTCACCAGCCCGAGTACCCATTCCTCCATACTTTGATACTTCGATATTCGACATTTCCAACTGRCGCAAGATGTAAGATGGCGTCGACAGAGAGGGCTACCTCGCTTCTAGTCCTTAGGAAACTTTTACAAGCATTTCGCTACACTTGCAATAACATCTGCTAACCATGTGTATGTGACCAATGAAATTTGATTTCAAAGATGTATGTTATAGATAGTTCTTAATGAACTCACCGGTCAAAATGTGAAGCTGTAAAAAAGATGTTAGGAGCAGTAGACAGAGGAGATTGTAGACACCCATAGTTGGAAGTTAAGGCTGGTGTTGTTAACTGGGAAGCTGATTATCTGGACTGTGTAGAACTGGGAAGACCTAGTAGAGCTAGTAAGGCTGTGTGTTCTGTGTTCCTCAGCCCTGGTTACCAAACAAACGTACCCCTCCTCAGATGTGAAGTACATGACCATATCAACTCTGCCTGGTCTTGACACATTTATGATCCTAAAGTCAAGATGAACTGATAACATGTTGTATTGARTAAAGAGACTGGGCAACACATGAAAACTCCATAGCAACACATGTATACTGACTGACACATTAGATATGCTCTGTAAACCAAGCAGGGAGAAGGACATGCCTGGATGTTCCAAAAATAAATTCACATTTCAATCCGTCATAATGCAGTAATGGTCAAAAACACACTCAAAGAGGCACAGTGTAATTACTTAGGCCTAATGCATGTAGATAAAAACAGACATAATTGATCCAAAATGTATGGGCAGAGGCATTTACAGCTGCTATTATGTACAGAGAAAGGTTTATCATTGAGGTGTGCAGTTGTTAATGGACAGAGACATTATTCAATTATGAAGAGGGACCCTTTTATAGAAAGCAGAGGCCCTTTCACAAAAACACACAAAAGACCCTAAAAGCAAAGATGGGAACATCTTGTGAATTACTTAATTCACACTGACACAATAATACACACATGCCACATCATTATAAAATCAGCCCCATGGGYACTATAAAGATGTCAATGAGGAAGCCGGGGCTGGTTTTAGTAGGCTGCATTAGAAGTAGGTCTACTTAGTAAAACACCATTACCGGACAGAGTTGTCAGGCATCTGGAGAACGAGGTTATATATTTGATTTTGCACTGTATGGGAAAATATGTATGGACTGAATAAACTACTCACTTCCCCCCAAAAACAACAAGTTGTAGAAGCAGGTTGAGACATGCCATGTGTGATGCACTCTACGCAGTCTGGTCACATCATGGTTGATGAGATGTGTACATCTGCACATGAATAGTAGACTATCAAATGCGGATTAGTCCAATGAACAGTGAACAGTTGTACATCGCTCACCTTAACACTGACACGAATAACAATACATTACAAGAATGTTGCAAATGGGTACTGATGACCCATTGACAGTAGATGATAATCTCCTGCTCAGTGGCATTCTGTACAGTACAGCATCTATCTCACTAGATGGCGACATATGTGGACCTATACAATTCTATTCCTGTGGCAACCTTCAGGTGCTATAATTTTCAAATATTTAATGAATCTGTCATTTCAGTAATATTTGCTGCACAATATACTTAAAGGGGCAATCTGCAGTTGCTACATTCATTGCTACGTAAATTAATTACATGTGCCCATTGATTCTTGAAGAATATAACTTATAAATGCTTCATGAGCTTAGTGCAACCGTTGTACCCCATCAGAACCCAAAATATAAGGTTGTTTTACTCCAATGTTTGTAAACAAAGGACATGTAAACTAACACTATACAGACTGAAAACATGGTTAAAACTATCATTTGAATATCATGGATGGTCAGTCCTTGCATACCTCTGTCTATGAATTTGAGAGTGGTTCCATTTCTCCAGCCCCATCCCTTAGCTTTTTACCCAAACAGGGGCATGGAAAATKATTTGATATTGTTTCAACTTGGTGCTTTAAAGCACTTACATGTATGGTATATAATGTACTTATACTGTAGATGACATTCTGTTGGAGCCTCCACAATATAGGGCACATTTGAAAATGTTTTCAGGGCTGATTTCATTTTGACCAGTCTGTTTGCTGGCATACTGTAAAATATTTGCAATCCTTCAAGTAAAAATCATCAGCAAGAGCACAATGCAGCCTCACATATTTTAAAGATTTAACTGTTTCCCATTTGGATTGCTGGTTCCGCAAGGTTCTCYCAGAGACTAATCCTTGTGACTAATTGAACTCATGTGACCTCAGGGACCAACCTGGACTCAGGGATAGATGTAACATAGTAAATGTAAAGCCAATACACTCCAATTAGTATGATATGCTATGTTTAATATAGTATGTGTTAATTTGTGGATGTCCATCATCCATTTAAAATGATATGTTACGAATTGCAATTCGTATGATATGTTATGAAATTCAATTAGTACAATATGTTATGAAATGCAATTTGTACAATGAGCAAAACGTATGATATGTTACGAATTCAAATTTGTTGTGGCTACCGTTAGCTAGGTGGCTAACGCTAATGTTAGCTAGGCTAGGGGTTATGGGTTAGGGTTAGAGTTAAGGTTAGGAGTTAGGTTAAAGGGTTAGCTATCATGCTAGTAGTTGGAAAGTATCTAAAAGGTAGCAAGTAGTTGCAAAGTAGATCATTCGATGAAGTTGTCCGTGATGAGATTCCAACACACAACCTTTGGGTTGCTAGATGTTCTCTTTATACACCCAACCCGACTAACAACCCACCTGTTGTTTTTGCCTTAAGTAACATTGTGTCTTATGTAACTATACCAAACGCAACACATCATACTAATTTTAGTGTCCTGGATTTACATTTACTATGTCATGTCCAGTCTATGAGACCAGGCTGCAGAGATGCATAAAGCATTTCTGGTCTATATTTATCCTCCTGAGACCCAGCAATTCATTTTTGTCTTCTCTAGTGGACATCAGTTCTTGGACCGTATCTCTGAGGATATAAAAGCCACTGTATTAAGTCATGTTTTCCCGTTGAGAGGACATTCTGGGCTTTTCAAAGATACCACATGTGCAGGATGTGTGCCCTTGAAAACTTTATCTTCCTGGCTCTTAAAAAAATGGCTGCCATCAAAATTAGCACATTCATTTGATATTCAAATTATTTCTAGAAGGTGAGTATCTCAGGAATAGTTAAGTGAGTTGTTAGAACTGTGTAATAATTTTTCAACAGCTTTTCAACAGCTTATCTGTCACGCTCGTCATAATGATTGGACCAAGGCGCAGCGTGGTATGTTTCCATCCTTTTATTTGGAATAGAAAACTCAAAGGGAAAAAAACAATAAAGCGAACAAACGAAAAGTGAAGCTCAAAATAGTGCACACAGGCAACTATGCCTAGACAAGATCCCACAAAGCACAATGGGGAAATGGCTACCTAAATATGATCCCCAATCAGAGACAACGACAAACAGCTGCCTCTGATTGGGGATCATACCAGGCCAACATAGATATATAATTCCCCTAGATAACACACCCTTAATCACACCCCGACCTAACCAACATAGAGAATAAACAGCTCTCTATGGTCAGGGCGTGACAGTACCACCCCCAAAGGTGCGGACTCCGACCGCAAAACCTGACTCAATAGGGAAGGGTCCCGGGTGGGAATCTACAGTCGGGGGCGGCTCCGGTGCGGGGCGAAGTACCCACTCTGCTCGTGGATACGTCATCGGAAGAACCGGACCATGGGTTGTTGCCGGAGGCTCCGGACCGTGGATCGTCGCCGGAGGAACCGGACCGTAGATCGTCGCCGGGTACTCCAGATCGTGGATYTTCGCCAGAGGAACTGGACCGTGGATCTTCGCCAGAGGAACTGGACCGCGGTACGTCGCCGGAGGCACCAGACCGTGGACCGTCGCCGGGGACTCCGGACCGTAGATCGTCGTCGGGGACTCCGGACCGTGGATCGTCACCGGAGGAACCAGACCGTGGTTTGTCGCTGGGGACTCTGGACCGTAGATCGTCGCCGGGGACTCCGGACCGTAGATCGTCGCCGGAGGCTCCGGACTGGGAACCCTCGCAGGTGGCTCTGGACCGCAGACCGTCGCTGGAGGCTCTGGACCGCAGACCGTCGCTGGAGGCTCCGGACTGTGGACTGTCTCAGGAGGTTCCGGACTGTGGACCGTCTCAGGAGGTTCCGGACTGTGGACCGTCGTAGGTGGTTCCGGACTGTGGACCGTCGTTGGAGGTTCCGGACTGTGGACTGTCGTTGGATGTACCGGACTGTGAAATGTCGCCGGAAGCTCTGGACTGGGAACTGTCGCCGGAAGCTCTGGACTGGGAACTGTCGCCGGAAGCTCTGGACTGGGGAACTGTCGCCGGAAGCTCGGTGCGTGTGGGCCGGCACTGCTCGGGTACCGGGCTGGTGACACGCACCTCAGGACGAGCGTGAGGAGCAGGCACAGGACGTACTGGACTGTGGAGGCGCACTGGAGGCCTGATGCGTGGGACCGGTACAGGTGGCCACCGGGCTGATGAACATGCACCTCAGGGCGAGTGCGGGGTGGAGGCACAGGAGTACTGGACTGTGGAGGCGCACTGGAGGCCTAATGCTGGGACCGGTACAGGTGGCACCGGGCTGATGACACGCACCTCAGGGCGAGTGCGGGGAGGAGGCACAGGACGTACTGGACTGTGGGAGCGCACTGGAGGCCTGCTGCGTTGGGACCCGGTACAGGTGGTACCGGGCTGATGACACGCACCTCAGGGCGAGTGCGGGGAGGAGTCACAGAACGTACTGGACTGTGGAGGCGCACTGTAGGCCTAATGCGTGGGACCGGTACAGGTGGCACCGGGCTGATGACACGCAACTCAGGGCGAGTGCGGGGAGGAGGCACAGGAAGTACTGGAGCGAAACTATGATGTGGGTGATCGGGAGYTGTTGGCTGTTGTCAAGGCTCTGAAGGCGTGGAGGCATTGGCTTGAGGGAGCTAAACACCCTTTCCTCATTTGGAGTGACCACCGCAATCTGGAGTACATCCGGGCGGCGAGGAGACTGAACCCTCGTCAGGCAAGCTGGGCCATGTTTTTCACCTGTTTTGTTTTCACCCTTTCCTACAGACCAGGTTCCCAGAATGCTAAGGCAGACGCACTGTCCTGGATGTATGACACAGAGGAGCGGTCCACGGATCCCACTCCCATACTTCCGGCTTCTTGCCTGGTGGCACCGGTGGTATGGGAGGTGGACGCGGACATCAAGCGGGCGTTACGTACAGAGCCCACTCCCAACCAGTGTCCAGTTGGGCGTCTGTACGTTCCATCTGATGTCCGCGATCGTTTGATCTGTTGGGCTCACATGTCACCCTCCTCTGGTCATCCTGGCATCGGTCGGACAGTGCGCTGTCTTAGTGGGAAGTACTGGTGGCCCACTTTAGCTAAGGACGTGAGGGTTTATGTTTCCTCCTGCTCGGTGTGCGCCCAGTGCAAGGCACCTAGACACCTGCCCAGAGGGAAATTACAACCCCTACCCGTTCCACAACGGCCGTGGTCACACCTATCGGTGGATTTCGTGACGGATCTTCCTCCGTCACAGGGAAACACCACGATCCTGGTTGTTTTGGAACGGTTTTCTACGTCCTGCCGTCTCCTTCCTTTGCCCGGTCTCCCTATGGCTCTACAGACTGCGGAGGCCCTGTTCACCCACGTCTTCCGGCACTACGGGGTGCCTGAGGATATAGTTTCTGATCGGGGTCCCCAGTTCACGTCTAGGGTCTGAAGGGCGTTTATGGAACCCCTGGGGGTCTCGGTCAGCCTCACCTCAGGTTTTCACCTGGTTTTCACCTTTCACCTGGCAGGTGGAGAGAGTTAACCAGGATGTGGGTAGGTTTCTGCGGTCCTATTGCCAGGACCGGCCGGGGGAGTGGGCGGCTTTCATCCCCTGGGCAGAGAGGGCACAAAACTCCCTCTGCCACTCCTCCACTAACCTATCTCCTTTTCAATGTGTGCTAGGTTATCAGCCGGTCCTGGCACCGTTCCATCAGAGCCAGATTGAAGCACCTGCGGTGGACGAATGGTTTCGGCACTCGGAAGAAACATGGGATGCTGCCCATGTGCGCCTGCAGCGGGCCATCAGGCGGCAGAGGGCGAGCGCAGACCGCCACCGCAGTGAGGCGATCGGGTCTGGCTCTCGACCCGAAATCTACCCCTTCGCCTGCCCTGCCGGAAGCTGGGTCCGYGGTTTGTGGGGCCATTTAAAGTCCTGAGGAGACTGAACGAGGTTTGTTATAGGTTACAGTTCCCTCCTGATATACCGTATTAACCCCTCGTTCCATGTGTCTCTCCTCAGGCCGGTGGTGGCTGGTCCGCTCCAGCAGTCTGAGGTGCGGGAGGTTCCTCCACCCCTCTGGACATCGAGGGGGCCCCGGCGTATACTGTGCGAGCCATTATGGACTCAAGGCGYCGGGTGAGGGGCCTTCGGTACCTCGTGGAATGGGAGGGTACGGTCCGGAGGAGAGATGCTGGGTGCCGGTGGAGGACATCCTGGACCCTTCCTTACTGCAGGAATTTCACCGTCTCCATCCGGATCGTCCTGCGCCTCGTCCTCCGGGTCGTCCTCGAGGCCCGGTGTCGGCGCGCTGCTGGAGCCGCGCGTCAAGGGGGGGGTACTGTCACGACTTCCGCCAAAGTTGGTGCCTCTCCTTGTTCGGGCGGCGTTCGGCGGTCGACGTCACCGGCTTTCTTGCCTCCACCGATCTACATTTCTTTTTCCATTTGTTTTGTCTGTATTGTACACACCTGGTTCCCATTACGTTTTTATTATTTCCCTATTTAACCCTCTGGAGCCATCATGGTTTTGTGTGTGTTTATTGTTGTCAGTTGTCTCGTTTATGTGATTCTGGATTTTTCGTTGTTGTTTGAAGATTATTTTTGAGTAAAGTTACTATTATTACTCATCTCTGTGTCCTGCGCCTGACTCCGCCTTACCCACATCACCTAGACTCTGACAACTACAAAGGACAAATTTTATTTACAATATAAGATAAATAACAATATATTCTATTTCTTTTACTCTCACCCCAAACACTTATGTAAAAAAAAAATCCTAATAAATCCTAACTTTTTAGGGGGTGGGGTGGGGGGTTCAGAGGATAATTATAGTAGCCTATGCCCTAGGGATAAAAWAAAAAAAAACGGTCATGTTAAGTACAAAAAAAAAGAACACAAATATTTGCACACATCTGTCATGTATTTAATATTGTGTATTATTAAATACATAGCTCTATGAAAGGCTAAATTTTTATGACCAAGTTGACCTATTTTAATATGCAATATATGCCACCGATGACTATCTGAATCTATTTCTATTCAGTCCAGCGCATGATACAGCATGTCCAGATGTGCATAGTAAAGAGGTGATGATTTGTTAATTCACTTGCTCAGACCTCAAACTCGGATTGGCTGCTTCAGAGATGCAACGCTCTAACTGGCTGGAGAGCGCATGCTGGAAAAGAAACGAATCAGACAAAGTCACTACACTTCACAGTGCGCCTTCAGTCCCGAGGATTCATACCAAGAGCTGTGCGCAAAATTGACTTACTTATGGGAACATATCAACCCTTTATGGATTCATGTCAAACTGGATGCAACGTGCCATATCAAATGTGAGTATTAACAGACTAGTTCAAGTGGATTATAGGCTACAATTATGATGGATTTCGCTCTTACTGTATTTTAGACAAAAACTTTCAGGAATTGATCTCCTCCTATTTTCTCTTTTAGGAGTTAATTGTGACGGTCACTCTGAAATAAATAAAATGGTAAGTATTTTTCTATTCTGTAACCTAAGCATACATTAGATTGCCAAGCAATACAGTACAGTAGTGGGAAATGGCACTGAAATTGGTTTATACACAGTCTGCTCAAATTGTAATTGTGCGTAAAATGGCAATGAATTAGATCAACTATAGGCCTACGATATTTAAAATTAAATAGGTCAATTGTATTTCAAGATACTAAATGAAATGTCAGTCCCTGAAATGATGGGGTTTTATACCAGCATATAGGGACAACATCTGCAAGGGAACAATGCTCTGTGCAAAGACGGCGTTATCACGCATAATGTCTGACTAGATACCCAAATGCATCTGCAGAGGGATGCTATGCCATGAGTCGGGTAAACAAACACATGGCAGTTAGTTAATGTACTCTATATCTATGAGCCAGATGGGTGTCTAAAGTGTTAGATATACTTTTCATTTTCACTGTATGAAAAGGGCATCATAATTTCCTGTAATTGTAAAGAGTATTTTCCTTTGTGGAGGGCTACAGTATCTCTTGAAACTATAGATGTGATTTTACCACTTTGTCCATTTTGGCAACAAAAAAACAATCCCTGCAGGAAGGTTATTATAGCTAAATTATAATGTTTTATATAAGTCAGACTTTTATAGGCAATTTGTGTCTGTTGTGTCTGAGTGTACCACACAACCTSTGTTGTGGCTGCATTCTCAAGTYCCCACTGTATCTAACTTTGTTGTGATGAAAGCAAACAGAGGCAGAAGGTCTTAGCACAGGGCMAAATGCTTCAGTGGACAATAGAGGAGTTTGGGCTCTTACCCACTGCATGACAGGGCATAGGGTCACACACACTGACAGAACAGGAAAGAGAGGACTATGGCGTGAACAGAACTGTTCATTCACTGGATGTGACCTCTATGGTCAGACATAAATCTGTGTCTCAGAGGGCTCCATGTTTCTCCTCCTCTGGTCTGCTAAACATTTCTCACCTCACTGTCAGATCAGTCCCCCATAAAGGTATGGAAGGTAAAGGTACAGTGGCCAAGTTCGAATACCCATACTATTGTACTACATACTTAAACTGCATACTATTTAGTCATTGTCACATACTATTTAGGACATACTGTTTAGTCAAAAGTATGCAGTATTCCATGGCTGCAACGCAGTAGCAGCTCCTGATTGGCTGAGTAGGTGTGGCGGGGCCGAATGCGGGTGGTATTTAGTTTAAAAGCTCTGACTAAACAAATTTTTTTTTTGAATACTATTTGAATGCGTTGTGCGTGATTGCGTTGTTTCCCGCTATTCGTTCAATTCGGTAGTGAATCCCCATATCTMATTGATCTGCTGTTGTCAAACCTGAAATTGACATCCGGACATTTAAAGTATAATACATTTTCAAAATTTTTGGAAACTTAATATTGTCATGCTATTTGGTACTGTCGAAAGGTATTATCCCTGTCATGAAAGGACTTAACGGATCCTCTCAATGTTTTATTTTTAACTAAGTTAACATTTCTGTCAGTACTACATGATTTACTCTTCTATCCAACTTTTTTAAGTATCAGTTTGTGTATGTTTTGTAGGCCACCTTTTTCAATCAGAGGTAATGTCGTACGTGGTTCGCGCACCGTTATGCTCAGTCAACCCTGTTTGATTTTGAGTGTGGACGCTGCTCACTGGTTGGTTTGGACCAATCGGAGTTGGTCCCTGTGAATCAAAGGGAGAGGAAATGAGAGTATATGCTCTTTAGTGTGTCACAGCTGACTTCCATATGCAGGCATCCCTCACCCTTAAAGAGACACACACAGTTATACCTACATCCTGTGCCTGTGCCAGAGAAGCCTCAATCCCCATGCAAATCACCCTTTGAGCAAGGATCATCAACTAGATTCAGCCACAATTTTTTCTTGAGCAGATGGTCAGGAGGCCTGAACATAATTACAAATAATTTGTATACTGCAAATTGACCGCAAGAAGCCCAAACATTTATAATATTTGACTAAAACATAATTATTTCAAACCATGCTAACAGTTGTATATGATCACATATATCTCTCTATTATGCGTGGGAATACTTTGGAACAGATTTCCAAAATGTAAATCACTTGGAGCTGATTTGCTGGTGTTTTTACAGTCTTTTATGTCCAACAATAAAATTAAACTTTTTGTTGTGGTTGCTAAAACAACTTGGGTGGATCCATATGAAAACTGGTCAAGTGTGGTGTGATAGTTATGTATCTGAGAAGGGTGCAGGACAGTTGGAGCAGGGCAGGTAGAGCAGGACAGGTAGAGCAGGACAGGTAGAGCAGGACAGGTAGAGCATGGGTGTTGTTTACCGCTCAGATGGATGTTTGAGGGGAGTATTTATGTCCGTTTGGCAGTGTGAGTTCAAGTTTACAAAAGAGGCGTAGCTCTTCCAGACAGTCGAAACTTATCAGCAGTCACCCACTCTTCAAGTCTGAGCCTGCCCTACAGAGCTGGTCTCCACTATAGTCACCAACAAATGCAGTGTGCTTATTAGAAAGAGTTCAGCTCAGACTTTGTTAAGAATGTTCGAACATCAAACATCTATCAAACATCTGCAGCAGGCTGGACTTTATTTAGACATACAACATGCATTGTGTGATTTTGTATTCACAGGCTTAATAGAAAATCTTTGCTACCACAAAATAATAGCACTCAACCACTGACTGTRTTTTCTTTATCTAAACATAGTAATGTGTCAAAGTGTGTGTGTACCAGCCTATGTCTGACTGCGTCCCTTGTCCCTCCCAGCTGTGTCTGCGTGACTCTGGAGATTGCCTGCGGGACCAGATGCACTACATGATGAGGTCCCTGCAGGACCTGAAGCACCTGAGAAGGACCTGCCCTGCTGCTGCCCCTGCTGCCCCTGCCATCACCCCTGCCCCCACCCTGGTCCACCGCTCTGCAGTGGCACGAGCCTGCTATCAGAGGGCACTGCAGCGGGAGCGCCGTACCCGCCTGCGCATCTCTGACGCCAGTACGGCCAGCACCTACGATTCAGCCTGCTGTCTGGCCAGTCCTCTGGAGGAGGAGGATGCAGGCAGCCGGCTGGGTCTGGGCCTTGGTCTGGGTCTGACCTCCCCCAGCAGTGAGAAGAGTCTGGAGTTTGACTCTGGCTACTCTGAGGCCTCCTGGCAGGACGAGGCCGTGGTGCTCAGGAGGACCAGGAACGTACGGGTGTCCTCCTCCGCCTGCCTCCGAACCAACCAGGCTCCCAGTGGCCTGGTCCGGCCCAAATCCACATCAGACGCCTGCCTGGAGAGGTGGACCTCATTCGAGGCCAGCGACCCAGAGGACTGGACCACGTCACTGCTGACACGGGGACGGAACAGACAACCTCTGGTACTGGGRGACAACAGCTTTGCTGATCTCATAAAAAACTGGATGGACCTACCGGACTGCCCTGAACCAGCAGAACTGAAGCCCATCTCTGGCTTCTTGGTCAACATGAGGCGGAAAATAGCTGGGATGTCAAAGAGTGTAGAGGGGAGGGTGAGGATGAGATCCTCAGACTCTTCTTCACATGTGAGTCGGACAGCCATGGCCCCCAAACGACTCTCCTGCCCCCTAGGGGAGCAGGCCCCTGYCCCGCGCCGGTCCCCCTTCTTCCACCAGTCCCACTCTGGCCTGCATGAACTAGACACAGACTTCTATCAGTTCACTGCCCTCATGAAGACTGGCAGCAGACAGCCTATTATCTGTAATGACATCATCAGCTACATCTGACACCAGGTCAGCCACTAACAGACACTCATTCTAGGCAATGGACAATCCCCAAAGTCACTATTTTTATATGATAAATGTTATCACTATGTTCTGACTATATACTGCCAAAAATAAAACAAATGATTTGAGATTGGAAATATTTGTTGTGTCAATGACAAATTAAACTATAAGATACAGGCTTTACAGTTGCTGAATACCAGTCAGAAGGAGGTATCAGACTGAATGGAGAGCTAGTCAAAGTGAGGCCAGAGTATTTAGCCTGCTGTAGTCACCAGAGATGAATGAATGTCAGTCAGAGTGACAGGCGCTTCACTACTCACTGCACACACATGATCAAAGACATATTTTACTACCTGCTGTGGGAAAAGGAACACAAAGTAGGGTTTAATTACGTTGTTAATTAGAATCATATTGAAACTCTAGGCAAATAGCGTAGAGAGTGGTGGGTATCATGCAAGCTTGAGAAGATAACCCATTTGGACCATTTAGTCACCGACCACTGTTTATTTAAAACCGTTTTTCTCGTTCAAGTTATGTAACAATTTAATGATAAAATTAAAGTCCAAAGTTATCACAAAGATATCTTTACAAAAGTTGGAATGCATTATATTTTCCCAGGCCTCTTTCATCTCATTTAATCCCCCAGTGCCTTCAGAAAGTATTCACACCMCTTGACTTTTTCCACATTTTGTTGTGTTATAACCTTTTTTGTGAGATTTTGTGTCACTGGCCTAAACAATACCCCATAATGTCAAAGTGGAATTGTGTTTTTAAATTATTATTTTTTAATTAAAAATGAAAAGCTGAAATGTCTTGAGTCAATAAGTATTCAACCCCTTTGTTATGGCAAACCTAAATAAGTTCAGGAGTAAAAATGTGCTTAACAAGTCACATAATAAGTTACATGGACTCACTCTGTGTGCAATAATAGTGTTTAACATGATTTTTTAAAACGTCTACCTCTTCTCTATACTCAACACATACAGTTTTCTGTAAGGTCACTCAGTCGAGCAGTACTGTACATTTTAAACACAAATTCAACCACAAAGACCAGGGAGGTTTTCAAATGCCTTGTAAAGAAGGGCACCTATTGGTAGATGGGTAAATATMAAAAAGCAGACATTGAATATCCCTTTGAGCATGGTGAAGTTATTAATTAACCTTTGGATGGTGTATCAATACACCCAGTCACTGTACAGGCATCCTTCCTAACTCAGTTGCTWGAGAGAATGGAAAGCACTCTGGATTTTCACCATGAGGCCAATGGAGACTTTAAAACAGTTAGAGTTTAATGGCTGTGATAGGAGAAAACTGAGGATGGGTCAACAACATTGTAGTTACTCCAAAATACTAACCTAAATAACACAGTGAAAAGAAGGAAGCCTGTACAGAGTAACAATATTCCAAAACATGCATCCTGTTTGCAATAAGGCACTAAGGTAAACTGCAAAAAATGTGGCAAAGAAATGAACTTTTTATCTTGAATAGAAAGCATTATGTTTGGGACAAATCCAACACATCACTACCACTCTTCATATTTTCAATCATGGGAGTGGCTGCATCATGCTATGGGTATGCTTGTCATCGGCAAAGGACTAGGGAGTTTTTTTGTTGTTGATAAAAGAAACAGAATAGAGCTAAGCACATGCAACATCCTAGAGGAAAAGCTGGTTTAGTCTGCTTTCCAACGGACACAGGGAGACAAATTCACTTTTCAGCAGGACAATAACCTAAAACACAAGGCCAAACCTACACTGGAGTTGCTTACCAAGACAACATTGAATGTTCCTGAGTGGCATAGTTAAAGTTGTGACTTAAATCGGCTTGAAAATCTATGGCAAGACTTGGAAAATGGCTGTCTAGCAATGATCAAAAACCAACTTGATAGAGTTACATTTTTTTTTTAAAGAATAATGTGCAAATATTGTACAGTCCAGGTGCAAAGCTCTTAGAGATCTACAGAGAAAGACTCTGAGGTGAAAAGGTGATTCTAACACTTTTCTCCAGGTCGCAGTTTAAATGTGAACTTGTTCTCAACTGGCCTACCTGGTTAAATAAAGGTGAAATGTAAAAAAAAAAATTGAATACTTATCTTTCATACTCTTTTTGTGTAGATTGCTGACAAAATATGACAATTAAATCCATTTTTAATCCCACATTGTAACACAACAAAATGTGGAAAAAGTCAAGGGGTGTGAATACTTTCTGAAGGGACTGTATCTAACTCAGTAGGTTAAAACACATTGTTCTCACAAGTCCCTGTTTCACTCCTCTATATTACCCTACAAGGACTGAATATATTAGAAATTCTGAATATATCCCAGAGAGAATAAAGAGGGTGACCATGTTATTTACAGACCATGGAAAGAGAAAGGCTGTATCAACACAAACATCTCTAGCTGGGCTGGGGCTGGGGCTGGGGCTGGGGTCAGGGGCTGGGGCTGGGGCTGGGGCTGGGGCAGGGGCTGGGGCTGGGGCTGGGGCTGGGGCTGGGGCTGGGGCAGGGGGCTGGGGCTGGGGCTGGGGCTGGGGCTGGGGCCTGGGGCTGGGGAGGGGCTGGGGCTGGGGCTGGGGCTGGGGCTGGGAGGGGCTGGGCTGGGGCTGGGGCTGGGGCTGGGGGAGGGGCTGGGGCTGGGGCTGGGGCTGGGGCTGGGGAGGGGCTGGGGCTGGGGCTGGGGAGGGCTGGGGCTGGGGCTGGGGCTGGGGCTGGGGCTGGGGCTGGGGCTGGGGCTGGGGCTGGGGCTGGGGGGCAGGGGCTGGGGCTGGGGCTGGGGCTGGGGCAGGGGCTGGGCGGGGCAGGGGCTGGGGCAGGGGCTGGGGCTGGGGCAGGGGCAGGGGCTGGGGCAGGGGCTGGGGCTGGGCAGGGGCAGGGCTGGGGTGGGGCTGGGGCTGGGGCTGGGGCTGGGGCTGGGGCTGGGGGGCTGGGGCTGGGGGCTGGGGCTAGGGGCTGGGGCTGGGGCTGGGGCTGGGGCTGGGGGCTGGGGGGCTGGGGCAGGGGCTTGGGGCTGGGGCTGGGGCTGGTGGGGCTTGGGGCTGGGCTGGGGCAGGGGCTGGGGCTGGGGTGGGGCTGGGGCAGGGCTGGGGCTGGGGCAGGGGCTGGGGCAGGGGCTGGGGCTGGGGCAGGGGCAGGGGCTGGGGCAGGGGCTGGGGCTGGGGCAGGGGGGGTGGGTGGGGCTGGGGCTGGGGCTGGGGCTGGGGCCTGGGGCTGGGGCTGGGGCTGGGCTGGGGCTGGGGCTGGGGCTGGGGCTGGGGCTGGGGCAGGGGCTGGGGCTGGGCAGGGGCTGGGCAGGGGCTGGGCTGGGGGCAGGGGCAGGGGCTGGGGCAGGGGCTGGGGCTGGGGAGGGGCGGGGGCTGGGGATGGGGCTGGGGCTGGGGCTGGGGCAGGGGCTGGGGCTGGGGCTGGGGCAGGGGGGCTGGGGCTGGGGCTGGGGCTGGGGCTGGGGCTGGGGCTGGGGCTGGGGCTGGGGGCTGGGGCAAGGGGCTGGGGCTGGCGGGCAGGGGCTGGGGCAGGGCTGGGGCTGGGGCAGGGGCAGGGGCTGGGGTGGGGGGCCTGGGGCTGGGGCTGGGGCTGGGGCTGGGGGGCTGGGGCTGGGGCAGGGGCTGGGGCTGGGGCTGGGGGGGCTGGGGCTGGGGGCTGGGGCTGGGGCTGGGGGGCAGGGGCTGGGGCTGGGGCGGGCAGGCTGGGCAGGGGCTGGGGCAGGGGCTGGGGCTGGGGCTGTGGGGCAGGGGCAGGGGCTGGGGCTGGGGCAGGGGCAGGGGCTGGGCTGGGGCTGGGGCTGGGGCTGGGGCAGGGGCAGGGGCTGGGGCTGGGGCTGGGGCAGGGGCAGGGGCTGGGCTGGGGCTGGGGCTAGGGGCAGGGCTGGGGCTGGGGCTGGGGCAGGGGCGGGGCTGGGGCTGGGGCTGGGGCAGGGGCTGGGGCTGGGGCCGGGCGGGGCTGGGGCTGGGGCTGGGGCTGGGGCTTGGGGGCTGGGGCGGGGCAGGGCTGGGGCAGGGCTGGGG